>NC_044016.1:21543734-21852414 GCF_900496995.4 Aquila chrysaetos chrysaetos | reverse complement strand
TTAATTGAGAATTAGTTTTCAGTCACTTCCCCTCAGCAGCCACTCTGAGAAGCTCTGGTCCATGAAAACAAAGCACTTGCCTTGGCCTCATGCTAGAGGTGAACATGCCAAGCAGATAGCCAGTCGGCCGTTTCTTCCCATCACTCCAGTGGGGGATCGCAGGATGCTTTGATCATGTCCTCTGAGTGAGGACAGCTGGGCTGTAAATCAGGGACCCTGCTGCTCTGAACTCTTTCCTCCACCCAGCACCATAGCGAGAAAGAACATGTTTTTCCTCTCCATGCAAGGGTGAGCCAGGGTGAAACCTAGACCTGGCAACTGGGCCAATAGACCTCTCTGTACCGTTCACTTGTTGCTTTTGCAGGAATTTTCCACCTTAAACCCCCATCTCTCTTCTCCTCTTCCAGGCAAATAATATAGGCAAGAGGTCAGCTTCTTTCCTGTGTAAAGAACAACCACGTTACACTTAGACGACAAGCTGAAAAAGTGCCAAATTTCTTTTTATAGCTTCTTTATTGCTCCTTGTCTGTGTATATAGAATGAGGAGAGCTGTGATTTACATGGTAACTTTAAGGCTGCCTTGTGAAGGACTCTGGGAATTGCAAATAGACTGAGATAATTTTAAGGGAAACAGGTAATAAAAAAATAAACAAACGATGGGTAGCTACAGAATCATGCATGCTGCATCTTCCATCTTAACAGGCAGGAGGGCAATGCATGTGAGGGCGAGGACAGTGAATTAGGAGGGAAATTTGAAGGAGGCTCAATACTGCTTCTGATGGTTACCTGACTTCTAGCCAAAGCTCCGATTCTGCAATCACTTTTCCAGTGAGCTCATGACCTCTGTTAAACATGCCATGACCCTGGAGGGGTTGTGTTCAGTAACTGGGCTCTGAAACAGCCTTCTACTCCAGGCAAATACCCATCCGCTTTTAAGATGGAATTCAATATATTTCTGAAATGTAGCGCCTGTGAGAACTGAGGACCAGACTGGGTGAGCCAGGCAGCCCATACAATCTCACATTCCTCAGCTGGAGACAGGTAGGAGATGTGTACAGTTCTTGTACAAATCAGGACTACAGTCTGCGGTATGCTGGACTTTTCTCTCCTCCCCTCTCCAGCTGTCACCCTGTACCACCCTTCTCATTTGAAGTTCCCAGGTCTCTCTTTTCAGTTCCAGAGGGGTTTTGTCCAGCAGACAAAACATTAATTAGAGGCTGTGTTGATACTATCACACTCATTTTGTGTCCTTGCAGATGCCAAGCAAGTGAAACAACCTCCCCGGCTGTGCAGTCCCCAGAGGGCTGCCAATCCCCACTCCACATTCCACTTGGTGCAGGAAAACATGAAGGCTTTAGAAAGACACCCATACCCTTTGTATGCATTTGTGTGTCCTTGCTTCTACAAAAGCATCATGCTCCACAACTTCTCTACTTGGGTGGGCAGGTTATGCATTCGTATCCAGGCTCAGAGAAGCTCAGGATCCAGGCTAGGAAGATAGGGCTTCCCTGGGGGCTGTGGAAGGACTTTTCATCTCTTACACCATGATTTCTGACATCAGCATTAAATCCTGATGGTACCCCTCAAGCAAATGAGGGAGGCTTTTGGACCAGAATAATTTCATTTACTACCATGTATTTGACAGCAGGCTAACCGTCTCGTTGCTTTGCTCATGGTACTGCCCCTGCAGTGTGTTCATCTGCTGACCCTAGTGAGTGGAGGCTAAAGTTGCCAAAAAACCTACTTACTTACATTTCTTTGAGCCTCACTCCCAAGTTCAGTGACAGACAAGGGAAGGACCAGGTCTAGTGAGCACTTGGCATTGAGGTTTGCTTGACCCTCTGGGCCTCCAAGGGCTGCACAGATGCATTAGGATTTCTTCTTCTTGGGAGATGCCTTACTGAAAGTTGGGTGAAGGGAGCAGTTCTTTGGGTCCTTCCTGCTGCAAACACTGGCTTTCCTGGTGACTGCTGTCAGATATAATCCTCACTCAGGATGCTCTGAAGGATGCTTTGAAGCAACTGAGAGTGTCTGAAGCACTGAGGAGCATTTTAGCTTGCAGTTCTTGCATGAAGGTGCTGGAGACGTGAATTTGAAAGCTTTTGGGGCAATCTGAAAATCTCTGTCCTGAGATTTAAAGTGAAGATGGAATGAAAAGGTAACACGCAGGATGTACAAGGAAGTCACCGCTTCCTCCCAGGCAGCGGTTTCCCACAGACAAACAGGACACGTCTGCCATGCAGAAAAACGACAACAGTAAACTCTGCCCATGCCCATTGGCCAGTGCTGTGTTTTGAAGAGGCAGGAAAACCCGTCACGCTGGTGCAGCTGCCTGATGAGAGCAGGTGATTACAGCACAACAGGCAGCCCTGCAAAACCACCAGGCTGATGCCAGAATCCTGCAGTTGCTGTGGACCATGTCTGAGTCATGTGCAGGGTCCAGAGACTTCCCTTGTGGTGCAAAAAATGAGCAAGGCTTTCCTCTGAGTGCTTCATTCGTCCTGGTGCAAATTGCTGTTGTGACCTCCAGGTGCAGGCACATTAATTATAAAACTGCACAAATTAATGCCTGACCCTTCTAACAAAGTACCAGCAGAGGGAACACACAGGAAACATCCTGAGCCATGAAAGAAACTCAAAGTCACTCAACCAAGCAAAACCCAGGCAGAGTAGGTAGACCTAACAGCATACACTGGAGATGGCAACTGTGCTGCACCATGCCCCAAGGCAGGCATGCCCAAAAGTACGTGCAGATCTTAGGGCATCTGCAGGGCTTGCACGCGCTCCCTTTGAAGACTGTGTATCTCTCTTTCTTCAGCTACTCAATGTTACGTCATCACTTGATCTCAAGGGGTTGCTAATGAGCCTTGGGCATGCTCTATTCCTGAAAAGGCCCAATGGGACATCCCAGCTACAACATGGGCTGGAGGCAAAGGGATAGAGCTCAGAACCAGAATCCATGATGCAGGTGCAGCACTGAGTATACCAACAGTCCTGCCAGTTTGCAGCATTAGTGACATTCAGCCACATAGGTATGACATAACTCAGCACAAAGGCCAGACTTTGCTTTCCTCTCTGCTGACATGAATCAAATGTCTATTTCACAATTTTATGGGAGTGACTCCTGGTCTTGCCTAAAGAAGAATTAGAATTAGTTTTGTTCTGAAAGATGTACATAGTCAGGAATAAGCTGTGCTCAGGACTCATCTCTGGAGATTTTTATCCCACCCATAACGACATCACTTTTGAGAACTTTCCAATAGGACATTGGGCAACATGGCTCTGTCTGAAGGCTGCAGGACAAGGGTCCCACTACAGATGGGACCATTCCCCTTGTGTGTGGGTTCATGCACCAAACAAAACCCACATTGGTATGTAGAGGGAATCCTCAAAAACTGTGTACCTCAAATCCAACCCAGGGGTTTGGTTTCCCCTGAGAAGTATTTGGCACTAGCTTATGTGAGTCTTACAGCTTTCAGGATCTCAAGGTGAAACCATGCTGAGTCACCTTCTTGCAGACCGCAGACACAGGAAGCAGAGATCCCTGTGCTTGACTGGACACCGCCTGCAAGCAGCAGGTGATCTTCGCTGTAGGGATGGAGGAGACCTGGATACATGTCTCAGGGGATCTGCATGCCACTTTGCTGGCTGCTGCCATACACTTTAGGCAGCCAGCTGCTGCTTGCTGATACGGGGCACCCACGTCACCTGGGTCGCTGACTCAGGCCTGCTGCAAGTGATAAGCGAGGAGGATGGTGTGTCTTTCCAACCTGGTGTGATTCCTCCTGGCAGCCAATACGACAGAGGGATGGCTCACAGCGACACATATTTACTCCCCAGGTGTGGCTCTCTGAATGCCACCTCTGCCAAGGCAGGCAAATCACGGGGCTGCTCAGGGTTTCCAGAGTCCATAGGGCATGGGTGCACACTCGTGGGGCTCCTCGCACGTTCTCAGTGGTGTCGTGAGCATGCTGGAGAAAGTGGGGGGGCACACTGCTTGGCTGCTGGCACCATGCCAGCGGGGGCCAGGGTGCCCCAGTGGTGGTGCTTGTGGGGTGCTGTGGACATTTTGTTATCCCCTGAATGTAACAGGCTGGTCTAACACTTGGGGATATTCTTGACGATGAAGTCATAGGGCCACGCGTGATCTTGACAAACGTGTTCTCGACAAACATACAATCACTCCGGGGCCAGGCTGTGCAATCATTCAGCGCAGAAGGCATTTTCTCTTGGGAGACCTGTCATCACTTCACAAGTGAGACAAATTTGAGTTTCTGGTGGACTTATGTTCACATAAAAGAATAAAAAAGACTTATTGGATTGTACACAGCACATAAGAATGTAGCGATGGCCTCACTGGCTTGGACCTAAATGTTCACCTAGGGCTAGGTGTGGGGACCCAGGTGGTCAGGCAGGTTGGGGTGGAAAGGGATGAGGTGTGGGAAAAGATGAGACAGAGGCACCAGGGGAGATGTGCTCTGGCTGCCGAGCGTGAGGACACCTGGGATGCTCAGCCCGAGGGTGCTGTTGCGCTGGTGGAGCAAGGGTGAGGAGCCTCCATGTGGCCAGGTGTCTTCTTCACAGGCTGCAGCCTCCTTGAACATGCACCCGTTTCAAAGCACTGCCCAGCCACAGGCACAGGTAGGAAAGAGTAATAGCTACCAGGAGGCCAGGGTACCCAGGGTAACTCAGGAGCATGCACGTTTTGTTATTGCTGGGTTGGCTTGGCACAGGGAAGAAATTTATAACTGACAGCAGGTTTGCCGGAGCAGTTAAACAAAGGAGTGTAACAATAGGAATAAGCATTTCAAATATTTGATTTTTGCCTTGTAATTCCTTGCAGGTTGCTCCCAATTAACAAGGGGAATTTTGTCAAGCTTAAAGCAACTTTGGTATGGTAGATAAATTCTCAGCTCTTGATGTTTAAATGTTCTGCCCCTGCCTCCCTCAGCAAAAAAAAAAACCCAATATTTTTTTTTAAAGTGGCATGTGTGGACAGTAGAAAGCTTGAGCAAGGGAGTGTTTCTTGTCTCTTCTGAAAGTAGCACATGGGGCTAGGGCATGCAAGTTTAACAAGGACATAAGTTTGTCATGTTTTTAAAGCTCTATAATTTTATATTTTATAAAATTTTAAATTTTATAAAAGCAATTTATCAATGGTAAAATCAGTCACAACATGATGCTTCTGATATTTTATACAGACACTTATCAAGAACAGTGCTGAGGTCCTGATCTCACAAATCCATCTTGGTTGCTGAAGCTGACTGCAGTCTGATTTGCCCTGCCACTATGCTCATTGCTGCTGGCTAAGTGGCCTGCAGAGTTCCTACTCCAGTAGGGTATTTTGATAAACTGCACCTGTCAGCCTGATTTACAAAGGTGCTTTTGAGCACATTCATGTGTCATGGTTGTTTGCCATAACAGACGACTGGATGCACAAGGGTCTTTCCGCTGCTCTGCTCTGTTCTCTGATATCCAGACTTTCAGGTGAGCTTGTCATTGCTGATTTAATGCCCACGAGGGAGGCTGGCATCCCAGCTCATCTGGCCTTGTTTTACCTCACAGTGCAACCTTCTGGAAGGTTCTTTTCTTCATGTGCATAGATACCTTCACGGCAACGCCTGGGGCATTTGTCTGTAGGTCTCAGAAGTCTCTAAGCCCTAGCTACAGCCAACAGTTGTAGCATCTTCCACAGTTGCAGAGCCTAAATGGGAATTCAGACATGCTTCCAGTCCCGCAGAAGTTCAGTCCTACTCTCTGCTTGCAGAAAAATCCATGCAGACATCTATCATTTCAGGAAGACATAGAAATAAAGGTTGTTTCTCAAAGCTGACAGGACTTCTCCTCATGGCTGTGTAGCTAGCAGCTAGGATCTACTTTTGGAGACAAGCAGTGCGAGAAGGAGGTGGCATTACCTTTGATGGCAGACCTAAAGACAGAGGGAGCTGGCCTGGAGGTGGCAGAGGCCCAAAGAATCTGTTGGTGCTTGTCTCTGAGAAGATGGAGGTTGCAGTAGTGTCTGTTCCCTCACCCTTATGCACCAGAACCCCCCAGTCAATGGGGTGGTTACTAATCTTCCACCTTGGTGGAACAAGGAGTGCTCACTGATCATGGTAAATGGGGGCTGAGCTGCTACTTGGCATTTGCAGCTGCTGTTGTAAACCAGTAAAAACTCAACTGAAAGCAAACAAGACCCAGCTTCTGTGAGTCCCCCTGGCAAGTGTCCAGCTTGCTGGGGAAGAGGCAGATGCAGAGAAACAAGGCAAGAATATGTGTTGACAACCCTGCTTGAGAGTTGTGTCAAGGGTAGCATTAGCAGCATATTCTACCTCGAGCAGGCAAAGACGAGTAGAAGACTTGTCACAGCAGATGGCTAGAGGACGTGTCATTACTTTCCTCTTCCCCGTCCAGGCCAGTTGCATATACCAACACATTCCCTCTTGAAGAAAGAGGAGTCATCACAGAAACAAGCCCATAACATCCTCCATTGTTAGCCTGGGTCCCCATTCTGTCTGGGACCCTGACCAATGTCCTTTTGGCAAGGCAGGTCCATGGAATAATAATAGGAATGAGGAGGAGAGTCTGCCTCCCTGGGACTTGTGGCTGAGATGGTGATGGCAAAAAGGTGCTCTTCTCACCGTTGCTGGAAAATTGTGGCCTTATTCTGCTCTCACTGCTGTCATTTATACAACAGTGTGACTATCCTACCTTCAGTGGCACCCCGGATGGGAACAGCCTTCTTGTCAGCAATGTGAAAAGCATTTAGCTTGTGAAAACATCAGTGGGAATGTGTTGTGGTTTTATCAGCAGAATAGTCTGGAATGGTTTCCCCATGCTATGCATGGTCTCCAGACACTGCGTGATCACGGTGGCCCCAGGCCTTTTTGCTGAGTGGAAGGATGTCCGCACCCCTCTTTTATTCCCATTCTCTGTGGGATTTTCCCAGCTCATCTTCCATGATTGGGATTCTGCCCTTGCTTTTATTGAGCTGCAAAAAAGGGCAACAGATCACCCACATGGGAGAAGCAAGAAGGGAGCAGAACAAAGGAGTGTTCACTGATGTTATTTGAAATTCCCAGGATGCCAGCTGGGTCTCCTAAGGCTGCAACATGGCAAACACCAGTGCAATGCCTGAAGTATATGTCACAGTCCACCTCACAAACAGCCTGTCATCCTGGTTGCAGGGACAGGAAATAACAGGGTGCGCTCAGCTCTCAGCAGTGCTGTTGACAGGCTGGAATAAGCCCCAGGGAATGACTCTGGATCTCGACCAGTGACCTGAGAATTTGGATCAGCAGAGCAGAAGGGGCAAACAGAGAGACGGGTTGCTGATATAAGGGCATCAATATGTGAAAAGGGCAACAAGTCATCACATCAAAACCTATCTCAGATCCGTTAGTGAATATTTCTGAAGAAATTACTCACAGAGAGGCAAGGAGGTCTAGAAAACTTTCCCCCAGACAATGCACTGCCTGGGTGCCAAGGCAAGCACCATGTAAATTCTAGGGGAGACCTACAGCACTAATGCAGAGACTGTACTCTAATGGCTGTCAGGTGACAATGGGGTAAGGCATAGGAGGGGAGGGTGTCATAGGTGTGGGATTCAGTGTCACAGGTTTTCCACAAGCTTCGGTGAACAGTGTCACTTTTCCAGGCTTTCCAGGTTTAGTATTTGCTTCTGTGAGGGGTGCACGCAACTGAAGATGCATGGCATGACAGGCATATGAACCTCTCACTGCCAGTTATTCTCAATACCAGGTTGTGCTATAAACTGCTGCTGCTTTTGTCTCTTCATCCTGTGCTACAGGTTTCCATGGCAGGATTTCAAAGCTTGAGAGAGCAGAGGCTGCCCTGGTTAGTATTCCATCAAAGACATGTTAGGAAACACCTCTCAGGAGGATGATGGTCATGACTTTTTATCAAGAGTAACAGCACTGGGCACCATTAATTCAAGGGTCCCAGCAAATTCCCTGTTTCCTTTGCCACTCCAAAAAACGTCTTTGCTTAACTCAAGCCCTGTGCTGCTTTCCAGCCCTGCTCAGTTTTATTCTGCTGCTTCCAATACTGCCTGTCTCCTGGAGGTCAAGGCAGCTGCAGGAGTTAAAGCAACCAGCTGGCCAGGAGAATTCAGACACGCAGGAGCTGCCTAAACACACATAGAGAGGCGGCTGGCTGGCACATGACCCACTGAACAGATCAAACAATGCTGCTAGGAGCCAAGAACAATTTCCAGTACCTGCTGCAGTATCCATATCTTCCCTAGGTCATCATCCTCCCTCCCTCCCTCCTTCCTTTTATAGCCAAGTCAGAGTAATATCCTCCAACATTACTGAAGTGACATGCACCTTGTTCTAAGCACATGTGCCTCACAAGGTGACAGCTGTTCATCATTAGGCAATGTTTATGCCGCCTATGTCCCTGCCGTCATTTGAGTCAACAGATCACTTGGTGTGAACGCATGTGCATCCACTGAAACCCAAGTGCCAGAGCCACAGGGGTGTAAACCAGTGCTTCATCTTGCATTGGTTATAGATCCCTTCCCCTTCCCCTTCCCCTTCCCCCTAATCGAAGATATGACTCATACTAAACATTGACAATGAAGACAAACACTTAGGGCAGCTGGTTTGCAGAGGCAGCAAAATCGCCATAAGCTATTGCCTACCTTGCCAATGCCACAGCAACCCCTCCCAAGATGTTCACTGTTGCTGAGGGTAGATTTGGGATACTGGGGTGGGCAGCTATTGAGAAGAGTTGGGAGACCATGTATTTCCCCCACTGCAGGTGCAGAAAGCAGCAAGGTGGAATCCTCCTACCCATTTTTCCCAGCAGTTTGTTCCAGGGAAACAAAATTCATTTTTCCCTACCATGCTTAGAAGCTTTGAGCTAGTTCTGTGCAGGGATCCTTACAGCCCCTTCATCACCCATTTTCTGAACACCTGAGCAGCATGAGGACGTGTACGGTTGTTGACAGAGGAAAGGTGGAATGCTTTGCTGTGCTGAAGGTTTGGGGGGTGGTATTTTTCCTTTCACTTTTTGTTTGTATCTTTAAAGGATGAAAAAGGTCGTTTGAAGAAATGCCCTCACACTTGGGGTAGAAAGACATGTGGTGTCTTCTTGTAGAAGCTCACTCCATGCATGAGCCTGCGACTGTTCCAGCCAGCTGGAGGAAGGTTCATCTTGCAGTTGAGATTTCCCGAATGCTGGAGAAGTCAAGCTGTCAGCCACAATGTTCATCTCAAGTGGTAGCTGGTCCTTCAGTTATCCTGCCTTTTGCAGTGAGGCACCTTGAAGGTGATGACTTTGACCTTGAACTTAGCTGGGTATAGTTTGGGAAGCCAGGCAAGAAAGGCAGAGATCTCAGCTGTCCTGGGGACAGCCTGTCCTGTGGTGGCTCTGCACTGCAAGGAGTTCTTAATGCTTTGAAGGTTTTATGTGCTGCCACATTGCATAGGTTTGATCACTGCGTAATCAAATCACAGTGAGAAATAAGACAGAGCAAGCTCTTGCAGTCCACCCTGTTGTGAGAGCTGGCTCTGCTGGCTGCAATGCGTCTGCTGGCTGCAATGTGTCTGCCACTCTACATCAGTCCAATGTCACTGCACACTTTGTTCTCCAAAGGTAGTGGAAATCTTTTCAGTGATTTTGGGTAAAGCTCTGAGCTAACTGGAACCTTATAGCTACCTGTTGTAGTAATTAGGAGTTGCTCCTTTTCCCCAGGCAGAGACAAGGTACAGTGACATTGAGAAGGAAATCCTGCTGGGGCTGAAGAACATTCTGAAGGGTGATGGGCTGCAGGAGCTAAATTCTGCCCTTAGCTGCCTGCTTTGCTTGTCACCACACATGGAAAATGGGAAAAACGCAAAATGGCCATTTGTGCGTCGCTATCCCCTGCTTGCCCCTTTGCGTCTGGTTCTGGCAGTGTGATGGGTGAAACTGAAGAATCAGCATCAGGCTGCAGGAGGGATTTTGACAGGGGCCAGAGCTGGCTACTGGAAGATGTGGGGCAGCTCCATTTATCTTGGCATTACTGAAGTCAATGGGATTTTGGCCACAGTCTTCTACAGGGCTAGGATTTCGCTGAGCATGCCTAAGAAAGCACTGTATCATACAGTTGTGTTGTCTGCTATGACATTTACTGCTAGTGAAACCAGTGTGCCCCCTGTCCCACTTTTCTCCTTCTCTATCTTCATAGCTCTTCACCTGTGGTTTTTCCCCTCACCTACTGTCTTCTTTCTTTCTATCTATCTATCTATCCTTTCTTCTGTTTCTGTCTGACTGCTGCTTGCTGCTCTCCCACACTGACTTCTCAGCTTGCTGTCTCACATACTCTGCAAGGAATGTGCCCACAAGAGGTATTTTTATTTGGCAGCCTGAGTAAACTTTCTGTTTTGGCCGCAGGTACTGTGATAAGCAGCCAATGGAGCTGAGATCTCCTGTGTCACGTTTTAGCTCTTTCCATCTGATAGAGAAGTTGACTTCACTGGCTGACTGTGTCAGGGATGTCTGGTTGCAAGGGCAAAGAAAGTAAGAGTTAACCTTGAAAGAAGCAGCATAATGCCTCACATATTTGTAGGCTGCTTTGCTGTAATGTAGGGGTGTCACAGGGGATTCAGGCATTAGTTCAACACAGAGGGTGTGCAAAGACAAAGAGGAATACAGATACTGGGGCAGCAAATGATTTTCCCCCTAGTACTTTAGCAATAGGAAGACGCTGCCAAAGGGGCTTCATCTGCTCCTGAGGAATATGCTTCTTAGAGCAAGTTGTTCTCTGACCAACCTAGAGGTGATATAAGGTGCTATATGGCTTTGCTCTCTTCTGTTAAAGAAAGTGGGGCTGTCGTGTATCAGGGGTACAGCTGACATGCTGTTTTGTGGCATCATATCAGGCCACAGTGGGCCCAGTATAAATCAGAATAACTCAGTTTGAGATTGCCATGGAGGGACTGAGCCCTCAGCACAGTGTGCCCACGAGCAAGACAAATTTAATGTCATCCAAGATGAATTTAATGTCATCCTTCCGTACAGAAATGTAGGAAAACACTCCAGGTGCAGGTGTTAAAGGATCCTCCTGCACTGAGATTTGGAAGGGCAATGCTGGCAACCTGAGAGAACATTTTCAAGACACACTATTTATTGCTGCAAAATCAGTAAAGAACTGAGGGGAAGTTCTGGTCTGAGCTCTCATGAAACCAGGATCTCGGCAGGCCTGGGGAAAGGACTGGTCTGTATTGCTTCAGTAGATGAAGTCTCTGAAAGCCTACCCTCTTATCACACAGCACCAGATAGTATCAAAACTCTGGCTGCAAGTGCGAAAAAGCACCTGGTATTCTGGAGACTTTGCTTTGCATACTTTCCTGCCACCCTTCCCAGCTTTCTAACATCTGATGCTGGGAAGCAGCTGCCATCCTCTTCTGAGCAGAACTGTGGTGGCCAACCTATTATAGTTGCACAAGGGAGGAGTGATTTGTGTGTACCTTGGGTAACGAAGGTCCATCTCACTTTTTGTCAACTCATCCATCATGCCTTGCACACAGCCATCTGGAGACATTAACTCACTTTTCCCTCTTGGTGCGACACGAAGGAAACCGTGACGCTTTTCCAATAAGATGTGTGCATGCGCATACACAAACCAGGCTAATTCTGGTCTTTGCAGGTGCTAGCTCAAGCTGTGCATCCTTGCACGTAGTAGTGATGGAGCAGACAGGGGTGTGTGCTGAGACAGCCAAACTGCTATGCTCTGACATCTCTGCTGCATGTGTTAAAATAACATCACTCTGGCTTGTTGTCTCTCCTCTTCCACCCTCTACCCTCACTCAACAAAATCTAAAGGGAACAAGCTCCAGGTATTAAAATAGCTCCCATCTAGCTTGTTCAGTCTATTTCAGGAGGCTGGTTCCATTTTGACACAGATAGAATACAGAGATGTTGTGGAAACCACAGCCACAAGAGGCCATCAGCCAAAATGAAATTATTTCCCAGCGTATGCCAAGCAGTTCATTCCCCCCCGCCCTCTCCTGGCTTGAAATAACAGAAGGAAGCTGTTTGGCTTTGTTTTGTTGGATTCTTCTGCTCTTTGTGCTCGGTCTGGTGGTGTTGAGAGGGAAAGTGGAGGCAGTTTTGCAGCATCAGGGACTCGTTGCCTTCTGGGCTTTTAGGTGAGACCTCCAGACCCACCAGGGAGATGAGAGTCCCACAAATATTTCTGGGATGTGTTTTCAAGAAGCAAACAATCAACTGGTGCTACTGCAGTGCTGATGCATTGATTTACCAGCTTAGACCATGGATTTCGTCTTCTAGCTTGCCATTAATTGACTAGAAAGGCAGTGGACAACTAGAAAGAGGTTAGGGCAAAGATGGCTCAGGGGTAGCTAAAGTCTGATTAAGCAATCTGCAGGGAAGGACTAATTTTCTGGTTTTTGTGACCCTTCTGTTGCTAAATCAGGGCTTGTGACATGGAGCTGCACTGCTTAACACCAGCTGAAGGTTTGGCCCAAAATATCCCTCAGCTGAGGATCTGGATGATAAGGATGATATGGAAACACTGAACAAGGCATAAATGTTCCTCCTTCATGTATCTCCAATCTTCCACCCATCTGCTTGGAGTGTCAATGCTTTCTGCATTTTCTCACCCTCAGGTTTGTAGGTCTCCTTCCAGTTCCTGCTTCTCCATGGGGTTATCTGTTTCTCACTAGAGGACAATAAGTAACACCAGGCCTATTCCACACACGGCTCAAAATTAGTGGGTTAGTTAAACCTCCATATTTCAGTCTAAACTGCACCAGAGTTGGTGAATATTTCCAGATATCTCTTTTGGATTTGAAGGTGCTCTTAACTCTTAATAAGAACAGCCAGATGTAAAAATAGGAACTCTCAAATCTTTACAAAAATACTAGCCCTCTTTCCCCAAGAGATGTCAAATTGTGGGTGTGCAAATTACAGTGGGAAACTGAAAACATGAACTGAGCCTTGGGACCAGATGGCTCAGCACCAGAAGGGTTTGCAGGCGGCTTGGCCTTGGGGATGAACCTTGCTGCTTGGCAAGTGAGCTCCCAGGGCTTGCTGTCAATGGTACTAAACTCCAAAGTTCAATATCATTCTGTCATGCCACAGATCTTATGACCTGAGGTCTTCTGTGTCTCATCCCAGGTGTTTCATTCATTGTAAAGAGAAAATTTGCATTAGCAGCATTCAGTGGGCACTTCTGCCCTTGTAAGCAGAAATAGTGCATGGATGCAATATTCAACCTCATTTAAAGGTAGTCAACACTGTGTAAGTATGTAAGTCATGAGGTCTCCATGTCAGAGACATAATTTATTTTATGTAACTGCAAATGTGCTCTTTAACTTGAGCTAGGAAAATATTACAAGGGGTTTTATGGTGTTTGCTAAAGCAGAATAAAAATCAGAATTTCTATTTAATGAAATAGATGCTTCAGTATTTATTTTATGACAAACATGGACTGTACATTTGAAATACAGAGGCTTTTTGAATAGAAATTCTAAAATAATTTCTATTATTTTATATATATATATATATGCTATATAAAAGCATCTGTAAATTGCTTTTATTGACACTTCTGAGTGGAATGGACTACATGACTTTTCCAGGTGGCAATATTCTGAGTCAGTTCATTCAGTTTACCAGAATGCTTCCTTTTGAGTCTGTTCAGTATTACAAAGAATATTTGTATGGAGGCACATGACCCAGGTTGAATGGTAGCCCCATTTCCTCATGTGAACCAGAAGACTGTTGTATTATGGGAAAGAAATGAAAACTCTTAGGAGACAGTGCATCACAGTACACAAATGCACTTGAGAGTATTTTAGGCCATGTCAACAACACAACATGTAGTCAGTCACACTGAATTATCTGATTTAAAATATACAGTTGTGATTTTCCTAGTGGAAAACTTTAAGGAAAAAAAGCCCTTGGGAAACAAAACCTGCTGATGTTTGTAGTAAGTCTGTTACCCTCAGAAAGAGATTACAGCAGAAATTTCCTGACTAGAACTATTTTAACATACATAGAGTTTATCTATGTATCTATCTATCTACCTACCTACCTATCTTTCCACCTTTCCATCTTTCTGTCTTTCTATATCTTGGGGTTTAATCAAGGTTTAATAATTTTGCACCTAAGAACAGTCTGTTCTTAGACTTCGGATCAAGTCTGAAGTCACCTGCATATGTCAAACTATAAAGTATTTGTCATGTCCCTCTCTATGGACTAATCCACAGACATAACACAGCAGACTAATGGCAGTAGTTGAGTAATTACCTTAATTTGAGCAAAAAGGTCAATGGGACCAAATGTTGCTGTAGCCCTGTGGTTGGGGTATTACACACCAACCCACCCACACATGTTATTATTTGCTCAGTGGTTTTTTTTTTTTTCTTCTTTTTTTTTTTTCCTGCTGGGCTTTTTTTTTTTTTTTTTTTTTTTTCCCCAAACCATAAAAATAAAGATGCTGTCTCTGGCTAGAAATGTGAATGGAATAAATTGTAAGTTCCTGGAATGCTACATGTCAAATTAGCCTGTGTAAAAATGCTTTCCACTTACACAGCTTCCAAGCACTGCTAGGACAGGCTGCTCTCATTGAGGCAGACATGTGGATCCCTATTTCAGGAAACATGGCACAGGGGGCGTAACCCAGCCAGGGCAAGGCAGAGTCAATGAGGCCACCTTGATTTTCTCTAGTGGAGGACCTGCTCCAACGATTTCTTCCCAGGTGCTCTCATTGTGCCCCCACTCCACACTGTACCCAGCAGAAGACCTCACTCCCCCATGCACGCCCATGGTTTTGCAAATTTGTCTCTCTTTGCTTTGCAGTAATGAGGAAAGGGGTGTCTGGGTGCTGGCAGGTGGGGTGCTCAGGGGCGGAGGGTGCTCAGCTGAAGGCAGGAGAGCCATCTCCACAATTTATAACATGCAGTTTAGCAACTGAGTGGGTGTTTAACCAGACCCGCAGCAGAAAAGTAGGATATCTTGGGGACCCCATCACTTGGTGCTCTTGATGAGAGAGGCATTCTTTGAGGAATGTCTGAGAAACAGGAACTTCATAGTGAACTGTTTTCTAAGTATATGGAACAAATCTTTCTGGAGTGTTTTTTATCTGGCACACAGGGAGGCACAACCCAGCATTTTGAGCCTAGGGGAGAGAAGTCTCAGGTTGGCAGACTGTTCACATTCACCATCAGAAGTGACAAGGGGGTTGAGAGAGTCTCACCTGCATCAGGTAACACCTCTGGCTTCCAGGGTAACCACTGCAACAGGATCTCTCCCAATTGCCACCAGAGAAGCTGCAGGCACCAGGCCACCCATCGCTTCCCTGGTGTACCCACCACTTTCTCAGGCCAGCCCCAGGAGCACTGAGCACAGCACAGGCTCTGTTTTCATTGAGTTGAGGCTTCTCCAACACAGCCTGCTCTCTCATTAGACACTGGCTGCCACAGTGTACAGAGATGTCCCTCTCTTGAGGGTTTGATAGCTGGTCCCCATGATGAGAGCACCTGGGCAAGCACCTGAATGCCAATGGAACTGGTCCTTATGGGAGTCAAGTGGAACAGTGAGCACCAGATGATCCTGTTTCCAGAGGGGGATTTGGAGCACAGGCAGCTGAAATTGTTTCCTATGTGTCACAGAGGAAATATGTGTCTCAGTGTCATACAGGGCCTCTGCGATGGGAATTAAGCACCCATCTTCCCAGTACCAGTCTGCTGACTTCTCTGTAAGACACTCCTCCAGCCCCTGCCTAGGCCGTGACACATCTCTCCTGCTTTTCTGCCTTTCTTCCCTCATCACTTGATGCACTGATGTTCTGTGTCTTCAGCTGTGTAAGAGAAAAAAGCAAAGAGTCCTAGTAGTATTAGATTCCTTTTCTAAAGAAGCCTCTTTAGAAAGTCTTTTATGTGATACCGGACAGGATTCCCCCTTCATTTTAGATGCTAAGGACACCTGGCAGACTCCAGCACAAGTGGGCATAGCTGGCTGTCTGAGCATGCCTGTTTCCTCAGTGGCTCACGTGACAGCAGCAGCAGCAAAGACACAACCATGAGGCAGCAAGTGCTCGATGGAGGCCAGGTTCCTACAGGGGAAGACAATGTCTGCCAGGGTCCTCGCCAGCATGCAAACACTGCTCTGCATACCAAAATAGGCTGGCCGCAGGCTGCTGCTCTCAGACCTCCTACTGTAGTGTAGGTGCAACCTAAGCCTACACTTTCTATGCCACCCCTAGGTCTGCCTATACTGCCCCAGCTCAGGTAGGAGATGTTTACCAAGTGCTGATCTTCACTGAAGTCATTGCTTAAATACCTGGGCAGATTTTGCATCGGGATGAGACACTCCCTGAGCCTACGTGGGTACTGGGTGAGATGTTCCTCTTGCATGGCCTTGCTTATTACCATCTTATTATTGACAGTGCAAGTGTCAATCCTTTGTTATCTTTTAAAATAAATACTTCTCTTGGATTTAAGGCTACACTGGAAAGACTGTGTCTTTCCCAGTATGAGGAGGCATCTGACAGCCTTCCCATATGTTGTGAAACTAGCTCTTTTCCTATGGCTGCTTCCATGGTTTGAAAGGGGTAAATCTCCATTGCTTAGTCACAGTGCCTGTGTCTAGCACTGGACATTTATTTATACTTGTATGAAATGAAAGGTCTTTTCCCCTACATAGAAATGAGGGTGCAAAGCAGGATGGGAACTGGGACTCTACTTCAGAAATAAATCAGTTTACATTGACAGTTTTAACTCTTTGTGGTCACTTCTGCGTTCATCTGAGTCTGCCCGAGGTACAGTTGGACAGAGTACAGGTGGGAAAATGCTGGGAGAACTGGAGATTCCCACTGCACCCACCTTAGCCCGGGGAAGAAAACCCCACAGTATCTCTCTTTGCTCTGTTTAGCTACACTTTATAAATGTTTCAGCCACAGACTTTCTCTTTGTATGCTCCAGACAGGATTTTCTAAGCTAGGCTTGTTTTACTGTGTGGCTTCAGTTCCATGCCTTTCCTACACATAATTATACTTGCAATCACCTGGTATAAAGGTATGGTCAAGGACAAAGGGAAAGCAGAGAGACATTCCCTGTGGATAGTCTCAGAGGCTGCTCATGGATGAGTGTTGGTGTTCCGCAAAAATCACAATGTGGCAACAGCAAACAGAGCAGTTGCTATTTTGCAATGTACTGACCTGACAGTGATCAGTAACTGGCATTTGCTTGGGCTCTCCACACTGCATTATTGTGTGAGATGTTATCTGGCAATGACATTCATCTGACTACACACACCCTATATGTTCACAAGCTAGCTCCAAAGAAGGAAGGGTTGGTTTATTTTAATATGTCATAGTGAATATTTCATCTCTTGTCCTAGGGGAACCTGGTGATCACGCTTAAGGATGCCCTCACATGGCTTCTGCTGCCTGACAGATCACAGGAAACACACAGGAAATAGCAGGGACAATATTTGATGTGGCAGTGGTTAACGACCACAAAGTTTATGAGACCGACATCTCTGCTTCACAGTGCAAGGCACAAGTGCACCATTTAGATAATGCTGGTGGAGAAGTCATCCCATGCAGGAGAATCGTTCTGTGGTGACAGTGACGTAAATGCCTGTTGCCTCATCTGCATTCAGCAGCCTAAGCAGGAGTGTGGTGGGATTGGGCTCTGGGAGTGGAGCTGGTATAAGGGTAACTGTTTGTTGTAAACCTGCTGTGCTGGAGGAACATGAGACGCTTCAGCACAGGACCTTGATGCAGCACTTGATCAAAGTGACGCTGGTTTCCTTCTTTGTGCCTTAGAAATATGAAAGCCATCTGGGGAAGGTGCCACTCACACTCCCTATTTCTATGCCTGTTCTTCTGCTGGGAGTCTGCAGCAGCAGGAGTCTTGAAGAAAGCAAAAAATACTGTGCAGCGTGGTGAGAAAGTCATTGGAACTTGCTGTTCACTGTGCATTACGTCCTGAACCTCTCTCCTGTACTGTCTTACCCTGGTATGGGCTGCTGGATGTAGAGGAGCATGACTGTGGGGTTAGTGAAAGGGATGGGAACCTTCCCATGGGCTTTGGCAACACCTGGCTGAACTGCTGGGCTACCTAATACAAGCTCATGCTTTCAGGTTTGGGGTTCAGTTACCACTGTTGGGCTTGTCTTCTGTGACTGCTCATGAAAACCTCTCCTCTTTGTCCTTCCGACATGCCCTGTTCTTTCCCACAGCACACTTCTCTGAGTCTTCCTCATGGCAATGACCCTGTGCTCTTGGTTTTGCTGCAAAGATGCAAGTGTAATTTAGACGGCTTGCCTTTAAGATGTAAAAATCAGTAAGGAAATAAATAAAAGCCAATTCCGTATGAACAGGACACAAATGTTCTTTCTGGTAGAAACCAGTTGACATAGATAGCACTTTCTTAGGCACCAGCACTTGGGAGAAGCAGCAAATCTAATGGCAGTCACTAATGCCAAATGTCTGTTCCTCTTTTATCATGCTTAGCATGGGTGATCTACAGATGTCCACCCAGGAGCCTGGTACATCTCCTGCTGATGGGCCGGTGGATGTGGTGCTATCTTCCCCTGCTTCTGCTGACTGAACAGTTGGTTTGCTAGACATCACTCTGCAATGATGTATCCCAGAACTGCTGATTTTCTAATGCAAAGACTTTTATCCCCTCTCTGGGGACAAATCTATACAGGGCTTTAACAATCTGTGGCTACTTGTTTGACATTTCCTTCTTCAGTTCAGAGGCACGGTCTCTTTACACCCCTCCAAGTGTTACTGGCGAATTCCTCCTCAAGCGTCTTTTTATGGCAATTTTGCAATCTCTCTGTAAAGGAGAGGATGTTGGCAGTTCTGCAGTGAGGTCCCACCTCTCTGTTTTGTATTTCAGAGTTGTACTTTGCTGTTTAGTTTTACACAAAAATCATCTTCTTGACATGAAGGATGTTCAGTCTGAGAACGGTCATGCATGCATGTACTATGTGATCCATGGAGCATTATAGTGCACATTGGTTATGCTCACAGACCAACAGATTGTCAACTATTACTTTTTTATTTTTTTATTTTCCACATATGTGACTGACCCTTGGATAGATAGTCCTGTGACTAATCTGTGCCAGGAACATCTTGATGGACTTCCCGATCTTGTGTGCTCTGTAAACTACCTGGGCTTCCTGACTGACAAGGAAGTACAGCCCTCGTAAGATACAACACTCAGTGCTATTGCACTTTCTTATTTGCACCATAATTTTATCAGGCAACATCTCAAGTCCTTACTCAATATTTTTCTTAGCCTTTATTGAAGCAAAACTCCCACTAAGTTGGTACTAGCATGACCACGTTGATAAATTTGACAGGAGGGGTACTGCTGTTATGAGAATGCCATCTGTATATTAGGGGCAGCCATCAGTAAAATTAGCCAGCACTTTGTCTTATTCTGCTTTTTTTTCCCCTTGTAGTTGCTCGTAACATTGCCAGTCACTGTTTTGCTTAAAATTTTCCATGCTAGGTCTCTTGCTTCAGCATGATTAATTAATTAATTAATATTAAAAAAGTTTTGGCTAAAATGATTCATTGGTTTCTGAGAATAAGTTTAGGAAAACTACATTGCTTTGCCCTGTAATAATCTTTCCTGTTTTATGGTATTTTCACCGAGTACTTTGGAGTAGGGCCTTGACATCTTCCCAGGAAAGGGTCAATGGTTGCTATCTTTGTTAAAAAACAATCCAGGGCTAACCAGGCTTTAAGCTCCAAAAAGCTGTGGTGTGCACCTGCTTGGCAAAGGTTTGTAAGAGTTTGGCTGCTAAATTCTCCCAGGCTTCTGCCTCCATCGCCTCTGCGCCAGTCCCTCCCAGGGCTTTGGTCAGCCCTGGGGCGCAGGAGAGCCTGTGCTGCTGTCTCAGGTATCCCTCCTCGCTGAGCAAGGTTTTCTCTGCAGTTGCACCACTGGCACTGAGCCTTGTGCATGTGGAAACTTGTGGTGAGTCTCTTTTCCATGTCTTCACAGCTAGATGTGACTTCAGACAATGCAGGGGAGAAGCATCCTGAGTGTTAATGTAGGAAGATAGGAAGTAGGAGGAGAGGACAAGAATTAGGGGGCTGGTTGGTGGAGGCTGCAGGGAGGACAGTAGGAAGGGGTGAGGGAAAGAATTCAGAAGCTGATGATAAGGAAGGTGGGAAGATCACAGACAGGGACTAGGGATGACAAGCAGGAGAGAACAGTGAAAATGAGGAGCTGATGGAGGTGAGGAAGGCACAAGAGGAAAAACTGTCTGGAACAGCAATTTATAGTCCTAGAGCAAGAGACTGTTCCCCCACCTCAAGCACAGAGGGAGATGCCCAAGCTCTTCTGTCCCAGTTAGCTGGGAAAGCCAGTGGCAAAGCAGGTGCCTTGGTGGTGTCCTAGAAGGGTCCTCCTGGTCACCAGCCCCATCCTCTTGTCCCAAGACAAGGCCAGCGCTGCTTAAACCAGATGTGATCAACATATGTTTCACAACCTCCCTGAGCACCCCCATGCAGTGTAGGCCACAGCTTCCCAATGAGGAAGTCTAGCCCCAACTGTCTAGCACCAACTTACTACAACCTCATCGCATTTCTCTTGTCCTGTCCACGTGGGCAGTGAGAACAATTTATTTCCTTCTTCTCTGTGGCAGACTTTTGCACATGTAAGGAGCATAACCTTGTCTCCCATCAATTTTGTCTCCTAAAGGCTAAACAACTCATCTCTTCTGGATGTGTATCTTCTAATCTTCCTTTCCCCTCATGTTTCCCTTCATTTTCTGACATGTGGGCCTCCCTTCCCCATTGACCAGATACCAGCTCAGGCTGTCCAGGAGCTGAGGGGAGAAAAGAGATCACCTGGAGTCATCCTGCTTCTCCATCACACTCCATGCAAAATTTTCGCTTTGAGGGAATAGTAGGACATTGTTGGCTTGCAATTAGACACGCATTACCACAGTTACCAAGTGATCAGGTAGCATCTGAGTCATGTTAGCTCTGTGTGAGGTAATATGAGCAGGTTAAAGTTTCTGACTCACTCGCAGGAAGGGATTACCCTAGCAGAACTTGTGCCCCTGCTTGCTGTTGTGCTGCTTTCCCACCCTCACCACAGGGACAGCTCTGGTACACTGCTGGTGAATTATTGCTGTGTACAGCCTGTGACACTTCATCTTCCTGCACAGGGCTGGAGGCTGAACATGCTACCTGAGTTCCTGGGCAATGCCTGCTCAGAAAGGGAAACCACTGACAGGCAGCAAGAAACCACCAATGGATGGCAATGAGCAGCCATCCCAAAATAGGCTCAAAAAGGAGAGTCTTTACCTGTGGCCAACAAGGTGATTGGAGTCACCCACTGACGGGTTTCTAACTCTGTCCACTACAGATACAGGTGCCACCAGGCAGTTGGTTTCCCAGTGTAGGGACCCCAGGTGACACAGGGGGAATCCAGATTGAGCAGAAATCCAAACTGGTGGATGACTGAAAAGTTTGAGGCTTAATCTCATCATGTTAGCCTTAATCTCATTAATGTTTGTGAAGGAGCAGGTACAATGGGAAAAATACCACAGCAGGAAATTAATAATAGCATGTTCAGGGCAGAGACTGGATAGAGAGTGGTAAATAAACATGGGTAAAGCAGGAGGGAATGATGAACCTGTGCAGATTGCATATTATAGTTTGTTCTGTGCAGACAGGAAACCTGTGGGGTAAAAGTAGACTGCCTTTTGCATGTGAAGTCTGTATCATAGTGTTTGTACCTGGGGGGAGGAAAAGTAGGGTTATACAGAGAAGTCTAACTTATGCTCTTCCTAACCTGGTGGTCCTTGAATTTGCAAATTTACCTGGGTCTGAGCAGAGCTTTTTGTTCAAAAAAAGTGGGCTGGGGGAGTGCTCTGTTGTAAGGAGCTGGAGCTCCCTCACACATAAGAAGTCAGAGTAGGTAGTAGCATCCTTGAGCAAGGGAGCACTGGCAGCAGTGACATGGGGTCTGCTTTAGGGAGACCTTGTCTGTGTTTCTTTCTTCCCCCAGACCATGGAAAGAACTGCATTGGAGAGCTTTGTGGGGTGAGAGCGCATGGAGAAGCAGAAGGCACAGTAGGATGCCATCTTCAATGCTGCCTTGGGGTGTATCTGTTGTCCCTTCCCAAGCCCTGACAGTTTGGCCTCATGCAATGAAAGTCACCCTTGTGCAGCAGGCCCACAGGAGGCCTGTGTCCTGATGGTGTCTAAAACTGATGCAGCCAGGCTGACGGATCCCTTTCCATCTTTCCCCCTCGGACATCTCCCTGGGACAAGGGTGGTGTGTGGGAAGGGACAAGCAGGCAGTTTCACAGCACTACTCGTTAACAGAATTACTGTAGTGTTACCCTTTATGGAAAATACTACTTTGAGGGGTGAGTCTTCAGGGGATACGTTAGATGAAGATGCATGTGTCAGCCCAGTCAACTTGAGGGTCAACAGGTTCTCAGGCTACTTGTCCCCAGGTGCCCAAGTCCTTATGAGGAGCCACTCTATCCGGGTTCTCTCTATAAGCGAACTGGAAGGAGGCCAAGGAAATTAGTGCAGCGAAAACACTTACCAGGAAGCCAAAGATAAATATTCATGTCTGGATTCGTTTCCCATTGACTTTTTTAATTACATAAGGAAGAGATGATGTCTGCGAAAGAATTCCCCTTCTCCTCCCACAGGATATATAGCGCTTTGATGCATGTCCTTTTCAGCAACAGGAATCCTCCTGAAGTGAGTTCCTAGAAAGTCCCTGAGGAAGAGATCTTCATATTTTCTGTGGCTCAGCTGCCAGCTCTGAAGAATGGGATGGCTGAGATTCCCCCTGTGCAGCAGTAGAGCTGAAGATGTGTTCATCATCTGCGTGACGCATAGCCCTCTGGTCTGAACTGGCACACGGGAGGACAGGGTCCGGCTCTGTCATGAGGTGGCATTCACTTTTTTATTACTGTATTCATAATTGCCCTCGCATTTCTTGTACAACCTGCAAAAAACCTCTCTTTGGCCCTGTCTGCACAAGAATATTTTAGGTGAGGGTTAACATCAGTGTTTTTGGGGACAAAACTGCCCTGCCGTCTCACACACGAGTGGTTGCCTCCCTCCCCTACCTACTCTCAGGTATGTGGCATCTCACTCTCCTTTCACTATTTTGCTTGGGAGGGAATTGACTCTCATTTGGCATTGCACCCTTCAGATCGCAGCCCTTTTTTGTGATGAGGCCAGGTTTGCACACTGACAGCTATGGCTTGCTTGTGCTTTGATGGGAAGTCCAGTATTTTGGGGCTTCTGCAGACAGAAATGTGTCTGAGTATAACATAACAGCAGCTGCTGGATTGCTGAGGCCTGCAGGGTCTGTCAGGTAAAATGAAGTAGAGGAACTCAAGATATCCAGCAAAGTCCTGTGGAGAGCTAGGGTGCAAGTTTGCCAGATGGGCAGCCACATCCTGGACATGGTGGCCAATAGAGCATGGACCTTGCCAAGTGGAGACTCTTTGGTACATTTAGGTTTCTCTGACATGCCACATGCAAAAAGAACCATGGAAGTGGTCCTCAAACCCAGCCAGAGACAACCCGCCCATGGTGGGAGCAATCCTCTTCCTAGAAAGATGCTGTGCTATGTTGCACCACAGCTGCTGCCTGGGTGGTGAGAAGACTCGGCTTCTGCACCATGCTGATGCTTCCCTTACTCTGCTGCCAGCTCCATGGAGAAACTATTTTATTTTATTTCCATTAGGCATCAAATCATATAACCACTGGCCAGTAATACCACTTCCATTCCTCTCGTTCTCCCTCCCTTTTTCTCTTCAGCCACCCATTCCCACTTCTCCCCACCCCGATGCTCAGGCCCTGCTGTGGTTTGGTAGAGCCTTAAACAGGAAAAGGAAATACTGGTTCCCTGTTTGATCAGTGCCCCCATTTTCAGCTGATATTTAGCTGCTGCAAGGTAAATTGCCCAAATAAAACTGACAGAGGTATCTTCAGCTTTGGAAAAACATTCCTGCTTATTTTAATTGCTTTTAATGAGAACACTGACTGCAAAAATACTTTGCAGTGCAATTTGTGCTTGTGTGCGGGCAAATACAGGAGAGTTTCTGGTAGACATATTTGTTTGGTTTTGTCATGCACACTGTGAAGCAATATAATCCTGCTGGGGCCATCAAATAGGCAATAGCTTCTTTCTTTCTTTCACTTCTTACTATTTTAAAAAGCAGTAAGAGTAACAAACTCCTCTCTGCCTTTGAAGGGCCAGCCTGCTGAGTCCTCAGATAGTTGGTAAGTGGATTCCTGTTGCCCTTCCTAACTTATCTTCCTTCCCAGCCAGCTGAAAACTGGACTAAGGTCTTCTACAGGAGAGGGTGAAAAATGTGGCAAATCTCTTACTGTTGCTAAGCTCACAGCAGTCTGGCATGAGCAGATGGAGGAAAAAGAACTATTTTCCTGCAGCTGGCCTAAAGACTGGTACTGAGACAGTACAGGTTGAGCTGTGTCTCTCTTGCCCTATTTCTTGACGTACCATGGCCCATAGATGCGAGTGTTATTCTTGTATGAGTATCTGGCACATGCCTGTTACAAGATGTGGAAGGTAGGGAGGGCTCAACTGCATCCCGGCAGAGTCAGAAAGGCAATAGGGGAGGGCTGGGAATAGCCTAAGACATCTTCAAGTAATTAATGAACAAAGCAATGGCCAGGCAGTGCAGTGCAAGAGATGAGGCGGAGACAGACTCTCCTGCTAGAGGTTATTTGCTGTTTCTGCTGACCCCTGGGAGCATGGGTGTAGCCTTCTTCTCCTCGGCTAAAGTGTACACAACTGCTCTCTGCCCCTCACCCCAGGAGAAGGACATGAGCTCTGGGGAGACCCACAGCTATGGGGAACAGGGTCCACCTTCACCCCTTTTTCCATCAAGACACCAAGACTCACCACAGCCTTCCCACCACTGATGACCCCAGATGAAGCCAAAGCTCATGGGGATATCCCAGAATGGCTGGAGCAAGGGCAGCGGTGGTGGTGCTCACAGCCCTCCACAAAGCAGAAGTGGGACTGCTGGAGGCAGCAGGCTCGAGCATGCTGGCACCATAGGCTTTTCCAGAGTCTCCCCCATCAAGATGGAAAAAGCTGTATGATGATCAACGAGAATTCTCAGAGCTGCTCCTGTGTCTGGGTCAACACTGAAGCTTGAGGTGGAGGGCAAAAAGGCAGTTGAGTCCCATGGATGGTGACAATTCAAATCAGGAACCTCAGTCGTGTAAATATATCAATAACTGCTTTGCTTATGTTGGCTGAAGTACTTGCCTCTCTGAATTGTTGCATTCACCCAGTATTGTGCTTTTTGCAAAACAAACACCCCACTTTCTGGGTAGATAACCCATGGTACAATGCTTTGCTGCCATGCTTTGAGCATACTGGCAATGTCATACTGTTGCTATGTCAACAGGTGACAAAATGGAGCCCTTTCCTCAGCTTTGGCTTGCTATTCCCACCTGCTTTCCCTACTTGAGGTGTACTTAGCGTGGGGGTAGACCGTGTCCCAGACTGCATGGAATTGCTGCCTACCCAGACACTGCTGCCATGGGGGCAAGCATCCCGCCATCCACTGACTAGTAAAAACACACCATAGATCCTGCCACTGCCCATGTGCCTACTTCCCTAGCTAACTACCATCTAACCAGGGTGGTCAGGGGCAGCCAGAGCCTGGGTGACAGTGGCCATATTTGCTGTTCCAGCCCACTGGGCTTCAGCTGTTGTAGGGCTAAAGTGAATACCCCATGGGTTTCTAGGAGAGGGACATTTGTTCTGCTCAAGCTCTCCTTATGGTCCTACCAGATGCGTGTTGTGCTCTGCCAGCCCTACCACGCTGTAGAAGCAGTGGTCCATCAGAGAAGTCCGTTCCTGGAAACTTCACTCTCTGACTTGAGTTGATTCCCCTTCCCCACCACGCCAGTGCCGGCGGGACTGGCAGTCAGACCCATCAGTGACAACAGCACTTTGCATGGGGAAGTGTGTTTTTGATGGCTGCAGGGATCATGACAGGTCTCTCCTTATGAGAAGCACATGCTTTGGCAACAGCTGAAACTTGAGTCTTGGAAAGGTGAAAGAAACTTATTGAATCCAAAAGGTTGTCCTAGGCAGACAAGCCATCAAATTCAGCTGGAGGCAGTAGCTAGTCATTCAGCCTGCAGTACCTGTGGTCATGGAGCAGAGAGGGCTGAACTGGGAGCAGGACAGTGCATCTGGCCCCCATGCTGCTGAGAGGCAGTGTTTACAGTAGCCTTCCTGCTTGCCACCTGACCTTTCCAGACTCATCCCTGCTCCCTTCTGGTTGACTTTTGACTGTCCTCAGTTAATCTCTTGCCATGCCCTTTCCTTTCCCCTTTCTAGCATATTTGTTATTCATCAGGTTCACACAGTAGTAAACGATTAACCAGCAGATCTGTTGCTCAGTCTCTTATTGGAATGCAGCCAAGATCTCCACTAACTTTGTACATAAGGTGTAACAGAAAGGCAGGGCTTCTGCCACAGCATCAAACAAGCCTTGGCCTGTGTATTATATGCAAGAAATAATAATAGGAAAACACTTAAAAAAAAGTCACATTGACTTGAGTAGGGATCCAGCCAACCCCAGCCACGCTGGGGACAGCATTATGCATATGCCACCCTCACATAGATAGCAGGGACATGCTGAATAGCTAGGCAAAATTCAGACCACCGCCACTGAGACTAGCAACCACATTTCTCCCAGGGAGGGCTGGGAGGAGGCAACCACACCTCCGTGCCAGCCCCACATGAACCAGCCATGTGGAAGGTCTTGGCTTGGCTCGCTTGGGAGGTGAGACTGGGGCTCTAGCTGGCACAGCAGCTGGCTGAGCACCACTGATGCAGGAAGATGAAGCAGGTGGGGGAACACCGGTGGGAGAAGGTCTGGCAATGCAGAGAGAAGACCCTCTCCAAGGTGATCTCCCCTGCTTCAGAGGCAGCCAGAAAGCAGCTGGTGGGAAGCGGAAGGCACCAAGCTGCTGGTGCCATCGCACCCCAGCAGGCAAGGAAGAGCTGGGAAAAGAGAAAACTTCCCCTTGCAGGGTGCTTTCCTCCCTCTAACAAGGTAAGCCAGCAAATGACTCAATTATATACTTGAAGAACAATGAAATAAATGTTTACAAGGTGCCTTTTTAAAAGCCAAGAGTTAAAAAACAGTGAGTGGAAGAAAGCAGGACTCAAGATTCCCTGGTGCCCAATTCAGGCAATGCTTAACTACTAGACTGTGAGGTATTGGAAGGGCTCCAGTTCCTCTTCTGGCAGATCTCCCAAATCACAAGCACAATTTTTCTTTTTCATTCAAAGAAATAAATAAATACCATCCTTAATTATGTTCTGTGTAAGTGCCTTGAATGGAGAAGAGAAAGGAAAGGAGGAATAGCAGTTTTGCATATCATGCCTGTCTTTCCAGGCTTTTCCAGATGCTGGCATGTAAATAGGCCTTTCCCTGGTTACAGGCCTATATATAATTAGCAGAGCACATTATGCATTGCCTTCCTTTTTGCCAGCACGTTCACCTCTGTGCAGGACAGCACAATGCCTGAGTGCCACTTATGTGCTATCACCAGCCTCAGCTATCCCATGTCCCTGGGTCAGATTCCTGGAGGTTTGCCTTAAAGAGCAGTCACTGAGAAGAAAGGTAATTGGGGCAGGGGCATTTATTTGCCTTTCAATTTTCAAGCCATTACCTTTCACGTTGTCAAGTTTTTCTCATCAGCATATGTATCTGGAAACCAGCAAAGTTAAAATTGGTGCATTATAGTAGGACTTCTGGACCTGGAGTTAGCAGGAAACCTATCTCCCTTCCACGCAGATAGGGGAGCACTAGCAAGGTCCCTCCTCAGCTGCTCCGTGACACATTTATCTGTGACTGTAGAGGGGAGATGAAAGCAGAAAGAGATCCCCTGGGCAGCAGTGGGCAAAGCTGTGCAGCTGCATGACCTTGTTACCTGCCTGGGTGTGTAATTCCTGATCAGGGCAGTGTGAACTAGGGGGGTCCTGCCCCCTTACCCTTCTGTGCCTGGAACAGTGTGTCAGGTCATAGTCCCACCAGGTGCTCCTGGTGGGTGTGTGGGGTCCATGCTGAAATGCATCAGAAGATCAACACATTTTTCCAAGGGGGTTTCATGAGCCAGATGACTTTAGCAGGGACAGGCAGTATGAGAGGTTTAAACATCAGCACACAAGCACCTGTAATCCAAATAATGGAGAATGAAAGCACAACTCAAGAGGCAAAGAGGGAAGAGAAGAGGTGACGAACACATGATCAGGCTCTTTGAATGGCTTAGAAACCCCAACAGCTCCTTTTCGGACACGGACTCTCCTATTCAAGCTTAGCTGAGCACCACTTCAGGGATTTCCTAACTGGGGACTATCATGGCTCAACAAATAGCGGAAGATACAAATGTGCTCTGTGTGGGGTAGGGCATTTGGTGCCCCTCTTTCCCACTCCCTCTAGTCACTGGCCACGTATCAGCGGAGCAGCTTGAGAAGGTTTTACTACTGATATAGGCAGGTGATGTATGCAGGCTATTCCTTCCCCAGCCACCAAAACTCTTAGGTTTGTGCAAGGGCTTGTACCTGCTCTGCCAGGGTAGTGCATCAGCTTTGAAACTATTCAGAAATTCAGAACAGCAGAGAAGCCTGAGCCCTGGAGATAGAGGGGACAGCACTGGAGCTTCTGGACACATCTGCTATTTACACTGCTACTGTATTGCCAACTCTGAACCTAGTAACTTAGACTCTGCTCACTGGCCGACTTTGCTGTAATAACTTAGAAGTGACATGCAAAGAGCAGGGCACAAAGGCTGCTGCAGCTACCCAGGAGGACCACAGTACCAGCGTAGCTCTGCAGAGGAACGGGAGTAGGGTACGAACATGGAAGTAGGAGTGGGAACTTCTGCAGCTTTGAAAAGGGGGCATTAGAGTGTTTAAAGACTTAATAGGTTTAAAACTTTGAGGACCCAAGACTTATTTTCAAAACCTCATAGGCCTTAGAAACCTCTCCTGCTGAAAGCCCTCCCCCTAATCCACTTCTGAAATGCAGGTTTAGTGTCCTAAGTCACTTTGTCACCCCTGGAAATGGCTTCTTTTTCATGGTTGCTTGCCCTCTCTGGGGGGAAGGAAGGACTGAAAGAAAGTTCTCAAATGCCCCACATATAGACCCAAGCTTTTTGTACCATCCCTCTTTTTCCTGAGTTTCCTCCCTAATGCAGGGATTCCACCAGTCCCCTTGCAAAAGAAAATGTTTATCCTCATTTCTGGGTCTCAGCATTAGATGTGTCTCCTAATGCATAGATTGTGGCTGTAGGTAATAATTCTTACTTACTCTGCTGCTGCTGCAGCTCCATTATTCGAAAAGGAGTCAAGAGCGCCAGCCATGCAGTGGCAGATAATTAGAGACTGCGGAACAGTTTTACTGGCATGGCTATCCCCTTGTGCAGCTCCCACCACAAACTGTAGATCTTCCCTGCCTCCCCTTCCTATACTTGGGTGACCTGGCTTGACTTTGCACGTGATGAAGCACCAAGCAAAAATAACTCCGTACCTTTGCATGGCAGAGGTTCCTTCTATCAGGGTGACTCAGCAGGACAGCCATACATTCCTATGCAATGTCCTGGAACAGACCACCTCTTCTTTAGACTGCATTCGGTTTGGGGTGGGACTTGGGCCTCCAGAGCAAGATTGGTGCCAGAGAACAGCTTATCCTTAATTACAATTCCACGATAGGATTCAGCTGCAGAAGAACAAACAGCAGTGAATTCAAGGTGATAGAGCTGACTTCCAGGTGAGGTAAATCAGAGAACTGGGAACCTGAAACTAAGCATAAATTCTGCAGAGATAGAGATTTCATCATCTCAGAAATAGCCCTGGCAAAGCCCCAGTAGACAATGTAGCTAAGTTATTCTGTGGCTTTTATGTTCTTTCATGTGGCTCCTGGATAGCTAAAGCCTAACCGCAATTATAGTCATTTTATTTTAAGGAATCACACAATGGCATGGCCATCTACTCAGACATTTTGGGTGGCCCCTAAGAGGGACATATTGGTGGCATTTTTGGTCATTGGCATCGTGGGATGGTAAGTTTCCTGCAGAACTATTGAGTGCAAAGCCAATACTTTTTAAAAACACTTATAGTCAAACCTCTGGCTTCTTTTTTTTTTTTAAATAAACTTTCTATATTCATTATTTATATCCTTTTGCAGATGCTGGGGCAATGCTTTGAGGTCCTGGAGGCTAGACAGCGTTTGGGACGCAGGAGCATTTGTTAAAAGCATATCTGGAGGGTGTTTGGGTGCCAGGCAGAAAGCGGGAAGTGTCCAGGAGTTCATTTTTCGGAACTGCTCTTCAATGGCGCCAGTCTGCCTGTTTGCAACATTTCACCCAGTTTTGCAAATCTGACAGCCCTCTGGCCAGTCTTACGTGTTCTGCCACAAAGTTTTGCGAAACATCCTCTGTCTCTTATCAAAACAACAGGGTAGAGTTCTGCTTGTGGTAAAAGTTCACAACACTGAACCAGCCAAAAAAAAAAAACTGGGGACTGATCATCACCTAACTTTTTAGTGAAGCTGCACTAATTTGCACCACCTGAGGATATCTTACCTTGGTAGTAATGCCATTCTGCAGACTTCCCTGGCCCACTAACTTCAGTGCTTTCAGGGGATGTGCCCCCTCACCACACTCTGATGAACTGAAGAGCTGACGATCTCCCCTCTGTCTTGCTGTGGCCATCAGGGCGCTGCTGCGTTCCTAATGACTAGCCAACTCTTAATGGCTCAGCCTGAGCTCTCCTGCTTACAGACCTCCCTGTGTTTTGTTTTTTTTTAACCATCTCTCAATTTGCCAGACCAATTTCTTCAACATGTGTTTGCACACATTGGCAGTTGTCCTCCTAACCATTGGTTAGGACATTGACATAGATGTGGACACGGTAAGCTGTAAACACCCATGTCCCAGTTTCTCTGTCCCCTTGATCTTAGCATGATCTGAGTTTCACTTCCAGTAGGTGTCATGGTGAGAGGTGAAGAAAGGAGAAGACAACGGAGGTGAAGCTTGGCTGTTATTCATAGGGACAGCTCACACGTGAGTTATGCACCATCGGAGACAAACTGTGCCCTTGAAACCAATGTGCCAACTCTTTTATCATCCAACCATTCTGACCAACCTGATTTTCCCCCTTCCATCCTCAGTCCCCATGCTGTGATTTGTGCCCTTGCTCCATTGTGTCTGTCTGTTCTTTGGGACAGTTTTGTAGAGCTGATGCAGAGTTTATTACAACTAGGACTTAATCTTCACCTCATGTTTGCAAAGTCCTCATGAAAAGTAATAATGATCATGTTAATAAACTTCATAGCACTTAGGAGGATGTAGAGGTAGATAGGTCCTTGCAGTGTATAAACCTTCCCTAGAGAGGAGGAGGGTCATGGTTATGGAAGAAATCATGCTCTCCATTGTCAGGTCCCTCACTGACACCTCTTATCCATCGCACTGCTTGCTTGCGATTCCCCAGTGCTCCAAGAAGACAGAGAGCCTCCTTAGAGCTCCCACACTACAGCCCCCCCTCCTTGAACCAACTTCTAAAGAAGTATCAGACCATAATCTGACAGGGAAGCTGAGGGCCCTGGAGGTTTCTGGCTTACCCAACCATGGCTCATGTTTGCAGTGCACAAGCATGCCCTTGATGCCCTTGGGCAGAGGAAGGCTGGGCCCTCCATGAGCAATACCATTCCTATTAACTGATTTCTGCTTCGCCACAGAACTGTAGCATTTGTGCAGGAGAACAGGTGATGTTTCGCTCCCTGGCTAAATCTAGAAGTCTGTCTTCAGCAAAACCCAAAGGCTTTTAGTGAGCAAGAGAAACACGGACTTTTTTTTTTCCAGCAAAGCCAGCTGCTTCCTCGGTGGCTGGAGCTGCTGGTTTGCCTTTGCCCTTGTATGGCGTGCTTTAGAGGGGTTTGTGTACGGGGCCACATCAGAGACAGGTCTCCTGCAGAGGTGGTCTCAGAGGCCCTCTGTGGCATGCTGGGACTTTAAGATAGACCTGTGTTCTGTATTAAGCTCATGAAAAGGAGACAGAGTATTTAAATAGCATTTATTCAATTTCTTTGTGGTTGTTTTTTCTTGAAATAAAGCGCTTTTCTCTTTTGTTTTATTGGAAACACACCCACAGCAGGGTGTCCGAAATCAGGCAGGGCTGTGCTTGGCAGGCGCCCATGGGGAAGCAGCGTGCAGTCCAGCAGCATTGCTCCTCGGGTGCATTCTGTGGTTCTCCATCCCCGCTTTGACTAGTCAATGTTTCACATTCACCAGGTACCAAATGACACTTAGACCCCCCCTGACTAACTCTGCCCTTCTCTGTCATGCCAGCTGCCATGAGATGGGTGTATGTCTAATTCCACCCTCTAACCATGTGCTAACAGGACACTCCAGATCACCATCCCCTCAAGCTTCTTTGAACACATTAAATTTCCACTGAGCAGGATTCACTGAAGTGGTCTCCCTCTCTGCAGGGCCACAGGAGGTGCCAAGTTACCGTAAAACAGTGCCTGAGATGATAGTGCTTATAACCATGTTGTACCCAGAGGGTCCTCATCTGAGTGAGATCAGTCCCTCTCGCACTGGGCTTTAGTTATATTTTATATATATATATAAAAGACAATCCTTGACATCTGTGTGAGCAGCTGATGGGAAATCTTCTAAATAGTACACATCTTCTGTAATATCTAGTTATATGTAGTAGGGAAATGCAGAGAACTGGTGCAGTGTCCAGTCACATCCCATCCTCCCCCTGCTCCATGGACAAACTTTGGAGGTTCCTCTCCTTTCATTCCTGTATCTTGGTCTTTGCAAGTGGTCTGGTGACTAAAAGCTGTCAGTGGGAGAGGGAAGCAGCTCTGCTAGGACATTGTGCATTTGCCTACAGACAAGGAACCATTCCTCTCCTGCTGCATAAGGAGCTGAAAGCATGTGCTCATCTAGCATGATCATCCCTTGAAAATTCAGTTTGTGTCAAATAGCAAACTTCAGAGCAAGCCAGCATGGGCAAGGACCCCAAACAATGATAGATGGCATTCTTTTGCCATGCAAACAACAAGAAAGCAGCAGCCAAAAGCCATCAAGTCTCTGCTGAATCATTGATGAATATCATTCAGGCTTAACACAGTGTCTGGAGCAAGACAAGTTGGCTTTTCAGGGCTGGTACAGGAACTGTCTCTGTATGTCAGCCCAGTGGATGGCCCACTAGCTCCATACCTCTAATTCAGGTGGTGAATGCAATGCAATGCAATTGAGTAAGGTTCTGCAGGTCATCAACAAGGGGATAGATGCAAAAGTCGTGTTTGTTCTTTAAGGTGGTCAGCAGCTTTGCAGCAATTTAATTCTGTGGACACTGGCTGGAAAGGTAGGCCCTCCTCTTTTTATGAATATGAATCTCATAGCTGGAGCAGGATGTGGGACCCTGGAGCTTCAGTGCTTTTGTGCAATGAGTGAGATGGAGCTGTGCGGCTCCTGCTGCAATGAGTTAGTACCAAGTAGTCGCCGTTCTGGGAAATTATTCAGATGTACTGAGGTGTAAACAATCTCTTCCTGAAGGAGGAGCCCAGGAGAGAAGCTAGGTGTCTTGTCTTGTTCTTCCCTCAGAATTAGGACTGGCCCATCCAGGGATCTGAAAGCAAACTGAGGGTGGCTCAGTTGAGATACGGTATTTGTAAGGCTTGTTGGAAAGGAGAGCATTAGAAGGACACAGCAAGCACTGCCTGTTGTGGATACCTGTCTGGCTCCTGCATAAATAGGTGTGTTTATTTAGATATGTTAATATCCATTGCTGTAGGGAAAGCAACTAAATCTGAATGCTCAGTCATTACCTGCTGCAGGAAAAGGGTGCATGCAAGAGGAATTTGAAGGGAGTTCTTGCTGCCAAGAAAAGATGAAAGGATTTTAGGAAGAGAGGTTGTGAAAACAAGTAGTACTGGAGAGCTTATAAATGAGATGGAGCCTGAAGTGACAGAGAGTCCCCATTGCTTCCTTAAAAACACAAGGACAAAACAAAAAGAGTGGCTGAACAGGATGTAAGGTAGAAAACAAGATCTCAAAAAAACCTGCTAGCAGTCAGGGAGGGAAGGAAAAATGTCAATGTAAGCAAATCAACTTTGATTTGATGCTCACCCCAATGTCCTGCTAGAGAGGGATAAGCTTGCAACCCTCGCCCCCGCCAAAAAAATGGAGCATACTCCCAGCTCTCTGGGTCCATGCCAGACTGTGAAGTTCACTTTCAAAGGCAAAGCTGACGTGGAGACGTTTGACAGGACTCATGCTTCTGAATCACGTGGATGCTTTTGTAAACATTACTTCTGGGTGTACTTAATATCTCCAGTATTAATCAGGTTGCGGGGAGTTAAAAGCCCATTAATGGCATTAACAAATGCTATTTAACTGGGCTGAATTGCAAATGCAAGTTTAGGCAGAGAACAAATACAGTGTGACTTTGGAGGAGCAGAAAGCCAGCCAAAAAAACCCCATTTCATCTTGAAAAAAAACCCGCAAAACAAACATCTATTAATCAACCCAAAATACACAGACTATGAGAAGGGAGGAAAAACCTTGGCAGATGTGATATTGAAAGAACTTGCAAATGTGTTGGTTAAAGCCAGATGTGGGGCTCAACAAATGGAAGGTGATAGGCGGGCCAATACATGGAGTAGATTTGATAAGATCTTGGCATGCAGTGTGACCACAAGGACGGTCAGTGGAGTTTGGTCTTGCTGGCACAAAGAGCACACAAAACAGGACCAAGAAGTTATGATCTTGCTCTGAAATCAGCGGCCTACCAAAGAAGGGAGATGGTGATAACCTGGATGGTCCACAAAGCAAAGCAACAGCAGGGACTGAGGGTCTGGAGAAATCATCCAAGCCTGTTTGGGTTTTTGAAGAGTGCAATGGGAGAACAACACAAATCTGCTTGGTTTGGTTATGCATTGGCTGGCTGTGTTTGTAGGGGCATGTTAATACCTGTTCACACTTACTGGTTTCTGAGCAGTCAGGACAAAGAGTCTTTAACACGGTGCTTGCTTGTATGTAAAAGTATAAAAAGGGGAGGAAACTGGGTTAAGGCAAAATGTAACCTGAATATTGTGGGGAAAAATTAAACAGTGAAATGCACAAGAATATGATATCTCCCCAGGCTCTTTGCCTGGGGCTTTCAAAAGCAGGTAGTGGCATGTATCCTATGAAGTCCAGTTCTACGTTGTTGCAGAGGAGAAATGGATAACCAAGTAATTCTTTTCTAAATGTGTTAACTGCATAGTATTTCAGCTAGATGGGCACTTATTTTTATGTTATCAGTGTCCTTATTACCTCTTAATACTAACATTAAAACACCACTGAGGTTGGAAACATGACATGCTCAGAAATAAGAAATGCTAAAGTAATGATTGCTCTTCATGCCTTAATTCAAACTTCTATATGCATCTGCATTGTGTCGCAGTCACAGGATCATCACTGTATAGGACAGATCATCGCTGTACTCACTGGGTAACTGCTCAGAAGTTCTTCTTACCCTCATCACTTGACCTCAGACCTTATTTACTAAACACCACTTAAGCTCTGCCTAGAACACGAACTAATTACATTTCCCCATGGGCTTTTCTGTGACACTTTAACTCTAAACCTGAGCAGTTCACAAACATGAACAGATTTCCCCTTACAACAGCCCTTATGAAAAGAGGAAGGAGCTAGTACCACTTCCATTTTACCAAAGTGGAATGAGGATAAAGACACTAGAGCTGGCACCACTAACTCTGGCTGTTCACTTTACAGTTACACAAGTTTGCTTTTTTGGGATTTTGTGTGTGTGTGTGTGCTGTATATGTTTAGATGTTGACATGTTACTTAAATCCGCAGAGAATTTACCCTCCAAGTGGTTATTGTGAAAGACAAAGTTGCAGATATATAACAAAACCAATTGTTTTCTGTGAATGTGGGAGCTGGGCACTTAATGAGAGAAAAGAAAAAGAAAAAGAAAAAGTTTTGAGAGGACCAGGGAGGAGAGCAGGGAGGGAGAATGGTGTGTGGACAAGAAAGTCTAATATTGTGGAAGGTTTGTGAATAAATAAAATCAGCACTTGAGAACCTCTTTGGGCAGGACATAGAGCTGAGGCAACAGAGGAAAGGTGAGCTAAGCATCCCCTGGAATATCCTTGTTAGCAGGTTTTGATACTGAAGCCACCTAAAGGGAATCACTGACAAACCTATGATGGCCTGCTATGAACTACCTCTAGGGGCAAAACACATCCTCAGCTGAAGAGTGGGAGTGTGGGGCAGGGAGTTTCTAAGAGTGGCCAGGATTTCTTGAACCTTTAGCGCCAGGGAGTCCCATAATTTCATGTTGAAGGCACAGCTCCCAGCAACTTTGCTTGCAATGCAGAACACTCAGCACTTTTGCCAGTCTGGCCCCAGGTGTCCTTAGCTTGGCAAACAGAACGGGAGGTAGTGGCCAACTTACTTAGAAAATGCTTATTTAAGTGACTTGCCAGTAGCACACAAGGACTTAGTGGTAGGAGCAGGGCTAGGCAGTGTTCAGCTGCATTAATGACCAGATCATCTCTTCTTCGCCTCCAATCCCCTTCCTCATTTCCTACACCCTGCTCCAGCTTGGCAATAAAGGATGCAGGGGCCCTGTGGGAAAACCCCAACAAAACGCTACGTGATCATGTAATTAAAGGCTGTACTATAACACACAGGCACAAAGCAGATGAATTAATGCTGTATGGATAGCCTCCGGACCAGCATTTCCTCACTCTGCTGTGCAGTCATAATGATCCTTTAACATAGTTCTCCATGTGCTATTGCATAGGCTTCTGGGGGCGGGGGGAACCACAACAAAGTTTCAGAGCTTTCTCTCTTACCCCTTAGACAGAGTGCAGCGTGGAGACGGACTGACCCGAGCACAGGTCACCAGGGGATAGGGAGCTGGAGATCTGGAGCCCTCTGCCACCTGAGGTGATGGGAGGGTAGCATCCCATCGCCCCTGCAGACTGCAGGGACAGGAGCACACTGGGCTTGGGGTTGGAGCCTGGGCTGCCAACACAGCACATTTGAGGTGCACAGGCGCAGACTCTCCAAAGGAGAACTTTCTATAGCTTTAATGCTCCTGCTCTATCACTTAGATCCTGAGTGATGTACCCCCATGTACCATGGTACTCCTTGCCTCCGTCTTGCTCCTTCTCTCACTCATACCCTGTCTCTTCTCAGCTCTGGCTGGTGCCTCGTGTTTTTTTTCATTCCTACTCCCCAACTCCTTCCAGTTTGTGTCTCCACTTATCTCTGCCTTTGAAGGCAGAGTGGGTACAGTCCTCTCACAGCCAGAGATCTCAGCAGGAGTGGTGGCAGAGGCAATCTTCCTCGATCCCCATGTCTCCATGCAGGGACACATGTGTGCACCTACATCTCTTGCATGGTGCCACAGAGGAGCTGGAAGAGATAGGGCACAAACCCAGGAGAGATATCCAGGAAACCTTCAGGGAAAACAAATGCTTGGCTTGCCTTTTCTGCAGACAAAATGCAAATGCTCACTTTTCTGAGGCTTATAAGGTGGCCAAACAAGAGTAGATTGTAACAAGGCTGCCAAGAGCACATCCTTGGTACGAGGGCAGCCCTGTACTTGGGTGCCTGCTCTGAAGCATGGGAGTCACAGACCAGTAAGAATGTTTCACCATGAGGAAAACAATGCATTTTTCTTCTCCTTGTTCTCAGAAACAGCCGCACCACTTAAGCAGAAATGCAAAACCAAATGAACAAAACAAATTCAGCTTGAGGCAGACACCCAGCATGGGGAATTGCAGGCCAGATGGTTAGTGTGACAAAGTTATAAGTAACTGAAAACAGCCTTTTAATAAGAAGTATTAGGCAACTTCAGCATTAGGTGGTACCACCTCTACTGAAACCCTGTCTCCTTCTTTCTCTTTTTAAAGATGACTTTTCTAAATTCAGCGCACCAGCAAATTTGCTGAAGAAGCACAATGATAGAGTGAGAAAAGCCCCGTGGTGTAGCTGTTGCCGTTACATCATGAACGTGTCGGAGAACAGCCGATGCCTTTCTGCCACTCATCCTGCTGCTGGATCCTGCTCCCTTCTCCTCTTGGCCCCATCCCCTGGGCCTGCTGCCTTCTCACCCACCCGCAGCCAGTCCCCCTGTGTCTGTCTCTTCCCCCTTGTGGCAGCTGTCTACTCAGCCTTCCAAGCCACCTCCTCCTTGCCTGTCCCACTGCTGGCTCTGGCAGCATCAGCTTGGAGCCCACACTAATAAGCCCAGCAAAGCTCCTTACCTTGACTTCCTGCCTCCTCTTCCCCTCCCCTCTGCTGTCAGTGCTCCTCACTGGTCTTTTGCAGAAATCTCCGTCTTCTTAATCTACTGTAAAACAAAAGGGAGGGGGCCAAAATCTCAGCTCCTGACAATTGCTGCTGCTCTGTTGACTTTCTCTGGAACTGAGGGTGGGTTATCGGTCTACTGACTTTAGTGGGATGACACTGCTTCACATCACCCAAGGATGAGACCTGCTTTTGTCAGTGGACCAATGCCAACTTGCACCAGCAGAAAATCTGTCTTGTTGCCTTAGGTTTCAGTGTGGCTGGGCTGATCAGTGTCAGAGGGTGAGCTGACCCCTGACTCCAAATGAATGCAGAAATAGCTAGACACAGCTATGTATGCCCTCCTCATCCGCTTCACCTGCTTTCTGCTTCTTTCATCCCAGAAGCACGTGCACATAGAGGAAGTAAGCATGTACATGAGTTTTTAGTTGTGTGCACTGATGCTTGCACTATTGCATTCTTGGAGGATTCCCCTGTCTCAGGAGATGTAGCACATGATGCTTTTACTGTGTTTGCATGAGCTGTTCCTGCTCGTTACACATCATCAGGTTATGTGCTGACAAGTGGAGCATATGCTCTCAACAGCATGTCTGCTGTGACTAAATCATATGCTGGGTCATCAATTCAAGGCTCATAGTGTGCTCTTCCAGTTTCAGAGGGAACTGTTGTGTGCTTGCATTGTTTATAACCCTTGGGAGACTTGGGCAAATCAGGACAGCCATGTGCAAGACCTAGCATTGTTTTCTTAAGCTGAGCAAGCATTTGCTTTCTTACCTCCATTCTCCTCTGCATGCACTACAGGCATCTACTCAGTCGTGCAACATGTTGGGTGAAGAAGAGCTCCTGAGTCAGCACTTGAAGCATCTGTGTAGAACTTCGTTGCTTTTAATAGGCCCCCCAAAATGCAACCCAGATTAATATCAGTACGTACTACAAACGGTTAAACTTTCTGTGTTGTCACTCTGCCTTGGCAGTGTTTGAGAAGTCATTTCACACAGGTTGTGAAAATCTTGTCATGAACTTACGGACACAACATATATGAGAGCCAGAACTTTAAATTTATAATTTTAAGGACAGCATCTGTAGTAATTAGGAGATTTTTTTTCTTTCTCTTTCTTCTTTCTTTTTTTTTCCAACTGAAACTTCATTTTGTTTAATTGAAACCTTTCCCCACTTGCAACTTCAGTAAGCACATGCTGGAATAATTCTTGATACTCAGTGACAGCTCTGTCCCAGACAATTGTATCATCTGTAGACACTTCAATTTTTACAGGGTTTGTAGCATCTCTGCAGTGAAATGTTTTGGAACCTGCCCAATAAATATATCAAAGGTGTTCAACACTGGGCTTTCCATGCCTAAGGAGATCTGAAAAACCTTATCAGTCTATCTAATCTGCTGAAGAATTTGGCTTCCACCAGCTGAGTCAATATTTCAGTCCAAGTGGAAATTTTCTCTTTGCATGTTCCTGTTCCAGGGGCCATTTAAGGCTGAATCAGCTATGCTCTCCTTGATAACTAGAAAGAAGCAAGCTTACTTGCATCCCCTTCCGTTTTGCAAATACTGCCACTTACTGTCATGCAGTATCTCCACAGCCTTCCACTGCAAGGCTGGAGGAATGTTTTGGATTGTCTGGATCCAAGTTTCCATGACATCTTCGTCTTCACTTGGATTCCAGAAGTGCTTTGCCATGACTGAGGTTTCACTCTCCCAGACACTGTCCAAAAGCATAATGAGAGACCATCTCAACTCCCATTACATTACAGATAAACAAAGAGAAATGAACTATTCCTGTTTCTGTTTCTGTGGAAGGAGCAAGTGTTGGCTCACTGTCTCCTGAGTTGTCCTGTAACCATAAAGTCATCTTTCCACCCTGTTTCATTGAGCTTACTTTACCAGAAAACTGTTCTTTCTTTCTTTGAGTCAATCAGCATCAGCATTTCATGGCTCAGGGTTGTCACAAAGGTCATCCACTCTTTTTCTTTCTTTCTTTTTCTCTCTTTCTTTTCTTTTCTTTTCTTTTCTTTTCTTTTCTTTTCTTTTCTTTTCTTTTCTTTTCTTTTCTTTTCTTTTCTTTTTTCTTTTCTTTTCTTTTCTTTTCTTTTCTTTTCTTTTTTCTTTTATTTTCTTTTCTTTCTTGTGAAAACAAGATTAAAAGGCAAAGCATGACTGCAGGCATCGCACCCACCCTACCGAAGGACCCTCTGTTTTCTGCTTTCAGCTCAATGCACAGCTTGCAATCATTACAAAACGATGGGGTATCTTCTGGGTGATTGTTAGAGGGAATTACATTCTGGCAGCCTGTGAAAGGCATGTGGATGCTCTGAGATTTTACATTCTTTTCCTTTCTGTTTGCTATAGTCATTTCCCTTCTGTTTGCAGGGCATTTCTTTCTTTACAACAGTGTTTGTGCCTATGCCCTACTGAGTTCCCAGTCTAAGATCATCTCTTGTGGTTGTTGAAACTCCTGGTGGAAGCTGATGGAGTTACTGCAGACTGACACTGCTGTTGCTACAAACATTTGAGTCAAAACCCTGTCCTGTGTAATCTCCATATCTCAAAGTGACCTCCTTGTTCTTTTTTTTCGTCTTTCATTTCACTAGTTTATAGGACAAGATTCCCAAATGATGTAAATAAGTGTGACTTCACCAGAGTCAATGGATGTAAATCAGTTTATACCATCCAAAAATCTAAGGTCTTCAGGGAAGGAATCTGTCACATATTGAACTCAAAACACTGCTTTTTGACATGTGTAAAGTTCCTCTGTTTCTTTTTATGTGTTTTGTTTTCCTTCCTATCTCCTCCCCTCCCTTCCCCTCCCCTCCCCTCCCCTCCCCTCCCCTCCCCTCTCCTCTCCTCTCTTTTATGTAACCAGGGAAAAAAAAAGTAAAAATCAGTGGCTTGCTGTGTCTCTTTTTTCCCACTCAGTGCAATTTGCTGGCTTAATCATTTCCCAAACCTTCCTGTGTCACTCCTAAGTTTCAGAGCCACTGTTGGAGCTTCGTGTCATGGTTATGCCAGTCCAATGACAGCTATTTAAATTGTGTGGCTTCTTGCTCCATACCATCAGACAGACTCATCAAATCCTGAAATACAATTTTTCACTCTGCAACATTGTGCACAGTAACTATGTTCAATGAAAAACTGATTTGGAGATAACTCATTTGGGAGAAGAGAAGTAAATGGCATCTTCCTTCAGTTAGGCTGACCACTCCTCCCCTTTCCTGAGCCCAGGAAAACCCGAAAGGACGCTGGGGCTGCAGAGCCTGCCTCTCCAGCAGGTCCCTCTTCACCTCTCTGGCTGTGCTTCTACGGATATGCGTGTGGGTGCGGCGCGGAGAAGCAGAAAGATTTTGTCAGGACCAAAACAAAGTGGCCCACTGCATTAATACCGTTCTTTACGCTCTCGCCCAGGATGTGGCAAATCTGTCTATTTGTGTTGGAAATGGATGTATGGTCAGGGCATGGAGGCTCTGCATGGAAGGGGGTGCAGAGAGACTCCTCGCAGGAAAAGGTACCTCTCGAACTTACCAAAACATTCACAAGATGCTAATTTGTGATACTCCCAGCTCACACAGTGAGTGAAAAACATCCTTCACAGGGGAACAGTGTGAAGACAGATGACCAAAATGCTACACAGCATGGAAATGAATTGTCACCCTCGTGCTGAGGCTCTCCTGCCGCCTCCTGCACACAGCAAGCTGAGGAGGTAGAAGGATAGGCTGGCATTAAAGTAGCACAGAGAATTTCATATTGCCTCCTACCACTACCTATTTACCATTCTCTGAATCAACATCCCCCTTCCTTGGCTCCAAAATTAAGCCACAACTTTAACTCGGAATGTTTAAAGAAACAAGGTGGGGAAATGTGTCTGGGCCATTCTTCAAAAGCCCCGTGTAAACACTGGGTGACCCATTCCTTGTTCTTTTCCTAACCTGGCTGAACTCTGGAAGCAAGCAATAAACAGCAAAGGTTAATTAAATCCATTTCTAAGTTTAACACCCCTGGCTCCCCACCCTGTCCTAACCAGACTTTCAGGGCTGTGTGTTATGGGCAAATATAACCTGGTTTGAATTCCAAAACATGATTTCAGGCTTCCTTTAGAGACAAAGAAAACTGATTTCTATATGCTGAAATAAGTCATTCAAGACAGGGAACCTAATTAGGGTTGCAGCAGCAGCTAATTTCCCCACCAAAAAGAAATTTTGTGCACTAAAGAATGAAGTGCTAGTTCCGGGCAGCAGCACCAGGCACTCAGTGTAATTATAATTTATATGGCCCTCACTGCTGTAGTAGTTAAGTGCTTGACAAGAACCAAGGGATTTACTCTGAGGTAGGGAAAAGTTTTCTTCTCTTTTACAACCAGGGAACCAGAGATGAAATGACCTGCCCCAGACTATTCAGTGGATTTGGCCAAGCTGAACTCAGGTCTTCGTAAGTCCCTCACTAATGCTTTCAGCAGAAGCTTCAGATCCTGCTTTTGCCCTCGCCCCTCACCTGCCTGCAGCCTTGAGAAATTTTGATCCTCCTTTCAAGTAGGGCAGTGAAGGGAAGGAGCAGCCTTCCCCTCTGCAGCAGGGCCAGGTCTCCCCAGTTCAAGCCACCAAATTCCCAATGAGTCAGAGGAAAATATTTCCCATATTTCAGAAGGTGAAGGGCTCAGCCTCCAGTCCTCCAAGGATACCAGGCTGATTTAGCTGTATCACACCCCTTTTCTGCAGAACCCACACTTGACCCATACCTGTCACCATTCAGATGCATGACCAAGAAGCCAGGTACCCAAGCACGATTATATTTGAGTACACCTGACTTGCAGCAGTATATCATGGGCTGCCCTCTCTCCTTTTTTGGCTCTCCAATAATTGTATAATTCAAAGTGTCTCTGCAAGTCCAAGAGGAACATTAGTCCTTGCAAAAGAAGAAGCAGCATAGAGCTGGATTATCTTTGGGAGTGGGTTAGAAATGCTGCTTTGCTTGAATGAAAATCTCTCATTTAGGAAACCAAAAGCCAGGCTGCAAACCTACAGAAGAAAGTCTCTTCTTTCTGAAACCAAGACACTTGGGGTCTATGCTGGGGTGCCAGTACTGGCCAGAATTCCTTTGAGGCTGGCAGAGGCTGCAGAATTCGCCACTGGCCCTGAACTACATTTTGAGCTGAGTGGGAAAAGGTCAGATCTGTTTAGCAGTGGGGCTGAAATGCCTGTGAATCCAGTCTCAGGGCTTCAGTCGCTCATGCCAGTGTGGGAGAGCTAGGAGGCTTGCGGCATGGCTGGGAGCTTGTTTCCAGCAGCTCTGGTCTAGCTGAGGAACGTGTGGCTGCTTGGTGTGTTGGCATAGCACCCGCCAAGGCTTCTGTCAGCCAAAGAGCTTAGTGCTGCCTTGGGCTTTCCTCTGGGCCCCAAATCCTCCTTCTTTCTTGGGGGCTTTGTTCAGTTTTGGAGGTCAGCCTAGAGCAGCTATGTACAGTTTCACTTTTGCCATCAGAGGATATCTGTGTTGCAGGAAGCTCTTACAATAATTCTGTAGACATGAATGAACATGTTTCCCTGATAATGTCAAGTGAAAAATCCCATATTTTTTCTTCCTTAATGAGCAATTTTTGCCCTTCAGTGTCTCTGACCTGGAGCACATGTTATTACTGTTGGGTGACAGTGCTGTAATCCCATTCTTATACTTGATTTATGAAGGCAAGGGCCTGGGGCTGCACAGGGTCAAGACCCCATTATGCTAGACACTGTACGGGCTCTTAATGAGGGAGACAGTCTGTACCTCCAAGAGGATGGACAGAAGGTGGGAGTGAAAATGAAGGCATGGCAGCTGAACCTGGAAGGGAGCTGATGTCTCCTGAATGCTGGGGTAACAGCCCAGCTGCTGATTTTGTTGCCCCTATAAATATTCCTGACTTTCCAGCAGCTCTGCTGTGGTTCTAGCTCTGGTGCCAGAAGAGCCTAGTATTTTGCAGTTGTTTCACCTAATGGATCAAGCAGCAGTTACAGGATGCACAGACACAATAGTGGATTTAAGTGACACATATGAACTTGATTATGGTTTCCTAGGGGGAGAGAACCACGTCTTCTGCTGTGCTTCAGGCATCATTCAGGGATACTTTTTTCCAGCTCCTCAGGTTGGGAGTGCCTGTGTGAATATAACCACAGTGACGCACAGAGCCAAAGGATGGATGGGTCCAGTAATTAAATAGAAAAATATGCTTAATTAAATGAAGAAAAAAAAAAAGTATGCCTTATTAATGACCTCAGGACAGACGCTGATGAGCTCTGCATGGTGCCCCAAAGGTTAACACCAGCTGCCTCTTACAGCACTCACGTGGACAGGAAACTGGGGCAGATGACAGAGCACAGCTTTCACATTTAATGGGATCTCTCTTCTCTCCAACAGGAGCAACACAAAGCAAATGGACTGTCCAGCATTGGCTGCAGCTTATGTGTGGTCTGTGAGTGCAACGATCCCATAAGTGAGTGTGGATCCCATAAGGACTCCTACTCAAGGGCTGGTTTCTGTGAAGCATTTCAGTGGAGATTAGAGCAGCCGTGCTGAGTGTCGGTGGAGAGCAACACCTCAGCTGCTTCCTGCCACGCTGGAGCTGGCAGGGCAACATTGGCCTGCAAGTATTTCTTGTTACACTGTGGGGATTGTGGTGCAGAGAAAGAGATAGGGTTAATTGCCCATCCCCAAACAAGAGCTGGAGATTGCTGTCTTTCCCCCGACCCTTTGCCAAGAGCGACCCTAACGTCCACCCAATCCCCCTGGAAAATCTTCCCTGTGTTCTAACAACAGCGGAGTACAGATGACCCATGCCAGTTTTTTCCATTCCTGCCCAGCCTGCCTCACATTTCCGTTATCTAGGTTTTGCCTACAGCAGCTGCCTGGGCTGGACAAACCCTGTTCCAATAGCCTTTTTCTGAAATTTCTTCCTACATCCATCACCAACAGCAAAATTTGGGAGAACTTTGGGGCGACCATGCAGAAGCCTGTCTCCTCTCTGCTCTGAAAGTAGACTAAATTTTGGGAAGGGGAGAAGGCAGAGGGAGGAAGGAATAGCAAGTCCTCTTTCAACCCATGATGTGCACACATGTTTTCTGCTCTATCCCTTATTCTAAGCTCTCCCACTTCACTCCTTTCCCAGGTCCTTAATAATTCCAATAAATGTCAGGTCCAATCTAACTTAATGAAATGTACACCTATTAAATGAATGAAGTGGAAAAATGGCCCACCCTGACGCCCTGCCTTGCAACTGAGCTGCAACACATGCTTTTTACCATGCAATCAGATTATTTTTACCAAGTCCCTAGGAAATTTCCAGTAAAATAAACAAACTTTAAAAATCCTATGAGATTCCCAGCTCACTTCAAGAAGGAACCCTGAAATGTTATTCAATCCTTGGAGCCATTCGTTTCACATGTGATCCCAAACACTAACCACAGGCAACATAATATGATAGGTATTTACAACATATCCATTATCTTATCAGAGCTTCAGGTAAAGCTGTAAATAGCCTGTTCCAGCTGGGCAATCTGCTGAGTTAAATGGGTTCTACTTTTAGAAGCAGGAACTGGAGAACATGTCCCATTTAAGCTCAGATTCACTTGCACCCGAGGGATGGAAACTCAAACAGCAGAACTCAGCCACAGAGGAGGTCCATATTCCATGAAATGTGGCTCCCTCCATCTGATGCAAAAGGCTGGGCTCATAAAGATCATGCTGCTCATATGGGTGCTTTGTTGACAGAGTCCTGTTAGCAGCTCACCAAGCATAGAGAATTGCTGTTCCCTGGATGGGATGTAATTTTGCACAGTCAGCCAAAGAATAAAAGAAATGCAAGGCTGAGGGTGGAAAGAAAAGAGACCACATTGGAAGCTGTGAGAAGAAAGGGAGGGGCAGAGAGCTGGTGGATGGAGGAAAGAGGAAAACATGAAAAACAAGACCAAAGAAAGAGTAATTGTTAGGGAAAAAGCTTTTCCACCGCTTCCCTGGCTACGACAAGTCTGAATGGGACATGGTGTTTACTCTTTGCATGCTGTCACACACCATGTACCAGGTGAGAATGACTGGTCTTCCACTGCAGGACCCCTGGCAGCAGCATCGCTCTTGTACGGTGTCAGAAGTAAACAAATCTGTTAAAACTAGATTCAATCCATATGCTTAAAAAGATCCTGGTGAAGAGTCAGAAGAATTGGGTGGCATTAAGTCTGAGCTTGTCTAGAAGCAAATGGTATTTCAAAGAAACAGAAGTAAGAAGGCTTTATCTCTGAGGCATGAGAAATCAGCAGCTCATTCCAGCATGACGGAGATTTCTCTCTGGTCTTTCAGAAACATCCCAGAGGCAACTGTACAAGAGACCTCCTGTCAGGAGATGCTGTTGACCGTTTTTATTGGCTTGCTGGCTAAAACTAAACCTTGCTCATTAATGGCTGTTTGGCAGCTGATCTGAGAGCAGGTGATTCATGGTTACTGACCACCAGCGGAGGTTACTGCTAGAAGTGGACTTGAGTTGACAAGTAGCACCAGAGATTTGGGAATCTAGTGAAACCAGCACTTGGAAGTGTTAACAAGCAGTGCACCAGTGGTAGTGAATCTACTTAAAGATGCATATCAGGGCACAAAAACCAGTGCCAGGGTAAACAGAAAGCAGAGAACAGATTAGTCTGCAATAAACATGGAAGCAATTGCAACAGAAAACAATGAGCCTGACAAAGGAGATTTAGTTACAAACTTTCAATAAAAGCATCCCATTTAACAAAAGTATGCCACTTTTGGCAAACGGCAAAGCCATACAAAACCAAAGTGCATTTAGGCACATATGGTTGAGAGGACAAAGACTTGGAACTGATAGGTTTGATGATGAGACAAAAAACTGTGGTTCTTCAGGTTTCCATTTACATGTACCCAGTCAGGCTGGACAGGAGGCTGCTTTGTGACATTGGGGTGAGATGGACACCCTCGAATTCTGAAATACTGTCGGTACCAAAGGAGACTTTCTACTTTTATAATTAAGACAAAATGGCAATGCACTCATAAGCGGTCACACAGGACACAAGGAGTCCATGTTGCCAAGCTACATGGGATGTTTACAGAAGGGCAGATGCTAATCAGGACACAGAGAGTGGAGGAAGCCTAAGTCACATGAGTATCTGGGTTGAATCAGAGTTTACAAATGCAGATCTATAACTTGTTCATTGAACAGATGCAGCATCTCTTTTTAAAGAGCTGGTGGGTGGCCTTTAATGCTTTGAGATGGATTAAAAACAGCATAAATATACTCACTGATGGGAACACCCAAATGACTGACAAACTGTGCAAAAATTGTCCTACAAGGACAGAGAGAGATAGTAAAGTTTACCTTAATTTGGGGTATTTGCTGAGTGAATAAGAGACCAGCTGGGCAAAGTGAAACCTGCAAAAACCAAACCAAACATCTCCTCCCCAGTCTGAGATGATCAGGGTAGTGTCAGAATTTGATGATGGGTTGAAAATGGCCCATTGCTGTATGCAGTGGTCTAATGCCTAGCAAGTAGCTGAGGAAAAGGAATGGCAGAGAACCTCAATGAGAAACGCAGGCAGAGCTGCTCCCCAGAAGCAGTAAGCATCTCATGAAGTAAGATTATTGTGCAAAGGGAGGTTGCAAAGGTCTTTCTGGAAGGGGAAATGTGTCACCTTTGAAATGCAGGCATGTGGGAGGAAGGCATTTTAGGAGCACAGGTGCCATGGGAGGTGACCTTTTGCTGTTCATTTTGCTTCTTATGTAAGATAAAATGGCACCACTGCAGGGACAAATGGCTGTTGTACTATGTGGCAATGTCACTTAAGTAACCAGTGCCTGCTGCCCACAACAGACACTTGGGATTTGAGCTCATGGTTGCTGGTGAATGGGCTGCATTGAGGACACCAGTTTTCCATGACACTCCTTAATAGTAGGTACAAAGCTGGATCCCTCCCACGACAGATATTCTGAGTGAGGGGTTTTCCCTCGGCAATGGCTCGTGCCTCTAAGGTCAGCCACAGAGCAGAGTGGGTGGTCAGATGGGGAAAACAGGAGACTGAGCTGTCGTATTTCACCTCCCTCATCCGCTTCCTGGGGCTGACAGGGTCATCACCTGTCCTCAGCCCTGCAGCATGCCACCAACCTTAAGCTTGTCATTTGCGAGAGGGTTTGAGGGGGCTTCTTGGAGGCTGCATGGCTTAAACAGGACAGTGCAGTGTGTGGGGTGGGACTGACATGAATATACGGCTGTCAGGACTGTGTCTGAGTGAGGGTATTTTGGGGGTGATGGTATGGCCTCGATCTAGAGTTGTGTCTGGAGTGGGAGGACCTTTTGCTCCTCTCTCAGAGGAGGAAGGTCTGTGCATGCAGAGCATAGCAGGGAGAGACGTGAAGGTAATTTGCAAAGGGTGGCCAAAGCATGAAAAGGGAACTGTGTGGTGGAGCCAGGATGACGTGTGCCTAAATAGCAGACGTCAGCAGGTAACACAGTCAGGTCCTTCACAGGGTAACACAGGGAGCTCTTTTAAACACACACATACATGCACGCACAGAAAGAACAATTTATGGTTGTGTCAGACGCACGTCTGGACTTCTCATTAAAATTAATGAGGTAACGTCTCTGAGGCATTCTGAAACGGATGCTGCCCAGAGAGTGCGGGAAAGACCTTTGAAATAGCTGCTTAGCAAAATCAATTGCAATTTTTATTTTCCACAACTGTGCATCAAACTCACGCCAAGAGTATCAGCTACTGTTTAAACTTACGTGCAACTGACCTTTCTTGAGACACTTTTGTTACCATGACCAAGATTCAATGGCCAGACTCACATTGAAAATATATATAATGTGATCTGTCTAGGAGAGGTACTGGACTGTTCCTATTTCTTATCATTTATGGATTTATATGGAGGTGGGACTTGATTGTTATTAATACTTTCTGTATTTTCTTTTGTCTACAGAAGCAAAGGAGTGAGGGAAGATGTAACAGCAGAATAGTGTGCAACTGCTCATCCTGATGACAACCTGGACCCTGGAACTGAACCCACAAGACCTCAGTCTTCCTGTTTGTCTGTTGTCTGCAAATAGCTGTGGAACTCCCAGCCAAAATGGGTGTCCTACTCCCTCCCCTCCTTTCTTTTAACCAGTGGCTCGTCTATGAAGAAAAGAGCAGCTTGTTTAACGCAGCAAATCTGCAGTGCAGACCTTTATTACTTGACTGAAATAATAACTCTTCCATGGCAGCCAAAATGGGTGATCAATACAAATCCATGTGACAATATTTTTTCCATTTTTTATTTAAAAGACTAATTTTTTTTGTTGCAGTGCCTTGTGTTAATATTGGAGAGTTGATCACTCGGTTAGGAGATGCCAAGCATGAGGAACATCTCTGCCTTGTGCTCAAGAGACATTCTGCTGCTCTCTGGTTACATGCACACTTACTGTATTTTGGTATGACCTCTGCCTGCTTCAGCACACAGGGCTGGCTGATCTGGGAAGAAATCAGGCTGTGGAGAAGGAAGCTGCTCTGGGTCAACTGCCCTGAGTGCCACCAATGTCACTGGTGTTGCTGTCATGGCAGGAACAGTGGGGACTGTCTGATAGGTGAGGCAAAGGGATCCTGTGCTGGAGAAACAGATGCTCTCCTCCCTGTCTGAGCAGCAGTGGCATCCACTCAGACTTTCTCTGTCACTAACTGTGTGCTGTGTTTTTTCCTGTAGACAGTCTTTGTGGCAGTGCTGAGCACGCACACTTGGAGGGGAAATCAGTGGGAGCTGCACACTGAATGTCTAAAATGCTGTAAGCTTGCCAACAGCTTTGGGAAATTAAGCCCCGAGTGCCTTCATTTTGGCACCCACAATTAGCGAGAAACTTCTGGCAACTTTGATCTCCCTCTTTTATTATGGGGCAGCACCATCCCCTCTCCCATGCATCCTATGAAGAAACATGCATCGATTTTTTGAAGCTTTCTGACTTGAGGCTAAGACCACGAGGAAATTCAGTAATGACATTTACAGGGCTGCTTGTGGAAAACAGACCTGCAGGCTACACACTGGGTAGGAAGGGCAAATAGCTGAGCTGAATAACCATGCATACAGTTAAAGCAGCAGAAGCCCTATGGAAAAAGAGTATGTTCATGAAATTAAGTGCTGTATGGTGCCATATGTTCAAGGCTGTGAATGTAGACTGTAGAGGCAACATGAAATCTGTAGACCCCAACATTTGACTGACAGGCTTCACTGGATGCATGTTTGTTTACTGCAGTTTTTTTGTATGCAAAGCTCTAAGTGGACGAGGGGTAGACTTCAGAGCTGAAACGACATTGCCTCTCCTACCAGCTGAACATCTTCCCAATGTCTCCTCCTTATCTCACATGCTACATGATTTATTGTTACTTAAATCACAGAACAAATAAATGGCTTCATAATGAAAGTCCTTAATCAAGATGCTCTGTTCTGTTCTGTATTTAATAATTGGTCCTAACCCTCCTTGTGCCTGCAGATTGGCTTGTTGGCTACTTGCTGTTTTGTTCTTTCTGTCTCAGTCTGTCTGTTTTACTGCATGAAAGAAACAGACTCTGAAGTTTATACTGACTTTTTCAATCCATATATTTCAGGAAATGGAAGATGCTAGTCTCTTTCTGCATATTTTCAAAGACAGCACAGAGCCTCTTCAACATGATATATCAGTAATTTCATTTAAGCTGGAGAATTATCTTGCAATATATATCATCAGTATATTTGAGTTTCATTTTGTATCAAACAGTTTGATAAAATTAAACTGGACCTGCTTTCTGCAAGTGTCCTGGATATTTTCCATTCCTGTTGTAATTGTAACATCTATCTATTGTACATTAAAAAAGAGGCAAGGGAGAAATCTCTGCTACTGCCTGTAGTCTGAGTATCACTGAACCTTGTCCTGCTTCTCCAAGCTTATGAAGAGTTTAATAGTATCAGACACACGGGAGCCCGACAGTCATTTCATTAATAACTCGTAAAAATGCAATAATGCTTGAAAAAAAGAAGCATTTCCTGATTTCCTAACCCAAGTTAATACAAATAAAATTGCTAGATAATAGAAAATGATGAAGAGCTAAAAGTGGTCCATTTTCCCAACCTAAGTTAGCTGGTTCTTGTCCTGGCTCTGGTCCTTGCAGCACCAGAGGGTTTGTGTCCCTTTCTGTTGCCATTGCTTCTGTTCTTGTGTGAGCAGCTGGTCAAGTCCTTTGTACCCACCTGCCCTCTGGCAAACCTATTCTTCCTCCTCCTCTGGCTAGTGTTTTCCTCAGTCTCTTGTTTAGTTGTCCTTCACCCTCCTCATCCAAAGATCTGTCTGTCAAACAATCTTGATGCATATGTCTGTAAATCTTGTGTTTTCTGTAGAGCACCTTCCTTCCCTTCCCCATCAGATCCATGTATTGGTTGTATGAACTCCTAGCTGACAGCTCTCCTCTTCCCTGAGCTATGAAATGTGGTATTTCATGGCAGCAGCCATGCTGTTTTGTCAGGTTTGAGGATAACATTATCTCCATGGCAGCTCATGGTGTCATCCTAATTGTCACTGAACCTCTTTGGGTCTTCTCACTGCTGCTGTCTTCACTTTCTCTTCTCCATCCTTGAAGTAAATAGAAGCACCTTCTTCCTTGGTCCATGCGGTTCCCTGTCTGTCAGCTGTGACCAAAGGCAGGAGGTGTCTGTCCACAGTCTCTGACCATCTCACAGCACACGGTGTCCACCTGCTGCAGCAAGATCGCATGACGTGCAGGTGACAGACTGCCCTCAGACCCCCTGCGCAGCCACTGGTGAGCACATGGGATTGCTTACCTACCTTGAATATGGACTTGCTCTTCAGAAGCAATCTTCAAATGGGGAATTACCAGCATTGCTGCATGGCTCCTGCTCAAGCCTGGTGAGATGCTGAGCACAGCTGCCCTGGCCATGCTCATCCCTCAACCCTGCTGCCTGCTTTGGGACTGGGCTTGCTTGTTCTTCCCCCTTTTTTCCATCCTCAGAGATATCCCCTAGCACAGAGTGCTGGGTTGTCCTGGCCTATTTATTTGGTTTGATGAAAGAATCAGCCCTGTTGTTTTCAGAGCCAGAGGGAGGGAGGAGGAAAGACAAGTAGACCAGTACTCAAGGGTTTCATTCCTGTGCAGCTGAGTTTAAGGGAAACCCTCAGGCCCTATCTGCAGAGTGACAGACCTGTGCCTCGGCAGCAGCCCAGGACTCATGCTTGATTATTTCCTTTTTGAATAAATGCTCTGGCATAAGGGTGTGGATGCTGGCAAGACATCTGGGGAAGGATCTTGGATACATCAGCAGCCCAGATTCCCAGGGAGAAAAAGCATGTGGACTGTTGTGTGGCAGAGCCGCAGGCTACAAAGAGCGCTTGTGGCTTTGAGTCCAAGGCAAACAGACCCTAAAAAGCATTCTGGCTGATGTGTCCACATTGCCAGGCCAGCTCAGCTGGCAGGGGAGCCAAAGAGGAGAAATCATGTCTCAGTTGTATTGTCACTGCCCTCACCATGGTACCCAGGCACCTCATGTCTTCAGAGGTAGAGGACTGCAGGCAGCATGGGGAATAAACACTGCTTGCCCCGAGGAGAGGACGATTTGCCTGTCAGCAAGCTCCTGCTAGCGTGTTCCCATGGCTCTAGTTCCCCAAGCAATCCTCTCCAAATTCTGCTTAACAGGGCTCAAACCCTGTTAAGACTGCCCACCATCCCTCTCCTCGCTCCTGGGAGAAGGTGTTAGTGGGAGTGATGATGACATGCGGTGGCTGGAAATACTCATCCAGCTGCACTGTAGCTCTGGTTTCTGGTGGTGGGTGCTAGGGACCAGTGCCTGCCACAGAGACCTATTGATCTGCTCAGCTGTTTCTGGGATAACCTGCACAAGTGCACACGCAGTGGTCAGTAGAGATCACGAGACACCCTCTGGACTGAGACACCCTGCCAGAACAATGAAGCATACTAAGGTTAGTGACTTTCTCAAGCCAGCGGCTGGGAGATATCCAAGGAATGCAATGGGAATATGACTCTGCTGGGATGCTGCCAGCAACTTAGGATCACATGCCTACATGATGCTTAATATGCCATGCAGTGCCTCTGGGCATCTGATGCCAAGCAAGGCCTTCAACCCGGGGGCTGGGTACTGCACAGTGCAGAAATCAGAGCAGGGAGCTGGAGTGGGGCAAGCAGCCTCTAAGGGGCTGTGGCTAGCTGCGCTGGCCTCATCCTCTCCTCCACCTCCCCTCCAAGGGTTTCCTGCTATGCCTTGTCTGTGGGCTCCTCTGTGCACCCTGGCAAGGTCCTCCATGAAGCTGTGGGGTCAGCTCTGGCCTTTAAACATCATGCAGGACTGTTGGTGATTGTGCCCAGGGACCACAATTTCCTTTGCCTCAAAATATTTAAAATGAGATATGGATCTCTCGGGGGGGGTAACATGACCATGGAGCTAGAGCTAAGTCACTGTAGGCAGATATTGGAAGAAATCTTTCTGCCTTACTACCTGCTTTGGGGCTGAACTGACTTGTTCTGCTTCCTTTCCTCCAACCCTTAAGAGAGATTTTGTCTACAGAGTGTCTGGGCTATTATCAGCTTTGTTAAATGCATCTTACCTGAGGCTGACAGCACCCTCTTCCGTCCCTCCAGCAGCTCCTTTTATATCATAAGGGCAACAGGTGTATTATGAGGCAACGATTTTGCTAAATCATGAGATTACCTCAATTTAAATGCATGTTTCTAGTGCCTGATGCTCCAGAAGAAAGTTTAATACGTTGAATGTGATGTGCCTGGATGTTTGATATCAGCATCGGAATGAAAAAAAATTCTTCCCTTCCAAACATATTTTTGAAATCTTGTGATTTCTGCCCAGACTTATGTTCCTGAGTGCCTGAGCTGTGTTTTTTGGATGTTTTTGGGTGGCAGGAGCATAGATTCCCAGGAAAGAAGTCTCAATAGACATAGAATAAACTTCTCCATTATGTGATTGTCCTGGAAAATGCTTGTAAACACAGAATATCATTTAATACAGGGTAGGAGGAGCAGTTGCTTCCTTTTGTTAGGCTGTGAATGACAGATTGTTCCTCTGACAGCCCCAAGACATTCAGGAGTATGAAACCGTGCTCTCTAATAAATACAGAGACAGGAGGTACCCAGAGAAATGCCTCTAGTGGAAGCTTTTGGTCTGGTTGGTGTAATTTATTTTTTTTTAAGTAATGTCAAGGCATTAAAACATAACATGAGCCAAAAAAAGATTTGTTAGCTGTCTTGGATCAGGGACTGCTGTTCCAGACTGTTTTTATGCAGGTCTCAGCACCACGGGGTCCAAACTCCTAAGGTTCTTTTCACAGCAATAATACAGATAAGAAACCCTGCCTAACGGGCTGAGAGTATAATATCCAGGAAAGCTGGTGGCCATGGGAAAGACATCAGTGGCAAAAACACGGCTGCAGTGAAGAAGGATTAGAACAGCAAGTTTTATAAGATCATAGGTGTGTGGTAGAAGTCTTTCTAGATCTGTGGTAAGGAAAGTCTGCAAAGTAGAGATTAATTACCGCAGAAAGAGTTAAATAAGCTCTGCCAGAGGCAACAGAGAAGGAGAAAACCATGACAAAGTGTTGTTGTTAGCTTCGACAGTCAACATGTCATAAAAAGGGTGAAGTATTTGTAAAATTCTGAATGACAGAAGTCCACAAGGTGTGTCATTTTAAAATAGACACAGGAGTACAAACAGAGCCCTGTACAATGTTAACAGAGTTCACGGAAAGTAAATGGAGTAAAATCCCATTGCACAACAGAAGGGTACCCAGAGTGCGCAGTCCTGTCAGCCTGCCAACAGTGTGAGATTTGGGTATGTTACAGACAAAGAAATCATGCCCTATAGACATTTGTACTGGGGATGCTCCTGCTGTGTGGGTAGCCAGGTCTAAAATAAGGTAAGGACTAGGCGCAATTAAAGGAACAAAGGAAAATGGGCTTGACAAAACCCTTATTGTAACAGACGACAGGCAAGTTTTCTCAGGTCCAGGGGAATTATTGCACTCAGTTGCAAAAGAACATCCATGCATTAATACCTAGAAAAGCTCCACTGATGGTCCCCAACTGGACTATGGGGTGAAACAGAGCTTAGGCAAGAGGGAGAAATCAGAAAAACTCCAGAGACTTGGGAAATCATGGAAAGGCAGTTTTCCCAAAGGACTTCAAGAGAACTGAGCCTTTGCTTAAATCTGAGATATCTGAATGCAATAATATCATGGCACTGTATCCCCATGGTGCAGCTCCTGCGAAGCCAGCCCAGCAGGCAGATCCTCAGGCCGGGTACAGTTGTGTTTGCTTCAGTGATGTGAGTGCTTCTCTGCATGGAGTCACAATGAAGCTCTAGGAGGGACATGCCAGCTCATAGATCCCATCTGTCCAAAACCGGGTACCTCCTATTGCTAAAATTATAATCTGTCTGCTAGTGGAGAAGCCCTGTGAATAAGCAAGTATTTGGTTATCTCCTTCAGGCTATTCACTCCTTGCATTTGGCAGGACCTTGCGCATATTACTGTCATCATTTTGGATGCAGACTTTCTCCCTTTTGGCAAGTTTTGCTGTGAACTCAAGAGGAAAGCAGGAAAGCCGTTCTCAGATTCTGCTTAAAAGAATTTTTAAAAGCCAGGACAAGATGCTAGAGGGAAAATCTGTCAGAATGTTGGTTTTAAGAAAATCAGTCGATGTCAAAATTCAACGCATGAGGACAGATGCTTTGACATTGGTAAACCAATTCTTGGTCCTTAGATGGATGGAACTACAGTAATACAAAGCATTATTATTAAACAAAGCACTGAGTTATTCAGGGGCATAAAACAATGAATTACAAAGGGGGAGGCCTCAAACCTGCCTTGCAATAGCACACCAAGGCATCACTTTCAAATGTGCTGGGAAGGCTGATGACCTTCCCAGACAGGGCAAGGCTGATGCAGTTTACATTAGTGTTCCTGAGCTCTCAGGCTATTTATCCAAAATGCTGAATTTACAAGCCACTTTCCAATGAAAAGAATAGGACCTGCATGATGTTCCTTAGCTGAGAAAACAAACAAAACAAAGGGGAAAGAAGAAGAAAGAGACCAGCCCTCTGACTTCGTTATCACATTCTGCCTTAGGACATGTGCCGTGGTCTTTAAAAGGATGTGGCAAACCTCTGTGCACCTCTGGGCTGTCTTAGCACTCCCATGCATCTGCTGGGACTCCAGTGAAAGTGAAATAATACCAAGAGCCCCCTTCATAACCTTCTGCCCCCTCCATCTACCCCGCTCTTCTGCTTGATGGCTCCCCTTTGGATGCAGGAGTAACAGGGAGCCTACAGGGATCCTCAGTGCAAATCCATGCACCAGTGTCACCCTCAGGTTTGTGAATTGGCGGGGTCCCAGTTGTTTCACTGACAGCTCACAGTCCTCTGGGAGCCTTTCCAGGAGGTTCCTGACAGGGCCCAGAGGACCTGTCACCAGAAAGCCCTTCCCAGTCTACACCTGAGGTAAATGGAGGTTTTTTTCCTGCTTGCACTGTGGTGGTCACAGTCCAATTTACAAGCCCCTCTGAGTTAGTAGTAGTACAGTTGATAAGCCAGGAAACATTATAGAAGCTGCCCCCTGCATCTGTGATTTATGTTCCTTGCTAAATATAAAGCTCCCAAGGCTCGGCACATCAATATTTCGGAATGGAGCACATGGAAATATTTGATGGATTGGGGAGAACAGATCTCTGTGGCCAGTCACTCACACTTGCCCTTTTGTGAGCAATCTGTCTTTCCCTGCCACAGACAGTGGAATTTGGGCACAACAGCTGGAGTTTCAGTATCTCCGCATGCTTTATTCGTGAGGGAGCCTGGATCCGAGCCATCTAGGCACTGACCATCCGCAGATGCAACTGTAACATCAGCGCTGCAAAGGCCTCTCTGAGCTCCGAGGGGCTGTGTGGGGCACGTATCTCCCACCCCAGACCACATGTTCTGCACCGTAGCCTCAAGGGCATCTCTGTGAAGTGCACTGGGAAACAAGTTATGCTACAGGGACTCCACATCTTCTTCTGGCTGTGCACTGGGATGGTGCCTGCTTAGCTGAGAGGCTGGTGTTCCTGGTGTGGGCTCTTTGGGCTGCATCTCTGTAAGAGTAGTAACAATCACCACTCAAGCTCAGTAATTCCCAGTCTTCTTATAATGGTGTAAATGTGGGACATGGAACGGTGAAACATACCAGTTCAGAGAAAGGAAGAGTGGCCAGTGAGTAACTGCCAGGGAGCAATGACTCCTTGGATTGCACAGGGCAAGCAGAGCATCCAATGTGTACACACACCGTTTTGTGTGCTGTAGGTTTATATCCCCAGCTGCTGTAAATCATTTTAGCTCTGCTGCAGTAAAGGGATTTTTTCCAGCTGGGAATCTGGTCTTGGGTGGAGCTATGCCAGATCTGCATCACCCTGGATATGGATCTAACAAGCAATATTTCAGATCTACCACAGAGGTATCCAGTATTTTGGACAAATGTCTCAATGCAGTGCTTGTTTTATCAGCCCACGGTACGTTGTTTTCGTCAGAGGAGGAATGTAGCAGAGGAAAGGCATGTGGCATTTTTAATGTATCAATCAGGTCTGTCTGTGTGGCAGATGTCCTCTGACCTGTCAGACTGTCAGGCTGAGCCATAGTTTAGGAACCTCAGTGGAACAAAGTGCAGTGCACTGTGGAAAACACACAAAACCTCTCAAAATTAGGAAAAAAAATCAAAACAGCAACTCTTTTTACAAATCCTTTCACAGTTCCCTTTTGTGCATTCTTTAGCATCTAACATTTATTTTGGAGTGGGGCAGAGAGGTGGATTGGCTGCTTGCCTGTCTTCTGGGGTGGAGAGCTTTGCATAAAAGGAAGGAGAAAGAGGACATCAAAACCAGATTGAGGGGAAAACAAAGTCACCTCCTTGCAGAGTGAGCTTACAGTTTTGTGCAAATTTGAGATATAATGGCTATTTTCCAGTTATTACTGTTCTGAATTTGTCCTGCTGAATAGCCTAGTGGAGTGGCCACGACAGAGTAAGAATGCATATGCTTGTTCTCATAGAAGGAAGACTGAATTTTAATATGAAGTGGGAAATAAAAGGTGTGTGTAGCTAGTCCTGTTGTGTGTAAACCACTGGGTACTGGTTTCCTTGCATGATTCTCCATAATACTGTGTATGAATCACTGCTTCCCAACACACAGGTTCGAGCTAGCAATGCAAACCTATTGTTCTAGCTGATCAAATTTCTCCGATATATTTGATTCTGCAGCATACCAGAGTGTCTGTGAGATAAGGGCTGGTTCAGCAACTGTCCCAGCAGGGGAAAGTCAGATTGCAGCTTGGAATGCCAGCCGTGGGAAGAGCAGGGGGACTCACCAGAGTGCTGGAGAGTAATAGCCTCTTTCTGGTCATCAAGCCTACCATTCAACAGCTAGACAACTGTTGCCTTCTCCAGCAGGAACATATGTACTCTGTGCACCACCAGACATAAGATGTAGTATGACTATGGGACACCTCCTAGTGTCCTAAAAATAGTCCTTTAGAAAAGGACCCGTAACTAATCCTGTAAAAAAACCACAAGCACAAAGTACAAGAAAGCAAGACTGCTGTGTGTAAGCTATGGCTCATTCTGTATTCTCTTGCAGTAGGCAATGGGACTTGTTAAGCAAAACTCCAGTAATTCTCAACCTTTCTCTTGGAGAGTTGTACCGAATCCCTGCAGTGAGCCTTCACTGGAAGAGCTCTTAGAGCCACCTGTTTATTGAGTGGGAAGCACAAGGCCAGACAATCAATTAGCAGAGCTGTAAACTTCCATATAAAATGCCCAGCTTCCTCCTACCATGCCTACAGCCTGCATTTTGGCCTGAGTGCTTGTTGCTCTACAGTTTGATGAAGCCTGTGATTCCCCTTTCCCAGACAGCAATCTGCCAGCCAAAGCAGGTACAACTTTGTCTCAAAAATGTCAAACAGAAAATCATACTATGGGCAATGTCAAACTGTTGTGTTTATATGGCCATCTCTGCTCCTAGTCACTATCACCAGACAAAAAGATGCCCTCTTCAGAGCCATCATGAGTTAACATTGCTTGCCAGATCATGAGAAACAGCCAAGCAGTTACACTCTTATCCCTTCAATAAAAACTGCAGCAGAAGGAGACCCCTTGCAAAGCTAAGAACTGAAGAGTGTGCAGGTATGGCATAGAAAGACTCATAGGTTTTAAGGTCAGAACAGGATCATTTAGTTTTAACTCACACATACAACAAGCTACTAGAACAACCTTGAATTTGCACTTGCTTGGATTACACAGGAGCTTTTAGAAAACACACAGCCTTGATTGAAAGGTTTTCCATGGCAGAGAATTCATCACAACCCTCAGTGCATTGCCCCAGTAGCTAGTTCACTGCTGCCTTGCTTCTGGTTCGCCTCGTTCTTTGCCAGATATAAGATCTTGCTTTGTCTTCACAGGCTTTTCAGTCTAGTGGGTAATTGTCAAATTTCTTTTCCCCTAAAGATGTTGATCAGAACATCCCTTTTTTTTTTCCGTAGAGCTCACCATAAGTGTCAACTCATGTCTAAGCATGGGATCCATCTAGACTAACCAGCTACCTAAAATTACACCTCTGGTCTGAGCTAGTTTTCTGGCCTCCCTCTAAGCTGTAGAGAAGTATAAGCTTTTTTAGAGGGCAATTTGTCATGCCTACCACATATGTCACACCTCTCTAATGATTGATGAGACTTTATTATTAATGGAGTTATGTCTTCTTCCAGGCCATCAATAAAAATGTTAAATAGCAGAGAGTCTAGAGCTGGTATCTTGGGGAATTCTGCAAGAAATAGGTGAGAAACAGCTCCCCATTTAGAATGACACTTGACACCCTACCTATTAGTTGACTGTTAATCATTTCAAGGGTGCCTTGCATTACATATTTCCTTAATAAAAATATTGTGTGATACCAAGCCAAATGCGTCACAGACGCTTAGGTAAATCACATCAACTCTTCCTTCCACTGACTGAGTCTGTAAATCTCCTAAATCTGAGATTACAGTCTAACCTGACACAGATTCCTTTCATGGCCCTGTGGGTGAGCAACACGGTACGGTGCTCCTTTCAGGAAGTTGTCTTCTGAGGCCTGAATATGCCACTTCAACCTTTTGAATAAAGAGTAATGGTGTTCAGAATCTCTGTGCAAAGCATACCGCTGTGTACTTACACCTATTATATAACCCTGAAAAGACAAACTGTGGCCTCAAGTCAATCACACACTTCTGATTACAGAAGATAGTCTAGAAGTCCAATGAGTGTCCCACCAGGGAAAACTCAGTCAGGGATATTCACTATTACAAACTTCTTTTTCCTATCCAATAGATAGGATATTTGGGTTCTTTGCTTATTTTATTTCTCCCATGAGTTAGTCTGGGCTTTTTTTGTGAATTTACAGAGGTTTGGACCTTGAATGCACTATTCCGAAAACAATTCATAATTTGGAGGCAGCTGGGTCCTGCAGTCCACATATCATCAACTCACAATTTCACGTCTTATTAGCCTTGCCTTAAGCCCAGGCAAGATTGTGCTGTTAGGTAGAAGAATAATGTCCAGATGAGCATCTGGCCTTGATTTGAAGTCATCAAGAGATAGAGAATCCAGCACCTGCACTGGCTGCTTAGTAGCTAAGCACCTGTGCTGTAATCCAATTTATCTGGCTTCAGCTTTCAGTTGTAGATCCTTGATCTTCCTTTCCTTCCGGCTTACAGAGGACTCATGTCTTTAAATCTTCTCTCAGTCTGGCTTTAGATAGGCAAAACAAAGAGAGCTCTATAAGAAAGTTATTGGTAAACTGGTGAGAGTCCAGCAGAGGACCACTAAAATAGCTGGCAGCTGGGACATATACAGTGTGTGAGGGGAGGTTGAGGGAACTGGGATTGCTCAGCCTGGAGAGGTGAAGACTACAGGGGAGCTGCTTTCTATTTTCCACTGCCTAATGGGTGGTGGAGACAGACTTCTCATGAAGGGTCACTGTGGAAGAATGAGAAGAAATGGCTGCAAGTTGCAGCAAGGGCATTTTCTGACTGGACATAAAGTCTTCACTGTGGAGAGTGGTAAAGCACTGGAGATTGCCAGAGATTTTCAAAACTTCGGCAGATAAGGCCTTGTGCAACCTCCTAGCTTTGAAGTTGATCCTGTTTTGAGTGGCCTGAAACAGTCTCTTGCAGCCTAGTCTTTTTTCTTTTCTAAGTCATACTCTATAAGAAAATTTTCTACATCCATAGAGACTTCTATGTGGCTCTTTTATGAGCACCCTCCCTCAAAGTTCAAACATCTAAAAACTGCAAGCAGAATTGACTGCAGCATTCTGGCACTTTTTCAGCAGTGCCACAAAAAGATCACCTTCTACGAGCCTTTTCATATCTCAAGGGATTGTATTAGACCTAAGAGAGCCCTAGACTTGGTAAGTTCGGTGGTCCTCTTCTCCCCCTTAATCATTTTCAGAATCATGCCTTTCCAGAACGTCATCCCTGGGCTGTATGAATGGCTTGCATTACCTGTTCCTAGGTGCATATGTTAACATTTGCTTCATTAAACATGTATTGTTTGAAGGGCCTAATTTATCAAGTAATACCGTCAGGCAGTGTGGCTGCCATGCTTTTGACACTGTTTACCCATCTGCCAATCTTTGTGTCATCAACAAATGATTACCAGTGGTAATTTCAAGCTTCCAGCTCATTGATGAAAATGTTGACTAGCACAGAGCCTACTACCACTCTCACCAGCGACATATCCTCCTTCAGCAAGAGCTCTCTGTTGACAGTTGCTTTAAATCTGTCAGTCACTTTGTTCTTCATGCAATTTCACCTGCACTTTCCTGATGTTTGGTTATGCTAATTTGTAATCAGGGTGTTATGCGGTGCTAAGGGAGTCACTTCATCAAGGACTATCACATAACAGTTGACTAGTGAATTTACTGGCCATTCCTGTGAACTCATCAAAAGAGTGCTATTATATTTATTCAATGAGACATACTTTCCACAATGCCATGTTATGGGAATTAATTGCCTTTTTTTTTGGCCTTTTATTCTTTATCAGTTGAATCCCATGTCATTTTTTCCCATTTTGCTTAGACTGGGGTTCGGGTAAGTGATCTACAGTTACCTTGCTCATCCAGCTTGCCCTGTTTGAACTGGCATTGTGCTAATGTTCCTTCCGTTTTCTGGAATCTCCCATTTCACAAGACACTTTCAAAATTAATCCCAACAGGCCTCAGCTAACAATTTTATGATTCCTGAATGCAGGTTATTTGGGTCTGCTGGTTTAGAAATGCTTTGTCTTTAGTAGACATTTAACTTCTGAAGATGTTTAAAGCAGGCATATTTAGGGAAGTGCTTCTGCCTGTTCATGTTACCGTTCCTGCTTTTATTATCTTCATCCAGTAATGAGCCTGAGCGACTACTGCAGTTTCCTTTGTTCTGAATATCTTTTTTAAAATGTCCTTCTAGTTGCCTTCATCCTACTGGACGTGTATTTTCCCCTAGATACCTTTATCATTTAAAACCTTCAGTTTTAAAACTCTGACGTTTAAAAAATCTATTCTTTTCTCATCTGTTCACTGAAGATTCTTTTTTTTGTTCCTTATTACTACTCTCAACTTTACCACAAAGCTTTTGTCTGATGTTGCGCTGGTTCTTTTTTGTAGGCTTGTGGCTATTTGCCATCTAATAAAATTTTCCTGGACATTCCTACTTTCATTCACATTTTCTCCTGTCTCAGTTTTTCCTCACAATCAGGTTAATTCCTCATTTTCTTTGGGTTTGAGAAATTAGCCCTTTTGAAGTCCTGGTGCATATATAACTGTTAGGGACAGACTTCTATTTGCCCATATTGAATGTAATCAGGTCACCCTCACTGTTCCCTTGACAACTGTCAACTCTCAGCCCAGTAATTAATTCATCTTTGTCAGAACAAAGTCCAGAAGAGTTACCACATGATGGCTCCTTGTGTTAGAAAACAGCCTATAGTTTTCTCCAAATCAGGATGCTTTCTCAGTGGCTGCCTGGAGCTTCCAGTGTGCAGAAGTCCCCTGCAACACCATATTTCTTTCCATGCATTTCTCATGGAGGCTGTGGATTAATTCCTATTCTGTGGTCTGATTTTATGGCATGATTCACACAGTCCATTTTCACCAACTCTATCTTTCCTAAGCAGGTTATAACCAGTTATTTTAACATTCCAATCATGCAAATTGAAACCAGCAGATTTGAGTAATGCTGATTATATCACATTTCTTCTCACTAATGAGAATTTCCAATTCCTTTTGCCTGCTACCCAGACGTCTAATGGCTACATAAAAGCAAATGGAAAACGTCTTCTCTTCACATTCTTTGTCATACGATTAAATCATTTTGCAACATGACAAGCTTGTATGTAGTTCCTTAACCCACAGTTCTTGCATTGTGTAATGCCTTGATTGCTGCTAGACTTAGGCTAGGAAGATTAGTTCTCCCTCCTCACCAGCAATACGCCTGTCATCCTGTTTACACAGGGGATGTGACCTAGTGCCCTGCAAAACCCAGACCTTCAACGTCACCTCCCTCAGCTAACCAGTAGTTAGTTCATCCTTGCGTTCTGTCACTGACAGGGCTAAAGGGATTGTTGGTAGGTTATTTGAACCTTGCTCTTCTTTGGCTTCTTTCCAAGGGTCCCTCAAATCTTCTGCTATCTGTGCTGCTCCACATGATGTTGAATCAGAAATTTCCCCATTTATCGTCACCAATGAGACTTGCTAGAAGAATGCACAATCCAGTACCTATTTGCAGTTATCCCTGTTATTTTCTCCAGGGATACGACTTCCCACCCCATTTTCTTCATGCCAACATCCTCATCCATTTCGCAATTTGATTTCCTTGGTGAGTTCAAGAATCCCTCTTAGTTCATTTCACAGAATTACCATCAGCATGTCCCTGAACAAGTTTCTGACTATTATTTTTTTCTGTTTGAAATTCTTTCTTCTAACCAGCCTCAGGTTCATGGAACTTGTCCTAAGTATGCAGTACATGCAGTACTTCATGCCACATCTTGTAATGAGTTTTGATTTAATTTGCGTAAATGTAGCAAGTACAGTAAAATTGTGATTATTTGGATGTAAGCAACCACTAATCTGGTCACTGAACAGTTCCTACTCTCTGCCAAGATCAGGTCATATATGAAATTACTGCGTAAAGGGTGCAAGTCTTTCTGAATTGAGAGACTGTCACTTGTAGTTCTGAACAGTGCATGGATGGCTGTATATTAAGACTAGCACCCTATGTCACTCTGATTGAAGTACCCCGAAGTGTTTACTGGGATCGTTGGTTACTGTTATGAAAACCTCACATCTCAAAAGAAAGTTTAGGTAAGTTCATTTTCAGGTAAGTGGCTCCAACTGCCTTTAAGGACGTGTGATTTCCAGAGCACAGTATTGCCAGACTGTGCTGGAAGCAGTTCTGTTTGGTCTGGCTGGAGCATTTGTTTAAAGTCAGAATTGTTTCCTGAACTATTTGTTAAAAGCTGTATCATCACACTCTTCAACAGGCTGCTGCCTCTCGTGGGAGCTGTAGTGTCCATGCTGAGTTTGACTTAATGGTGACCCCTCCTCTCTACCTACCCAGCGCTAGACATGGGGCTGGGTACCTGCTGAATCCCTTCACTCTCAGCCAGAGGGGTTGGTTTCTTGTCTCCATCTCCCTTCATTCTCTGACCCAGACTCAGATGTCCCCAGACTAAGTAGGGGGAAAATCCTTGCCCTCAGCCCCACTCCATTCTTGGAGTAAACCATTAGATGGCTTGGGGCGGCTGCTGCCTGTCTCAAGGAGGCAGAGGGGGATAGTTCAGAGCTTTCTTTGAAGTCTCAGCACAAGAGACCCTATACTTGTCTTCTGTGGGGCAGCTTTGCTATCCGTAGTGGAGCAAAGCCAGTGATGCTCATCGTGCATGCACATTACATTTCTGGATCCTTTCCTTGCAGAATCTAATCCCTCCATGTGATGGGAAGGTAGTAAACTATGCTAAGAATGGGTCACTAAAACACCTGAGGAAGGTCTTGGGAGAGAATCTCAGCTCATGCATTTAAATGACTGTGATACGAAGGTCCCATTCATACAGCTTGGGAATCTGGTCCCTCAGACAGTGGGAGCAAGATCATAGCATGAGGTAATTTTCTCTGTCCCATTCTGGCTCTCCTATTCAGAATGTAACATGACAGTAACTCCCTCATGTCAGGAAGCCCATCCTGCAGATTTTCTTTCACTGTCCTGCTGAATTAGTGGCATGTGAGGATGTGATCTGAAGGTCTGATCTGAAAACAAAAAAACCAAACAGATTTGAAGTTGCGTTTGTTTCAACTGGACATTTGCTGGTGAATCTAGAGGCCATGTAAGACTGGGCTGACCGCAGGTGTGGAGTGAGACTATGGAAATGTAATTGCACTTCCAAGACTCGAGTAGGTCTTCCAGGCCATTGTCTTCAAGCTGCAACACATGTGCACAGTGACCCTAGAAGGACCTGGATCCTGGCTGTTGATAAATGGCAGTATTTTATTTATTTATTTATTTTCTGCCTGTTGCAACATTGTCCAGGGAAACCTGCCCCACCAGTTTTGCCATTCCAATTCGCCCATTCGTTTCTGGCTTCCAGCCGCACTATAAAGTCAATAGTAGTCAATGAAACAATAATGGGATAGGAGGACCAGGATTAGAGACAGAGCCCATCTCTCACCAGTAGACATGTGACTCCAAGGCTAAGTGTTGGCTTATAATTATTATTAACAAAAGGAACCTGGGAAGGAAATGTGATCTTCCCTTTGTGCGGTGTGCATGGTCTACTCTTGAATATGCTTCCTGGGAAAAAGAAATAACCCTTTGCACAGTGAAGAAAGCCAGGGTCTCTCTGCTGAACCTGTGGTTTTCATTTGTCTGGTTTCTGGATGACTACATTACATTATGGAAAGTTTTTTGCAGTTTCTAAGTCCGTTTGTGAGGATCAGATATGTAAGCTGGGCAAAGAAAAATAAATCAAAGTTGTTGCCATTATCCCTTCCCCAACCTCACAGTTTGCTCTAGCAAGGATGTGATTTATGAGGAATTCCCTGGCTTTATTATGGAAAGTATCAAATGGAAGAGTACATCCATTTCCTTCAGCATGGCTTATATAGTATGGAAGTTTTATACTTCCTATACGTCCAGCCATGGTATAGCTGGAAGTTGACTGAGCTGAAATCCCAGGGTATATACTGCCAGAACTCAAGTGGCCTAAAAATACACACAGTGATTTCCTGATGTCCTCCACACCCACCAGTACAGTGCTAATGTGCTGGTCATGGCAGGAGATGCTGCATACAGCAGTCTGCTAGGAAAAAAAAACACATTAGGGTTATTTTTTTAAGGTAAGATCTGCCTCAGTGCAGTTTGAGTGCTCTAAATGATCTGTGGCAGGAGGGGTTTTGCCACAGTCCTGAGAAAACACCTTTCTCAGGTACCACTACAACATTCGACCAGATGACTCATTCCTGTATTCGTGAATGTCTGGGGTGAGGCTTTTTTGCAAAGAATCTTTTCTTCTCTCATGGAAACCCTTCAGGGCAAGGATTATCTTTTGTTCTGCTGTGTTTGTACAGCACCACACACAATCTTGCATGGCCCTATATAGCACAACCCTTCACAGTCCTCTGAAGGGCTGCTGTTCCTGGTTACAGCTGACTGTGAAGCTTGAGTTTCCTTAGATGTTCCTGACAGAACTGCTACCTCCTTACAGATCTGAGGTGAGGTATGGATGCCCTACAAGCTGTGCCCCACATTAAAATGCCACCTCATTCTGGCTAGTAGCTTTTGTCCCTAAGAGGTGCAAATCTGCACAGCCACATGGTTCTTTGGTGGGGCCTAAGTGGTTTTTGGCAGCTGATGCCTGCACCCAGGAGGTTTAGCCTTCCACCTTCCTCACAGATGAGGAAGCCTCGATGGAGAGGGCATGGGGGACACCTCCCGTTTGCCACAAAACCCACTTTCTCCACCATACCTTTCCTGGGATTCTTACCATGGGCCAAAGTTTTCAGGAGCAGGACATTAAGTGGAGAAAAACGTGATCTAGGAGTACATTAAAAATTTGAGAGGTGCCCTTCTTAAATGATGTCTTGGGCTGTGCTGTTTGGTGGTATGATAGCTACTGGGCATGCAAAAGTCTCTTTCAAAGATAAATCTTCCTGAGACAAACACAGAGTAATTGCAAAAGTTACCAGCACAGACATGAGTATGGAAATATATATAAAGATGGGATTGGAGGTGGTGTATAGGTAGGAGAAAGACAGAAGGCATCAGATGAAGGTGTTAGCAGTCTTTTGGTTACATGCTCAGTTTAGTGGAAATGAGAAGGAAAAGTCTTCTGCTTTTCCTCATAGCATGCTATCCCCATGGCCTATATTTGTCATCCAGGACTTGAACAGCAGAGAAAAAAATTGCATTGCAGTAAAAATAAACTAACTTTTTTGTTATTGACTATTTTTATCAAATGTTTAAAATGAAGCATTGCAAAAAAATGAAAATCATACCCATTCTTTTGCCAATTTCAATACAGATAGAGATGGGCTGAGCTATTTTTAACAAAAATAAATACCCCTCTTTGAGGTCTTCCTCTGAATTTCATACCAGGACCCTTTGTGTTCCCTGGCGTGAGTGTTTGATCCAAAAATACACAAAGATCTGCCAAACCACTAACTACAACCAAGACAAAGTTGAGTAAAAATGGAGCCAAAAAACAGTTGTGTGTGTGGCTTCTCTTGAGAGGTTAGATCACTTTTATGTTTTTTAAATACGTAAATAAATAAATATATATAAGTAATTTATAAATGGCTTAATGTTGCTTGTCAGGGGAAACTGCACAGATAAAAAGAAGGATATAGAGGAGACCAACAAAAAAGGCATGGGAGAGAGATTAGAGGATGGAGAATGGGACAGGGAAGTTAAACCTCGCCATTCCATCTTCATACTGAGAAAAAGTGATGGTTTTGTGATTCTTGGTGGGATTACCCTGTAAAACCCCATGACACAATACATGAGCAAACCACAAATTTTGGAGAATTACTAAAAGGAGCTGACAGTTCTGGTGCTGATGTGAACTGCAAGACTTGAGATGGGAAGGAATGGAAAATTATGTATTGGGAGGGGGTATAAACCCTATGGCATCTAACATAGCTGTTCCTAAACCAGAGGTCTTGACCCCAAGGTGGTTTGCAAGAGTGCATCCACCTGGCAAAAATTCAGTTGCAGAAGTAAGGCTTTCAAGCAGAAATGGGGCTGCAGGCTGGGAGGAGAGACTGGCACTTGGGAATGGGTACTCCTAATGCTGGAAGTAGGAAGGTATTGCTCAGCAGCTGAGGCCACTGCATTTTGTTCTGTCCCCAGATGGAAAAAAAGGAGGCTGACCAAGGAGTACCACAGCTCTGAGGATTTATGACTGCTATATACTACCAATACATTTAACTTCTGGGAGGGGTCCCAAAAGGAGAATCACAAAACTTTCATGGAGAGTGGGCTATTGACAGAAATGGGGTGTTACCTTAAGCAACAACAAAACCCACTTGTGAGTGATGTAGCCATGTGGATTTAAACCATCTAAGGATGTAAGCTCAGTATCCAGGATGAAATACATCTTAAATTTCATACATGTCTTTGGTGTGCATATATTTGACTTTTAATTATGTGGCATGGAATAAGTGAAAGCAATCTTTCTTCTTTGTGGCACACCAGAAGGTCCTGAAAGGCACCAGAAGAGGTGACTGTCTGCCAGATGACATTTCCAGAGTATGGTACTTTTATTTCATCCTTTTACCTGAATGCCACTTTTACTTAAACTGAGAGTTTTGTGTTATGTTCCCTCTCAATGACCCAAATACTGCTTTGTGTCACAGTTTGGACCTGACACTCCATGAATATATTCACCCATACAGCTTCAACGGTGCCTGGTCCTCATTCAGCCAGCAAAAAGCTAGAGGAAGACTTTCACATGAAAGTAACACAAAGGATGTTTTACTAGTCATAGCAAGGAAAGCTTTTAAGCACAAAAACTTTGTGTTAGGCAGATAACTTGCACAGTCTTTCACGGGGAATTGCTGTCCTGTCTTCTGTTTTCATTTGAAAATGTGTCCTGACTCAAACATATTCAGCTGGAGCATTTCAAATGGAGAAAAAAAAAAAAATCAAGATGGGGAGGCAGGATTATTTTCTGGTACACCATGAACACCAGCTTTATCTGGATGAAACAAGCCAGAGATTAAATTTAGTCCCTCAAAAGTATGGTGAGTATCAAACATTTCTGCAAGGTTTGGATAAGCCTTGTTTGCTTGGATTCATATCTGTTCTGCATGCAAAAATAATTTTCTCTCCACAACAGAAATGTTCCCAAACCCGGTCCCTCTTTACTAAACCTAAGTGTTAGACCTAGAGACAGCAGACCTTCCCCAGCCTCTCCCTGTCCTCTGCAAGGCTTCCCTATCAGCCCCGAAATCTGAGCTCTCCCCAGCTTCCTGTTTTCCACAGTTGCATTCTTACTTTCATTGTATTTTCTGAAGCATACCCCACCACAGCTGGTGTAGCTTCTACTTGAGAAAATATTATTTTCCTATTCTGCTGCTGGATCCCCAGAAAAGCTCTGCAAAGACACCTTAACCTGCATGGAGAACTCCTCTAGGAAGTCTACCATGGTCAGTCAGTCCTCCAAATACAGTTATCAAGGCAAGACACTCAGTCTTCAAAGGCTGGGAAGTATTTGATATTCCTGAAGAAAGTGATTTCAAATTGCTCCACAACTCCCTTGTCCAACTGTGGAAAAAAACATAGCACAGGGGGAAGGAAAAAATGGTCCTTGTTTGTCCCATTCCCCTGCTTGCAAGTAGCTTAATCCTGAAAGCAGATTTCACTGCTATGTTGCCATTGTAGTGGGCAACATCTATTTTCACATTCAAATTTTTCCCCACACCTTAAAAAAAAAAAAAAAAATAAAGCCAAAACCTGTAATAAAAAATGGCTTTTTAATCTGAATGAAAAAATGCTTGCAGAAATTGTCTGCTGCAGTAAGTCATGTTTTGGGTTTCTTCTGCTTTTCAAATGCTGCCTTTTCAGAACAAGGGACCTGATGGGGGACTGGTGGGTGGCAGGCCCATGGATGCACTAACAGTGGGATTCACCAAACACTGACTGACACTTTTGCCTACAAATAGATACTTTATGATTGGGCCTTTACTAGCAGGTTATGGCAGGAATGGTAGATTCCTGGGATTTTTTTACAAGGGCCAGATCCCTCTGGCCCAGCTTTTGCACAGTGGAAAAAAGACCTTTCCTCTAAGCTGGGCTCCCAAATCCTCCATGGGAAAAAAGACACTTTCTGGTGGTGGCTCCTCCTGCTCCATCTCTGGTCAATGGATGATGGAGGCTTGAGGGAGCTTCTGGAAAAACCTGGGACAGTGAAGGACATAGGAGTGCTATCAGATAAAGCCTGGTCAGTGGGGACATGGGGTGCTCCTGGATAAGCCCCAGTCAAAGGAGATGACTCCAGGTTGTCGTTTCCACCTCTGGCTGCTGAGGCTGCTATGTCTGGGCTTAGGTGTTTGCATCTCTCTCCTCTCCCCAGCTCCTGCCTTCCTGTCTGGCTCTCTCTCCCTTTGTTTACTCACCTGTGAGATATATTGTCTCAAGGCCAGACTGCCCGCTTCCTAGAGCAGGCAGCACTGCCTGGGTTATGTGTGAGTACAATGATGTGCTAATCCTTGTTTGGGGTAGCTGCACATGAATGCAGGGCTAATGATAATCCTCTCCTTCCACCGCCAAATACAATGGCTGGCACCCTGACAACAGGCTGATCGCTGTGTTAAGTTTTGGAATAAAAACAAAAAAACCCCCACAGCGGTGAGCAAGGACATGGCAGGTCGTGCCCTGGGCGAGCAGCAAGGACCTCGGAGCAAAGAGCCCTGGAAGGAAATGATAGGCAGTCCTGTCCCCTTGTTCCTTCCCCTCTGCCACTCTACCCCAGCCCTTCAGTTAGGCTGCTGGAGCAGGAGGACAAGAAGGTGAAGGAAAAGTGGCACCTCACCACCTGAGAAGACCCCAAGTGGGCAGCCAGGAAGGATGCAGGGAGGACTTCTGCTCTCCCTCCTGCTTCCACCCCACCTCCTGTCCCTCCTGACCAGCGAGGCATTGACCGAGTGCTGGCTGGGGTCTCATTTCTGATGCAGGTGTGGAGAGAGGACGGTTCAGTTCAAACAGTGCAGACGTGATGTTCACCTGCCCTTCTGCTTCTTTAGGTCCCTAGGGGAGTAACTGGCTGGGTGCTACGATCATCTGTACTGCAGCTAGGCGTGTGCAGGTCTGTTGTGAATGGAGACACATGTGAAATGATGTACAGAGAAGTCAATAATGACTGCTTCATTCTGGCTGAGAGAGCGAGAGGAGAGTGCAGTCCCAGGAGCCAGGGATGGCGATAATATTGTGCCATTTGGGGCACAAAATGGAGCTTTCAGACATCAGCTCTGAGTTTTTATGTATTGGGTTTGCATGGTTTGGCCCATCACTGCGGCGAGGGCTTCCCAGATTCAGCCTGTTCACTGTGCCGCAGCCAATCTGTCCTCTGGTGAATGTCGTGTGGAAAGGTCCCATCATGTAGCTGATGATTTCGGAGGGGGTCTGTGGGGAGCAGACAAAGACATTGTTCTGTCTTGGCCTGCCTGGGAGCCATTCCACTGCACAGGTACTGTATATAACATATGGGATGCTGATTCAATTTTCATGTACATTTTGGAGGAGCTGAATGTGGCCTTTGTCTAACGCTTTGGCTCACAAGGGCTTTTTCATAAGAAATTCTATTTAAAGGAAATAGAAAACTTTCTGATAGTTACCAAACACCAAAAGACAATGGCAGACTATATCTGTTCATCATCACCAGCCATTCATTTATCCTAGGAAGGAATTTCTTGGTGATAATCCTGAGTGAAGGCTTGCTTGTTCGCATGACTAGATGAGATCCAGCATCGATAGCACCTTGCTGAACCCTTTTGAGTGTCAAGCTGAAATTACAGCAGAGACATAATGAAGCTGGGGAAGCACTAGCAAATAACCCAATCACAGCTGCACCATAAGCATCTTCTCATATGAGGATATCAAGAAGAAGACTAGATGGGCTAAACACAGATACGACTTCAGCAAGAGGTACAGCAAAGACCAAACCACGTAACTTTGGAAGGGAGGAACAGGAATTTATCAGAAGGGATAATGGGAAGCAACGAGCTGGTGAAAAGTGTTTGTGGTAAGAGTGGATTGCAGGAGGGAAGTACCACAGCAAACCAGGGGCAGAAGGAACCTGAGAGCCCACCTAGTGCTGCCAGGCCCTGTGGCTTGGGCTCACCTGCCCTGTACAAGTGTGTGGATCACCTCCTCTTAAACATGCCCTGTGGCCTTCCCAGGCACCCTGTGCCACTGTGTCACACCCTCAGCATAAGAAAGCATTCCCCAGTCTCTAACCTGGCTCTCCCTCACTCTACTTAAGCTCATTAATTATTATCCTGCTCCTGGAGATGTGACAGTTAGCTGATTAGGGGATGCTTTTGCCTGCATACAAACCGATGGTCCCAGCCACCCTCAGGAGAGAGGACGGTGGCTCTGTGCAGCCATCTCAGTGCCAGATGGAGTCCAGGTTTCAGGCGAAATTCTGCCTAAAAGAATGGACAGGAAAAGGAAGGTTTTTTTCTTAATGCTGTTGGACATGTTCCAGGACTGTGTAGAAAAACCCTGAGTTAGATCCTGAAGGAATTAATGCATCAGTCAACTCCAACAAAACCTTCTAGGGAAGTGATAAGAAGGCATAGTAATTATTTTACCAAGGGATAGGGAGAAATATCTGAACCACTCTGGGGCAAATTAGTGGCTGAGCTCCTATCGAGCACCCACCAGAGCACCAGTCCGAGGACGATGCACAACCTTGTTTAACACCAAGGAGGTGTCAGTGCTTCTGTGGCAAGTGTCCATCCTGCTGCAGGCAAGCAGCTGGGGATGGTCCAAGACTGTTTGTGCTTTCCTTTGCTGGTGCCACAATGAACAGCATTCCCCTCTCCCATGTTCGTCCAGGCTTCCAGAAGAGCTCATGCTCTCCTCTTGGATGTTAGGTAGTTTTGAAAACGTGAGCACTTTGTCACCTCTTGATGGGAACTGAGACCTCTGAGTCCCTATGTGGGGAGCTGGCTGGAGAACAAGGGGGCTGAAAAAGTGAAAATGCCTGTACCTGCTGCTTTCAAGCAACAGTGGGGGACTGTCAGGCTAGGAACAGTGGGAACTAGACAAGCATGTTATGCATAAAGGGGATGGGATCAACTGACAATTAATTAAAACCAGAACTATTAATTGTCTAAGTGATTGCAACAGGGTGGGTTCCAAAGAATGCGGTCTTCACAAGGAGAAGCTGGGCCTTGTCGGTCTGCCAGAACGCATTTAAATGAGGCAGCAAACTGGTAGCCAAACTGATTGAAATGATTCATTAAGGGATTGTCAAAGCTTACTGAAAAAAAGCCGTCAAGGAAAAAAAACATAAGTGTAAAGGAGTTAGGTGAATGATTACTTTTAGATCATACCTGGGGCTATGGGCATGCCTGCAAGGTATTTTGCAGCCAGATACAGATATACTGTCTGAACTCTGAACCGATCAGATGCCATAGGATATCACTGAGCCTACAGTAACCTGAGCTTGGGTTTTTCAAGGTGGTAACTCCTTTAAAGCAGCTTCCATTCAACTGTGCGCACAGACAGGTCTTGGTCATGTTTGCTCAGTGCCTAGGCAGAGTGAAAGTCATGGATGGATGTAGCCAGAGAGAGAAGCTTAATTAATAGATACAAACAGGGTCTAGTAGGCTTTGTGCTGAATCAGAACACAGGGAAAAGGGCATACTTGAGGAATGCGAAAAACAAAAAAAATATGTAGAGAAGAGAAATGTCAGTACACAGTTACTTGTGGCAGTGAGTCCCAGGGGTCAACCCTTGCTTAGCAGAGTGAATTGCTGGATGGCAGTGTAATTAATGTGAAAGGCCGAAGATACAGTGGCAATGGTTAAATCCAGAAAAGTAGGAGGCTGTTGAAAGGTACATAAAAACTTGCTTCACGGCCTGAGACTGTCTGCATTAGATATTAAATGGCAGATATCTCACTGCTGCCTACAGTCAGGGTTGCTGCACTGTCCTTTGGGGCACGAAGTACACCAGTACCTGGGGGACTTGGTCCATATTTGGAACCAAATGAAGTTTGATACTGGATATTGCTCCCTGCACTCAGTTTGTGTCCAAGGAGGGTCAGGTTCCCCACCTTGCTGGACTCTGGTAGGCAGCTGCCCACAGTGATACGAACTCTGCCACTGACTCTGGTTTCGATGCTGGCAGACAGGCTCCAGGGCAAATGGCCACTTGGATGGGCTCCCTCTGGGCTGGCCCGGGGAAGGCAGAGCCTGAGGCCACTGCCATGGTGAGCAAGAGGGAAAAAGAGCCGCTGCCTCCTCTCTACCTGTCTGAGGTCTTAAATTTAACTCTTGGGTCAAGCAGAGCTGCCAGCACGGCACCTACTGCCAGCAGAAAATGGCCTTTAAAGTGGGAAGGGAAATGAGTATATAATGCAAACAAACAAAAATTGGTTGACCAAGAATTCAGGGAGCGCAGTATAACTGCACACAAAACTGAGTTTTGCCTCAACCACCAATTTACCTTGTCTTGAGGGCACTGGAATATGTTAAGAGGCATCCAGTGGCCACAGACTTCAGCCACTCACAGCCAGGGCCCGCTGAGCGGCGCCAGCACTTGCTCCTCCTCGAGCCCTTCCCAGCTGGTGGAGGTGCTTCCCTTCAGTTCTGCATCCCAGCCCTAAATGTGGCCCCGACAGCCCCTGGGCTGGCCCTCCCCACCCTCTTCCCTTGCTGAACATCTCACAGGCATGCCTGGTGATGGGTCCTGGGGCTCCCAGCAGCAGCCCCACTGGAGGAGGGCTTGTGGATGCAAGGAATTGGGGATGCATGTCCAGAAAGCAGCAGTGGCCACAGAGTATGGCCCTTGCAAAGTATGGCAAGAAAGCAGGACATGAGGGTTGTCAGGGAGAGTAATATATTTAACTCCCCCACCCGGAGGCAATGTTTTGTGGTGGCTACACTGCAGGCTAAACAGTTGTGAGACCATAAGGGAAGAAATGCTTTTGTTTTGCAGTGGCAAGTACCAGACAGAGGACTAGGGTGGCTCTGCCATCTGGAAATGAGTTGCTCTCTTTAGCGATGTTAAGTACAGATGCATTTAGAGGGCAAAATGTCAGGGCTGAGCTTTGGCTTTTGGTTGTGGGGTTTGTGATTTTTTTTTTTTTTTTTGCTTCCTTTATTTGTACACCGTTGCATCATTTTCCCTCTTGCTGTCTTCCACCAGTGCTGCCCCAAGGAGCAGGCTGACCCATGTGGAGCTCCCTGGACCCTGCTGCACACCCAGCACGATGCAGCATTGCTAAACGGAAGATGAGGAGGCCCAAGGGAGCTGTGAAACCCGCAGCAGGGTTGGTGGTGTTCTCCAAACCCAGCTTCTGCAGAAAGCTTAGTGCTCATGGTGTCCTCTCCTCTGCATACAGGGAGATCTCTGCTGTCCTGAGAGCTAATTTTAGGGGCTTTGTCAGTGGCTGCCAAGCTGACTGCGAACAAGGGCTTGGAGGTGTTCAGGGAGTTTGGCAGAGGTCTGGCATTTTTAACCTTATTTCCAAGTGGTTCAGGCTGGAACCCTTTAAAGACACAGCTGTCCCCAAAAACAGCGGGGAAAATGTTGCTAACACTCTGTGGCTGAATTGCAGAAGCTACGGGTCGTTGCAGTCCCCAGCTATGGATGGTTAGCTTTTTAACCCAAGCTATCTTATCTCACGCATTAGACTTTGGAGAGCCCAGGTTCAACTCTTGGCGCCTCAGCCAGGAAGCTGGCTGCCTTGGATGCTCTCCAGCGCTTATTTACAACACACATATTCAGCATGGCCATTGATTTATACTCCAGGCAGCCTCCGCCCCAAAGAGGCAGATTTAGAAGCAGCGCCTCTTCAAAGAGAGACCGCACTCCGCTTTGTTCCGCCCTCAGCTGAGTCTGCTCACATCTGGATGCTCAAACCCAGGTAGTGGTGCTGGGATTTTTGGCAGAGCCCCCCAGCAGGGGGTCCAGATCAGAGAAGAAGTTCCCACTCTCTTAAATCAGTGGCTTGGTGCTTCACAGACACTGAGACTCTCCAGGCTTCAGCAGGGAGTCTAACGGTGCTCCTGGACAGATTTAGGTTCCTAACTTTAGACCCCCACTTTGAAAAAGTTGGCCTTTATGTTCTGAGCCCAAAGTATTTCTGAACAGTAACACACTGTCATCCCTTCTATTCTGGCGTCCTACCACCTATTCAAACACACCGGCCATGTTAAAACAGCCAAATCAAAGAATTTGTCTTTTCTTCCCCCTCTTTCCATCTTTTATGTATGGACTATTTCTGTCCCGAGACATTTGGTCTCCCATCAAAATGAGGCTCACAAACCTCAGGTGAAAAACGTCCTGCTTATGTTATGAAGGGGAAAGCCAGTGCTGAGGCTGAGCAAGTTTTGGCTAGCTGATCTCTGCCCCCACGGCAGGAGCTGAGCATCTCACTCTGCTGGGCTCTTCTACCAGCACCCCCACCCTTGTGGCTCTGCTCCACTGGCACAAAGCCTGGGTAGAAGCAGCCTCACACCTGCTTTTCTTCAGCAGATCTCCCTTTTCTTGGGCACATGAATCACTCTGTGACATTTTCAAGGATCTGCCTGGCGCTTGGGATCAAAGGCTCAGCACCTTCCTTGCGTGTGAACTCATGCCAGCATTTTCATAAAAAAAATAATTGTGTGCCCTGTTCAACAGACCTGGCTAATGGCAGGTTCTGAGAAGCACCTAAGTACCTGGTAGCAGAGATGTAATAAAGCCTGCTATACTTAGGCCCTTGCAGGCACTTCCAATTATAAAAATCTATTTTCAGACCTTTAGAACTGTCCTTTTTTAAAATTGTTCTTAGCAAAGAGCCTCAGCCTTGGGTTATATTTTTTTTCTTACATTAAAAAACCCACGCATTGTTTTTCTTATTTTGAGCTGGGCATTTAAAAAAAAAAAAACCAAACAAGTTTGCTCGTGGGAGAGTTATTTTTTGTGTTTGTGCAAGTAAAGAAAGGTGTGATTTATAAAAATGAAAGTCCACAGAGGATGCAAAGTTTCCCTTTCCAAAAGATGGTTCTAAGCATGTTTTCTGAGGTGTTTTTGGGAGGAGGCTGCAGGGCTTGAGGTCTTGCTTACAGACAGAAAGTGCTCTCTGAGGTGGAAAAAATTCTCAGGAGAATCACTGAAGACTTCCTACGCCCTGTCTGGCCCCATGCTCACTTCAAGGCAATGCAAGGGACAATTGCTGGTAGGGAACATTTTCCTCCTCACTTGATGGTTTGGAAGTATGATCTATAAAAGACCAGACAGAGCAACGCCTTCTGACTTGAGGAGGAGAATGGTTACATAAAGTTTGGAGCATTTTAGCTGCCTTCTAAATAAAAAGCCAGAGGAATTTAAATATCTTTTTTTCTTTTTAATAACCTAAGCAGTGGAAACTGGGAAATACATAACCAAAGACCAGCTTTGCACTGAGAGTTGCTGAGCCCATTCTGTAGCAAAAGTGCAATTCAGGCATAAATGTCAAATGTAAATTTAAATTTCTTTTACATTAGTCATCTCCTCCTCGTCTGCGTTACAATTTAGTGGGAAGGATGCTGTATTTGGGATGGACATGAATAAGTGTGATGTGCAGCCCGATGTACAGGCTGGGATGCAGCTCGTGGGGGCCTAGCGCCTCTTCTCCTGGCTCCCCTCTTCTCCGCAGGGGCCGCAGGAGACCTGAATAGCAGTGGTGCTGGCGTGTCTCACCTGCGCAGGGGGCCTGGAGCCCAGTTGGTACACAAAGCTATATGCAGCAAAGTTGGTTTTAGCATGGGCTTGGTTTGCAGTGAGGTAGAGGTGTCACGGGTGTGCAGGCAGCTCCCTGCCTCGACAGGCAGTGATGGCCAGGCAGTCTTGGGTGAGCAGTGGTGGAGGGGTGGCTGAGTCAGCAGGGGCGGCTAGGATGTCTCCAGGCGGTGAGGAGCGAAGGGTGGTGTGTTTCTGCCTGCTTGGTGCAACACACCACTCTGAGTGACCTGTGAGCCCAGGGCCAGATGCAGAGCAGCCCGTTGGCTTTCCCACCATGTCCATGCTCACATGCCCTGCCCCATGGGCTTCTGGAGTCTGTATGGACAGGCTCAGCTCCAAACTGTCTTTGCTTGCCAGTGTGGGCATGTTTGAGCCACTGCTGTGTCTTGGTGTAGAAACAAGCAGCTGGCAAAAGAGGAGAGGGTCATGGCTTAGTGAACTAGCCCTGGGAAGGCACTGCTGCCCATGCAGATGGGAGGCTGGGCTGGCACAGGGTGCTTATGGGGGCAGGAGAATAGACAACAGTGTACCTTGGGGTGCAAAGGGTTTTTAGGGGTAGCACCAAGAGTGGTGGTTGATTTAACCAAGAGGTGGTGATTGATTCAGCACAGATGGGTGGAGAGGCCACTGGCAGATCTTTGTCCCATCATCCTTCATTCCTCAGCTGCTGACCTTTCAACAGCATGCCCAGGAGTCAGGGGCAGACTAGTCCAGGTGGCTCTACCCAGTCTTTGCATGGTATGGGGCTGCTTGTGGGTTCCCCACAGACCACCAAACCAGGAGAGACACCAAGCAAAAGCAAGACCATTGCCAAAGGCAGAGGTAACCACGTGTGCTTTTAGATGCTCTGCAGCACCCCTGGGCAGGGAAGAGCAGCATCAATGCACAGCCCTTGAGGCAGCTTGATTCCCTGTGTGCATGAGGTGTATGTGGGCTCCTGGCTTATCGCTTTTTCTCCAAGTGCTCCTCTGTCCTGGGAAACCTCTCCCCAGGCCAGCTGTGAGGCTGTGTGCAAGGAGTCCTGCTGAAACCCATGTCAGATCCTGCAGTCCTGCAAAAGGGTAAGCAACTCGCTCTGGCACTGTAGACTTTGGGTATCTCTTGGGAGCTGGGAGCTGTCACGGTGTGGTGGGTTTTGGATGTAACTGAGGGAGGAGACGTAGGGAGAATGACAGCTTTTACTGGATCAGATGTTATGGGTGGAGAAAAACAAGTGAACTTTTGTCCATATATGTCCTCCTTCGGGGTGTCTGAAAGCTCGCCTGTTTTTTCTGCCTGTATCTGTTGGCCCAATAAAAGCTATTACTGGCCCCTCCAAACCTTGCTGTGGGAGCCGAAAGGCAGCTTGAAAAAACAAACCAAAGCAACAATGCGTAATTGTCTGTAATCAGAGACAATATTCTCTTAGCACAGTTTTTCACAGTGAAGCAGGATAAATGCTGACATGTTTCCGACAGCTGAATTCAACTTTTGGCACCAAAATGTGGCAAAGCAAAGAGCACCTTATAGTGTCTATGACGGGTATTGCTAAAGCTGCTCATGCGCTGGTCTTCTCCTTGGCTCTGCTTGTCTGAGTACACGGTGGCACATTGTAAAGCACTGCTTCCATGGGAAAGCAGCAGAGAGTGCCTCCAGACTGCAGCCCTGGGTTTATATTTGACTGACAGTGATGTCACCTTCTGCTGTTCCTAGGCAGACTAGGGGGCATCTCGGCCCGAGGAAGAGAGGAGGAAGGAGACCAGAAACGAGAGACGCTGGAGGAATCCAGACAGATACAGTCCAGCTCGGCTGGGCTAAGATCTTCTTGGCTTGGCAGATGCCTGACCTGCCAGGGGATGGTCAGCATGCCCAGAATGAGGAGGACGGCTGCAAGCACTCACACTGTCTGGCCCGGCAGTGGGGAGGTGACCTTGACAGACTGCTCCAAGTGCCAGGGCAGCCGGAGGCGGGAGGGCAATTGGACCCAAGTCAAAGAGCATGTGTGACTCCAGAGGGAGAAGGAGGCTATGAGCCACAGCAACTGAACTTGTTCATAACTTGTGCTTCTTGGTGTGCGAACGACAGGAAGGCAGGAGGTGTCTGAGGCAAGGAGCTCCTGCCTGCACACGGAGTATCTGGTTTAGCAAGTTAGCCTCCTTGTTGCCTAAAATACCCTAATGTGTATGTGCTTTACTATCCTCTCTAGTCATTGTAAATACATTCATATATATACATACATATATATAAGTTGGTCAGTTCCACTATGAGATGGGCTGCATCCAGTCACATTTCTGCTCCAACAGCCCAGACAAGTGAGGGACAGTTTGCTGCTTACTGTTTGGTGTTCTCAGTGCTCTGCAGCCAGTCCTTATTGCATGGATGCCTGCATCATCTTTCCAAGGGAATAACATGTTGAAAGCACAGGAGCTGCAGACTCTAATTTCCATCCAAAAGACTGTGATGAAAACCTGGAGGGGAGTAAATCTCTTTCCAGGCTGCACAGCAGCAGTTCAATTTAAGCTCTATGTTGTAAAGGCGATTTAAAGCATGTCTCACTTCCTGAGAAAAAGGTGCTCAAAGATAAACTATTCCTTAAAACCTAAGCTAAGGAATTCTAGAAGCAAAAATACTATCTAAGTTTTATTTTAGTATAGCTGGATGTGCAGCTTGTTCCAACCACCAGGATGCTTTTGAGTGCATTCATGAGTAAAACCCACTTCCTTCATCCCTGGGACAATAGGGCAATGAATGGGAACATCTCTCCAGGGCCCTGTGTGGTCTGGAGCAGCATTACTCAACCTGCAAGCCAGACAGCAGCCAGGCCAAACAACATGCAGAAAAGCAAAAATGGAGGGAAATAAAAAAGATAAAATAAAATGCATAGCTTTTGGCCTGAATTTCCGTTAGTGGGAATTTGAACATTATGGCTACACTGCAGGAAACAGTTGACGTTGTTCAAAGAGGGTAGGTGACCGGGGGAGAAGGATACCCTTACCACCAACAGTTAATCTGCAGTTCACACAACTGAGAGCAGCTGCATGTGACATACCAGGGAAGATCAGCTTGAAGAGCAACCTGAGACCATTGCTCCCATTTCTGCTCAGGGTTCAACAATACCATTACAAAGCGCCTAATTCAAAGTCCTCTGAAGCCAGAAGAAATGTCTCCTACCTACCTGCTTGGACAAATGTTGGTTGTGGATCAGTCCTGAAGGACTGAATCTGAGGCATTTTCCTTGGCTCACCTGTGGCAGGCCTGTACAAGCTTTTAGTAATACAGTGCTTTTTAAGAGTAATTCAGTCTGATGGAGGAGGGTTATGGTAAAACTGCCTCCTGCTCCTAAAATTTTCTCCATTATATTACTCATACTCTTTAAAATATTTTACCTATTAATTTTTCTGCTCTTTTTTTTTTTTTCTCTGAGTGCTTGACAGTGCTGCCACAGGCTGTTCCCTCCACAGTGGAAATTAAGAGACATACCAGCCCTATGCCTTGCAAGCCAGCAATTGAGCTGTGCTTGAAGTAGGCTGGAGTGGGAGGCGTCAGTCATGCCAGGAACCACCAGCCAGGAGGCTGCTGTGGGACAACATCTGGTACCCCTGCAAGGAGCTAGGGCATGGAAAAGCCAGGGGTTTGTGCGCATTGTCTCATTCTCTTTTTTTATGTATTTTATTGTGCAGAGCACATGAGGCATCAGAAACAAAGCGCAGCGAACAAACAAACAAACGAACAAAAAAACCCTAAGTGCTGGAAAACAGTACTCCTAATGGAAATCACATCTCAAATATTGAGGTTGGGTGGGGATGGATGGTTGGTCTCTCAGAGCTGGAGAAAGGAAATGAACAGGTGAGGAGCCCATGTCCTCCACCCCAGCTCTCCTGCCTGCAGCAATGCAAGGGGAATGAAGGCAGCAAGGAAGGGTGCTCTCCCCACAGGGAGGTGACACTGTGATGGCACCATAGGAATTGGCAGGGTGCCACAAGTTTCTGTAGGGCAGAACTGTGCAGCCTTCAGCACTCTCCTGGGACGCTGCAAGAGTCCTCTGTCTGAGATGGAGCTTGCTGTGGGGAATCACAGAGGGCGAAAGGTTCAGAGAATGTCAGGAGGCACTTCGGGGTAGACACCACAGGACACTTGCTGCATTGTCCAGCTCAGGAAATCCCTTTGGTGCTGTTTGCTGAAAGCTGGAAGAATATTTGAATGGAAAGATGAGTCTTTTCTGGTCTATGTCTAATATACTTTCCCTAAGCATTTCCTACCAGGCAGAAAATTATTACTGGGGTAAATGAGCCTCCAGCCTGATCTGATGTACCTAATAACTTTTGACAACCATAGAAAATAACGAGGGATGACAAGAAGGTATCCAGTCCCTTTCTGACCTGCAAAGCAGATCACATCATTTCCATACATCTATCCCAGAGATCTTTGATGACCTACCATGAAGGATGACTGGCCTCTGGCACCACCAGCCCTAGTGTCGTACCCCAGAAAATGACATCTGGCGATGGGATGTTGCTGCCAGAGGAATTCAGCCAACCTACACCCTCTTCCTGAGTTGCTCCCAGTAAATCAGGTGACCAGGAATAGGCTACACCCCAAGGGATTATATTTGGCAGGCTGTAAAATGTTCTTCAGAGCATAGACAGGGCAGCCCTGATTTCTCTCTTTTAGGACACCCTTCTAGTAAGGCAAAGAGCACAGTCTCTACAGCCAAACTGATACTCCAAAAGAGTACAAGTGGCCAACAGATCCAGGCAAAATGGTAATCACTTGGAAGTGATTTTTCTGTTCCCATGGGGACCTTGCTGGTCTTGGAAGTCCTTGGATTTCAGTCAATGTCCTTGGCAGATGGCAAAGCTCTTCCAGCATGCTTTCCTGTCTCTTCCAGTCTTTTGGCTCCCCTTGTTAAGATATTCCTTCTTAAAAGCAGATTTTGCTTGTTGTTTTTCTTGTGCTGGATTCTCACGTTGTCCATTTCCATGTGGAAGAGCTATCAAGAGTGAATGGCTGTGCTGGAAACAATCCTGCATCCTCACCAGCATAGAGGTCTTCTAAATCTGTCCCCGCTTTGTGGTGTGTTCCTGTTTTCCAGATATTGTCTCAGAAAGGGCAGTCCTAATCCATTCCAAGACATATAATCATAAATGTTGTTATTAAGTTGGTAAGGCAGAATTGCCCAAAGACTCACAGTCATGTAGCAGCTTCCCCACATCCAAGTATCTTCTTTGCTCATGCTCAGGGTGTCTCTGGTAATTGCAGCTTTTCCTGCCTCAGTTGCAAGGTGAAATGGGATATATCTGGAGGACAATTACCCCAGTCCTTCCTTAAAACTCATCCTTTACTATGTCTTCTAGAGTGAATAAAGCATTGTTTCTGGTACTTCAGAGTCACACTGTCTGCTGAGAACCTTGTTCAACACATACTGTAATTCTTGCAGGTGAACATCTCTCCTGATGCTTTCTGTATTTCATTCACCTGTTAGTCTTGCCCACTTACTGTAGAACGCCTCTGCCATGTAGCAAGTCTACAGGCAACAGAGACTTCAACTTTTTATGCTGTTGAAGTCTGCACGGTGGTCAAAGTCATGACACTGTAAATTTTTTTAAACCAGCTGCTTTTTACAAGTCTGCACAGGTCTGCACAAGAGTGGGGCATGGAGATGTCTCTGCCACCCAGGCAATAGCAGTGGTGCCAGTAAGAGCAAACTCCACGGCTGTGTGGGAGAGGAACGGTTATTAGCAGGGGCCTGAATTAGCAGGTTCTGGTGTTCTCTATTTCAGTTCTCCTTGCAGCCCTGTAGTGATGCTAGGGGCTATCCTTTCTCAGCAAGGAAGAGCTGACAGACCTTTGGGAGAAGTTTCTATCAGTAGCTCTGGCCTCTGGCAGATTTTCCCTAAAGAAAATATAAATATCTTGGATTGTCACAGAAGAGGAGGTGAGCAAGGCCCTGCCCAAGCTTTACTGCCCCACTTAAAGCTCTTCTGACATGCATCTCTATCTTGGGTGTGAAAAGCAAGGGCTACGCATATGATGTGTCTCTGGGGAATGCATGTCCTGGGAGGAGGCAGAGACCAGCAAGAATTGTGGCTCCACCGCTTTCATTCCCTGTGGAGCTGCTGGAGCCATGTGCCAGTTAGACCTGGTTATTGTTGGCCATCGAGTGCCCCTCCATGGGAAAGCGTTCTTCAATACCCTGGATATGGTCTGCAGGAAGGTGTCGGTTCTCACAGTATTTTCAAAGAAGGTACAAGTCTTTCCAGCTTATTGAAACATTTGTTTTGACTTTTGTAACACAGTATAAAAGTCTTAAAGTTTTGTCTATTAAATTGCCATGCCATAATATTATGACAGGTCATGGCATAATAATCTTACTGTTTTGACTCTAAAGCATGCTGTGACATGGGTCAAGCTGATGAAATCAATATGAAATTAATGTTTTATTTTGACAAGACTGTGTTTCTGTTTCATTTGTTTGATAAAGTCAAAACAAAAATGTCAGCAGGATCTTTCCAAAGTGCAGTCTCAAAATTACATTTTCTCATTCAGGTGTGGATTTTGAATGGGCACCATAACCTTGTTTTGCACTCAGATCATAGTGGCAATGTCGTACATGGATAGCACCTCAGAGTAACAGTTCAGTCCCTGATTTGCTGAGGACTCTACTTGTCTCTTTATCAGCTTTAGCAAAGAGCTTTTTGCAAAAGTACCGTCTTGGCCTGTGGGTCCAGCATCATACTTTGAACTATGCCACCTCCTGCTGTTGTAGTTCCCAGTCACCCATCCCTTCTGTTTAGCTAGCAGGAACCTGCTCCAGAAACAGGCTCAGAAGGAAGAGCTCCTGAAAAACTGGGGTTTGTGACCTGCTGGGTCAGAGAGCCTCCAAAATATGGAATAAAACTGTCCTGGAACAGCAGGGTCTCCGTAAGAGGCCAGTGGTGCAGATGTGGTCTGTGTGGCTACAAGCCTGGTCCATCCCTTATTCATGTGGCACCCAGAACTCACAATCTCTTAATCCTATTCCTAGCCCTTGCTGTTCACACATGATGTTAGGCAAGTGTCTGTGCCTGCTTTCCCCTCCCCATCTTTGTCTAGTTGGACTGAAGTGTCTCCAAGACTGAGATCTAATTACTTTGTGTACAAAGCACCTGGAGCATTGTGGGGGTCTTGATCTCTGCTTCTGGTGACTAGTAATGCATCTTTTCTATTATGCAGTTTTCTACTCTGAATATTGGCTTTCATGGTAATATATTTATTTCTCTTGTTTATTCCATCTCTTCCCCCCGACCCCCCCCAGGGTTTCCCTTTGTTTGCTTGGTTGTGCTCTGATGCACAGGTATTTATCTAAGTGGGGTCTGCTGTATTTGTACCAGCCCAGGTGGCATGTAAGATGCAAATATCAGACACCTCTTTACACATCTCCAGGTTTCCTGGATGATTGATTAACAGCTTTCTCCCTTATCAGCTTTTCTTTCTCATAACTGGGGGTCAGCTTGCATGGGCTAACACCTTCAGGGAGGCTCTATTTCCTATACACATCAGCTTTACTGACTTCTTATTATCTCAGCCCTATCTGAACCTTTGTTCAATTCAAGAGGTAATTAAACTCAAAGCCAAAGCAAATGTCAGGGTGATAATGAGACAGATAAGATTAAAAAACTTTTTTTTTTTTTTAAGACCTAACACATACCTGAAGTGCCTGTTGGCTCACAGCCAGTGGAAAGTTTCCTTTCTCACCTGGATATAGTCAGAAAAGTGACCATGTAAAAAATGGCAGCACCTCCCTCCAGGTGTGTGCTGCTGAGAACAGCACCTACCTGGCAAAGCACTCAAGTATATAAGTATTTGCCTGAAATTGTTTGCTCATGTGCTTAAATTTAAGCACGTGCTTAAGTGTTTTGTTCAACCAGGGCCTCAATCCAATGCAGCTTGAGTGAGTGTAATTCAGCGGGTGCAATTCCATTCATTTCAGTAATGCCAGTGGGAGCCCTGGCCCAGAGTGACTGCGGGCTGTAGCCATTGCCTTTACTCTGCTACTCCTGCCCAAAGTCCAAGCTGAGTGCCGGGGCCTTGCTGTGCTGCCCAGTTTGCAGGAGAGTTCAGAAATTACACAGTAGCTCCTTCAGGCTGCAAATGCTGTGCATCACCTGCTAGCCTTCCCCTTTCTCTGCGTCCTTTGGGGCTGGAAGGATGGACATGCCCGCTGCTGATCCCTGCTCTAGGCTAAATTTTTCTCAGCAAGAGCCCCCAGTGCGCGGGAACCTGCTGAGGTTTGGGGGAGATTGTGCAGGGGACATTGTAGGCTCTCTCTGCATCATGGACTGTCCACGATCCCTTTTGCCTTTCTGCATTGAACGAGCTTATAATCTGAAGCAGACCTATGGTGTAATTGTCAGGGGTTGGGGTGGAGAAGCCACTAATCAAAAAGAGCTGCAGTTTTCCTAGGGAGCTTCAAAGCTCTCCGCAAGCAGGAGAGCCTGTGAAGGATACACATGTTGCTGGCTAGGCAGCCTGTGATGGTTAAAGTTTTACTTAAGCCCATGTGTTTTTCCACTGAGTATTTTTATCCTCCGAAGTCTACTGTACTTGGCTACGTACAGTAAACACATCCCTGTTGTTCTCTCACACGCGTTTACTTTGCAGCTGGGGGAGTACAGCTCACCATGCTAGCTGTTGGCTGAGTAAGTGAAAATGAAGCACCAAAGCACCCCAGAAGGACCAGTGTCTTCTACCTCTCCTTGCTGGCCCATCTCCTCCTGTGGCCTCCCTGCCTTTGAACCCTGCTCACTGCCTCCCTCCCAGGGTGGGGGGCAGGCGCACCTGAGACCCATGCTCTCCTCAGCATCCCTTTTGCAGTCTGGCTCCCGTTCTGCTGCATAGCCTCACCAGCAGCATTTAGCTCTTCTCACCTGCTCCCAAACCTGCCAAGAAAAAGCAGTTGTCCTAATAAGCCTCTCATGGGGTGGGTGAGAAGCAGATTTCTTGTCTCATATCTGACCGCTGAGGAGCAGAGGCAGAAAGAGATATGTCTCTGTGCTGAGGTGATGCAAAGAGCCCGTGAAGTTGGGAACTGAAGACAAGTGTCCTCTGCATCGGTGCAGGATGTGCACGTGGCCTTTCGGCAGCTCTTCCACCTTCAGTGTTTTGAGGTGGGTGCTAGCCACCAACAGGGTGATTCCACAGGGCTCTGCAAATTGAAGACAGACACTGAAAGTGATAACACCAAGGTCAAGTAATTATGTGAGCAGCAGAATTTATTAGTTTTTCTCCCATGGCTCTGTCCATTGTGATATTTAACAATATTTATTTAACAATATGTCCGAGCTCCTCCCAGAACCTTTACTCTGAGAAAGACGAGCAATTTTATTCTCTCTCCCTTAACTAGATGCCAATTTTTACAAAGCAGGTAGGACTTCAAGATCTCTTGAAGTTCCTGTTCCTTTGCTTATGTGTTCAGAAGCTGGGAGGGTGTGGGGTTGCTGGGCACCGTAGTTTCATGAACCTTGTTCTGTCAGGATACCAAGCTAAAAATTAATTTCATGAAGCTCTGAAAATAAGCAAAAAAATAGCAAGCAAGTGAAGGAACTGGTTGGGAGAGGTCAAGTTCAGCACAAAGTGCTGCTGTTACAGCCACACTTCACCCTGTGAGCAGGCTTTGTGCTTTGAGTGAAGCTTTGGTCTACCTAAATAACTGGCTGTATCCTCCCCAATGTTTTGGGGAGTTTTTGACTGGAAACTGGTACGTTATAGCTGCGGATGCTTCTCTCCTGCTGTAATTTGTATTATAATAATTTTTAAAATGCTCTAAAAATAATATCTTATGCCTTCAGCCATCTACTATTTATTAACTGACTCACTTTGGAAAACAGAAGAGAAAAGAAGAGTTTAATGAAGAAAGATCAATGTAATTTTGACTACACATTGCAAATACATACTTGATTGTATTAGATTATACATATTAGGTTGAATACATAAAGGTTATATAAAGCACCTATCAGAAAGGGCACAGATCCCAGACTGAAGTCTTTTAAAGCTGTTATCACATATTTCTTATTCATAAGGATAAGCTCTTTTTAAAAACATTTTTTAAAAAAAGAACTGTGGTCAAATAGAAAAGAATCACTTCTTCAAATAAACAACTAAGCCCACACATTTAGCAGATGTGGTTCTCATCATGTCTGGGACAGTACTAGAGAAGCAAAACAAAATTTGCCCTGACGTTTGCTGCTTGAAACCTTCTCCCTGCATGTGGGATGAAAGGCAAGCAAGCTTCACCCATAGAGGTGGGCAAGCCCTTTAGAGTTCCTGCAGCCTGCCTTTGGATGGGTTGATCAAGGGTTGGCTCTCATGGGTGTGCTGATAGGCGGTGTGTCCTACCTGAAGGAAGCCCCCTGTGTAAAGAAGAAGGTAGGGGGTCTTTTCCCCACTCCCCTTGTCTTGATCCCACCCAGAGCAGATCCTGGATCTCCTGAGGTCAGGGCACAAACCGCAGCCTCCCTGGGTTGGTGACTCACTGCGAGATATGACATGCTAAGAGGGAAAGCCAACAAATGCCACCCTGGGAAAGGCTCACGGATGCGGGGTGGGTGGCAGACAGCAAGCAGACCACCTCCCTCTGGAGGTAAGAGTTGGGGACTGGGGCGGCTGCACTGCTTCCAACACCACAAGGACATTCGGATGGTGCCGAGGGCAAAGGTGCCCGCTCACTGCCACGACCAGGGGCTCTGCAGAGATGGGTAAAACATCTCTCTGGGGTCAGGACTTGCCTTTCACCAAACGCCAAAGCCCAGACAGGAAAACTTCATTATTCTTCTATGAACATGTTTCATGACTGCTGCTGCAGCTGGGGAGGTTCCTGAGCAGTGGGCGTATCACTGCAAAGCTCTCCTCCTTCTAGCTCCAGGTTTTATCCTGCTTCCAGCCTCTGTGCAATGAGTCGAAAACAATGAACCAGCCTGAAGTAATGTCTGTTCGGTGCATTCCCTTGCTCGTAGACCCTGCCCAGCATGGTGCTGGGAGGGTGCCCCCCAGGATGGCTGGACTGAGTTCATTCTTGGCGTCAGGGAGCTATACATGAGGTCTGTCTGGCCCAAGTAAGTGACAGCCCCCAACAGAGGCTGTGGAAACAGGGGAGCTGAAGGCTGTGGAGAACTGAGTAACATGAAGGCCAAAACCTAAAACTTAGTGTAGCTCCTCCTCCCTTTTGCTGCTTTTCTCAGTCATAAAAACTCAGCAGGGGATGTTTAAAATGCCAGTCATGTAATTACTCGTTCAGTTTGCGATGCCTGGTACAAGATTTCAGCAGAGTAATGGGATCCAGCTCATACTGTTGCAGTGTGTGTACAAAGCTCAGGGGAAAGGGAGTTGCACATCTGCTCATAAAAGATCAGGGCACTCAGACCAAGATGAGCTGGCAGGGTCCCACAAACATGGGTGACTCTTCCACTGCAGTCCTTGCACAGAGGCCACAGAAGTACAAGAAATTATTTGCTTGCTGAGGAATCAGGAACTGAAGAGAGAGGCAACCAGCTGCTTACACCTGGTATTGCAAAATTGCAGGTAGTAGACTGCTGCTGGGTTTTGTGGAGTATCTCATGGCCACATACACAGCTTTTTCAGCATGGGACTACCCATTTTTAGGTAAGGGCGAGATGCTGAAGACGAGGTTGTGAAAGGTGCCCTTGCCTTTTCCTGGGAGTACAGAAATTTGTGTGTATGTATAGGGGAGGTTAGCCACGAGCACCAGGAGATCTGGTCACACAGCTGGTGATACATGCAGGCAAAAATGAAGATGTAAATTTCTGCAGCAAAAATGGTGGGATCAACATGCAGCTGAAACGCTGAGACAGGCAGCATGCCCATAACATCCATGGCTTGGAAGTTATAAGCAGAATGAGACGCTGCATGGAATCTGCCATTCACCTGATGTGCTGCCAAAAGTAGTATTAAAAAATACCATAGGCTCGAACATGCTATGGGGCTTGGGATCATATTTTCTAGGTTCTCGTGGAAAATCAAACCAGCATTAGTTTGATTTTCCCGCCCATCTAGGATTTGGTTAAGGAACCATTTTCCATGGCTCTGTTCTCTGTCCAGGAGCAGAATGACAGATGTGCAAAGCTGCAGAGTGGCTTCCAAGGTATCTCCCAAACACAGCATCCTCCTTTCAGCCCTTAGCAGAGACATTGCTTCTTTTCCCTCCCCTCGCTGGACTCTGGAAGGAGTCTCATTTCCCTTCAGGCCTCTTTCTAGGACTGCAGAAAAGAGCTTGAGTAAAGAAGTAGGCAGTACATAAACCCCTGCATTTTATTCTCTGTTGTTACATCGGGCCAAATCTCAGCTCTTCAGAAATAAAAGGTTGTCCCTTATGGTGGAAAGGGTAGGGTGGGGGGGAGGAGGAGTGTTGAGAAAGGACTGATTTAAGGGAATGTAAGAAGTTTTTAAGCTCTTCTTCCCTCATCTTGCTTAGATGCCCTTATTTTTCTTGTAATGGGACACATCTCTTGCCAAGTCTCAAGTGCTCCAAAGTCTGGCACGTTATCTCCATGCTGCTCTCACTTTAACAGGGGGCGCTTTGCAGTTTCAGTTTCACTTTACTTCTCTTTGGATGAGTCAGCCCTTTTCACCAAGATCTTTTATTTATGATCACCCTGTCAAAGAGACAGAAAATAGAAATCTGTTTTAATAACTGCGGAGAACTTTCCTTCCTGAGAGCTCTGAGCCTGGAAACCTGGGGGAGGCTGCACTGACAAAAGTTGTCTTCTCCAAGGCTGAGCTCTGGAGTCAGCTGCTGTTGCTTATGGGCTTTGGCTCACCCTTCTGCTCCCATAGCTTGGTATCCTTGCAGCTGGTTTGGTTTTAATTTTTTTAACAGTGGTGAAAGCTATCAATCTCAGGCTGAATTGGTGGGATTGGTTCATTTGTGCATCCAGTGTCTCAGCAGAGACATTAGGCTTGGGCCCCTTGGGAAAATGAGGAACGGAACTCTTTTCCTCTCTGTGGCAGCAAGAAAGAGCACAGAGAAGACGTGGTGGAACTCATGGCAGTGCATCAGTGATCTCTTGCATGCTGGAGTGTTGCATGCATGGACCAGGAAGCGCCGGGACTGCCAGAGAAAAGTATGAGGAGGGAGGTTCCTCAGTCTCCTTTAACCTGGAGTGTGAGGGGACACTGGAAACTTCAAAATATTTTCTTCCTTTAAAGTCATACCAGGACCTACTGTAGTGACTCAGTACACTATCCATGTGCTGGTCCCTGTTGCTGTCCAAGATGATAGTTTCCTGTCAGGGAAACAAACCTTGCTCTTAAACCCTTGGGGGTGAAGTGGGCAGCCACACTCTTCCTGGACCATGAACTGTTAATACAGCCTCCGAACCCACCTTAGTCAGTGCCAGAAGATGTCACTTCTGGCTCAAACCTACGGGGATGTTGCTGAAGCCAGTGTTATTGTGCCACATTTTTTCTTTTGTCTGTTATTTTCTCCAATAACAAGAAACTTTTGAGGAAAGTTTTCTTTCTTTTCCACTCCTTGGGAGTTTGTTAAGTAGTCACAATGCCAAGTCAGCAACTACATTTGCACAACCTAACCAGAACCACTGAGATGCTAAATACATTCAAAGAGAGAACTGAGGGGATTTACTGTTCATTCCTAGGATCCTCTCTGCTAGAAGTGTAGGAGTGCCCTCCTAGCCAGACCTACAGTTCTGCCAGCTCAGCATCCCAATAGAGACCAATACAGATGTTTTACAGGAAGAAATTATTTTCTTCAGCAAACACATTAAGACTTTGGCTTGAACTCTGAAGGTTTTATATCCTTTCTGTGCCTCTTAGATGCCTATGTTCTTTGCTCAACAGATACAGTGGTGAATCCTGGGGAGAGGTAAACAGAAGAGATAAAGACTCTGAAGCCCAGAGCTTGTTTGTCTGGTGCCTGTTTAAATGCCATACAACAAAGCTTTATTAGCACAAAGCAGCAAGGTCTGCATGTGGCCAGAAGTCTCTCCTGCCTGTTGTCTCTGCATAGCCCATGTACTCACTCCTTATCCCTGGTTTATACAGCTGGTCTGAGGACCACCCCAGGTAACAAAGAAAACATCAGCTCTTGAAAGATCTGCTGGGAATAGGAAGATGTCGTATTATTTACCCGGTTGGATTTATGCATGTGTGTGTGTGTTTAACAAGGAGCCCAGTGCCTGCTGGACTTCTGAGGCTGGAATTTATACAGGCCAACATTTGGCTGCTGCAGTTTATCTTGAATGCAAGAATAATAAACTCAGCTGACAGGATGATGTATGCAAAGCATCTTCTTCTGCCACGGCATGTGGTAGAGGTGTCTGGTTTGCAGGGAGTCCTATTATTAAGTGATTAGCCTTGCAACATTATCAATATCAGATTGCTTAAGGGCTTTGTGGGATCAGCGATACAATAGGACTTGATGTCCATCCATCATGGTGACAGTCAGATACAGAGGGTGGTGTGAGAGCATTACCTGTGTAGGTGAAATAGATGCATGGGTTTGTCACGTGAAGGCTCTGAGAGATATTTGCAAAAGAAAACAAAGCTGCACCTTTGTTATCATTAGTTCTGTTATGCGATAACTTCTACTATATTGTTTTAATGGCCCTCTTTGTCTTGTCCTTGCTTGTCCTATTACTGGCTTTCATTCAGCAAGAACAAAACCAAAAACATCCCAAACACCACTGAATATGGTATTTTCTTAACTTTTCAGGCAAGGCTGATTTATTCACCCCTAATTAAGTTTCAGCATCCAGGCAGCCTCAATCTCCTCTTTGTGCTTCTGCCAGTTCAGATAGTAATGCTATCTAATCCCAGCTCTGGGATCTTTGGAAGCCCGGGTCTTTAGGTTGTTTTTCATCATCTAAAAGGATGCTGAAAAGGCCATAAAAACCCAACAGCTTGCTGTACTGGGTATGTTTCACCCTGAATAATAATTAAGACCCACATCTTCAAAGGTAGCTCTGATTGTAACTATTTAAATTGCATCCTGCTCACATCACAAATAATGCTTACCCATTTTATAATGCAAAAAGCTCTTCACAGCCACACCTCACCGTACATGTTTCCTCCTGTCAATTCTTTTTATCTTACCCTAGCTGTGACACCAAAATCCCCTAGCTAAGGGCCTGCTATTGCAGTTTGTTACATAAATTTACAGTGCTGTATACATGAGTGATTACAGTGGATTGTATATCTGTGGGAGTTATTCCTCTCTGAAGTGCAACTGGTCCCCTGACACAGGATGACTGTCAGAAGGGGAAACGTTAGGCCAAGTACAATCAGGCCAGGCTGGTGCTTGTAAGAAAATTTGGGTCTAATCCATCATGTCCACATGGAGTGGGCTGGTGCCTAGTTTCTAACGCCTTTCTAATTTCCTTACCTCCTGCTAAGTGTTTGGTGTCCCGTGGGACTAAGATTTGCTCACAAGTTCCTGGGAGGTAGAGCTTTTAATCCTGCGATTTGGACATGTAAGCAGACACTTCCCCAATCCCACCATCTCAGAAGCAAAGAGAGAAATGGTTGCAAAGAATCCAGCCCACTCCCACCTGAAATGTTCATGTGCTGTCTGTCTGTGCAGCCATGCTCTGCAGGAAAGCTGAAGGCCATGTCCCTCTAAGCATTGCTTTGGAGCTCGGAGCAGCATTTCAGGTGCTTGCAGAAATTCATAAAGAAGTTGTGGAGGAAGGCAGATGATAGAGTGAACATGGGGGAGACCACAGTCTTACCAAAACTGCTCTGGTAGAGAAAGGCTTGAAAACCTGAACACTGACCCACACTTCACAAGGGCAGTTTCACCCAAACAGTGACACTGGCTTTCTTCTTACTGGCATCTGACACCCCTGTAAGTGGGCACAGTGGCTTGCTCCTTTATGTGGATCCATTGCTGTCCCTCTAAAGTCAGGGCACTGCTTTAGCTCATCCAGGACTTCATTATCCATAGATACTGTTTGGGCATAGATACTTTGCTGCAGCTACAAGTAGACACTGCTATATAACATAGAATATTACATTGCCTGGCAAACTAGGCAGTTCAGGTATCTGAAATCCCTTGCTCTCTGCATTTCTTCCCATTTCCCAAACATGTGGGAGCTCCTGCAGCATCAGCTTGCCTCTACCTAGGAGAACATATTTTGGGGGAAAGAGGACCTGGTCCACTGAGGTCAGTGGAAAGTCACCCATCAGCTCTAATAGGCTCTGAAGTGGATCCCAAAGGGGCATCGTACAACTCAGTGATGTTACCCAGATACTTCATTTGCATTTTGTCTTGTCCTCTGTTTCCTGTTATCTGTTTTCTCTCCCAAGTGTGGAGGCAGATTTATCCTAGCAATATACAAAACATTTTCTGCTTCTCTTTTGTGAAATCACTTGTATTATTTCTTCATCCCCTGACTTCCTTTGCACAAAACCCACTTTTGCTTTTCCTTCAGCATGTTTCCCCCTAAGCCACCAGTTTCAAACCATCATTTTCAAACAAGCTCCATAAGCAAGTCACAGTGGTTTTTTTTCCATGATAAACTCCGAAGAGCAGAAGTTGGTTGGCAGGCCAGTATCAGCACCACTTCCCTGTTGGTCTGGGTTTTGTGCCATCATGTATCATGTTCGACTGAATGTGTCATCACACCCCCTGCACCTCTCACCCCGCAAAGCCAGAGAATGGAGCTGAACTCCTGGCCGCAAAGTTTTATCTGAGCTTTCAAATTTTCTTTTGCACTGTGGGCGGCTTGGGGCAGATTGGATCCTAATGGACTGTTAGGCCAATTTGGGCTTGCTAACTGCTCTTATAAAGATAAGAAATGAGCTGGGACAGAGAGGACCAAAATGCTTTGAAATACATACTTAATTCTCTGCTAGTGCTTCTGTGGAAGAGCCAAAACGGATATCGCTGTCACTCAAATTTCCCTCCTGTCGTTTACTTTATCATCTCTGCTCCACAAGGCCACGCTCACAGTCAGTGTGCAAGTGTGCCACTCTGCTGACCTCAGAGAAGATACACTAGTAGGCACCGAGTGGGGCCGGGGACCTCTACTTTCCACAGGGCACGCATCCTGTGTGGCGGCTGGGGATTTGGGCTGATGTTGTTGTCTTCATTCAGTGAAGAGGAGACAGTTCACATAGCCAGTGGGAGATATTGGAAAGCAGTGAAACCTCCCTGGGCCATGGAGGACAGGCGGCAGTGCCCCACAAGCAGGTGGTACAGCAGAGACCACGTCCATGGCACAATCTGCACCATGCCTGGTCTCTGCAGGCAGCAGAAATGAAGCTTTGCTCCTTGTACCTATACGAAGTAATCTATGTGAATGGAGCACAAGGGAGGGCGCTGGGATATAAATGCAGACATTTTGCTCTGTAACCATGGGACTATGTCCACCAAGTGAAAATTTCTCTGTAGGGTTAGTCAGTTGAAGGGACCTTATGCCGTTAGGAGCCCACATCCCACAGCACATGGTCACCCAAGGGAGCAGGCAGCAGCTGCAGCCAAAATGTGGAGAAAAGTGTAGTGTGTGTGGAGGGGAAAGAGAGGATGAGAAACCTATAGGAGGAGATCTGTGAAGCAGGGTTGATAACTATATTACCCAGGGTCTAGGTGGAGCAGTTGCAGGGAGAAGGAGGAGAAAGGGAATACAGCGTTATGTCCTGGAAAACCCCTCTCACTGCTCCTAGTCTATTCTGTTTTGACTCTCTGGCATTGTAGTCAGGGAATGAGATTTTCCTTTGCAAAGGGCCATGATGTTCCTGGTGATGAGGCAGTGATTTTGCAGTCTTCTGAATTTTTCTACCCTTTTTCCACCATGACCTTTTCAGCATCTTGATCACCACATCATAGTCAAGGTAAGTGGGACCATGCACATCCAGAAGAGTAACACCTCCTGGCAGCAGGCTGAAGGGCTCCTCTGCTCGCACAAATGGGGCAGGTGGGTGCAGAACAGCAGTCATGGCTCCAGGTCTCAGCCTGGTTGGCCATAAGGTGCATGACTGCAGCAAGAGCACAGGACTAGCATACTCATTTGCCAGCATTACCCATTCCAATTGTTCTGAGGATTAAGAAGAAAAAAATTCCTGTAGCTTCCTGTTTCTCCTACCCTAATGGTTTCATCTTGCATATTTGGAATTACTTTCCCCTCTTGGAGCTGATTTAGCGTGCTGGACTGCTCCTGCAAGTGCTAACACAGTGTGGGGAGAAACAGGTAAGCACAAAGGAATGGAAAGATGTTGTCTCCTCTCCTAGCCGGATTCTAATTCACCTTTGGCCTAAACATCCTTGGTAACATCAAGGTTTTGGAGATCTCCTCTGGAAATCCAGTAGAAGAGATGCAGGATTGCTTTACCCAGACTGATCCACATCCAAATAACTTACTGAGTGTTAAAAACATCTTGGAAAATGCTATTCTAAGCCCTCTTGATGCATTTAATACCTCCAGAATATATTTGTAGTGTTCCGGGGTCATGGAAACAACATTGTTTTCTTAAGCTTTTGGGTGTGCTGGATATTGTGAGTCCATGCTGTGTAGATAGCAAGCACAGATGGCTAGATATGCCATTGATCTCCACGGAGTGCCAGTCACAACCAGCTGCGCAGTCAGGGAGGTGGAGAACCAGCGGTTGATGGACTCCAATCATTTCTGCTAGTCTGCTGTTGTCTTACAGGTGTCTAGCAGAATCTCAGGGCAGAATCCACCTCTTGGTGCCCATCTTGTTCTTTCAAGGAAACCTCTCTTAAACAGGTGCTTTCCCACCTCCATCACTAGAGAGACACTCGAAGAATTGCACTTACCTTGCTGGAAGAGTTGAAAATCAGTAACTTGTACTCCTCCTGCTCTTGCCACCTTTCAGATAGGGGGTTGTCTGTGAACAGCCTAGTGCTGAAGATCCCAAATTGATTCTGTTCTGTTCTCCTCTTTTCACCTCTGCCTTCTTCACAATAATTATTTAATGACAGACACATTCCCAGTGATGGAGCAAAGGATGGGGTCCAGGGCTTCCCTTCCTCCAGGCCCAGTCTCGTGTCTACCAGGCAGACTAGCCTAAGGCTTGGCAGCTGGGCTCCCCTCCAGGCATTGGAAGACATGGGGTTGAACCTTCCCATGGTAGGCAGACAACCAAATGCAGATCTCTTCCTTGCAGACATCACTGTTATAAACATCAGTTTATAATATGGGCAGCCTCCCCTCCCAGTTGTTCTTTTGAATTAACTGCTGTGGCATCTGTGCTTTGTGCAGGAGTGAATGGCAAGTGCTGGATCCATCTCCTAGGGTGGGACATTTGGAGTCCTTCCTCAGGAGGTGAGCAAAAGCATAACTGAGGCAAAAGCTTGCTGATCCACTGTCCTTCTGTCTGAAACCAGGCACACAGGGCAGTGCCACTTCTGCACCTTGCTGCCTCTTCCTCTGGGTCAATCAGTGGCTGGATGCCTCCTCAGCGACCTTTTGAAGATGGTCACTTTCCCACTGTCTGTGCAAACACCAGAAGTCCATGTCTCCTCAAAGAAGGGGAAAATGAGTCAGCGGAGGATCCCAAGGAGAAGCTACCCATCCCCCATGTAATGCCAACTTCTGTCCCTACTCTCTGCATCTTTTCTGCATGGCTATACACTCTTGCTGAGCATAAGAGGTTTCCCATACATGCAGGGTGGCTGGGGTGAGCTCATTGCCCATTTCCCTTCCTTGGCCAAGGGTGGCCTGTTGCTCCTAGCTGCTTGCAGTACTGTAGCTGATAGGATGCCTCCAGCACATTTTCTCCTTGCAAGCCTGAAGCTCCTTTGCTTGGAGGGAAGCAAAGGAAGTCACACAGTCATAGTGTGAATGTTTGAAAAACACTTATAGAAAAGGGAGGGAAAAGCAAGTCAGTATTAATAAATTACAGAAAGATAGAACATCTGCACTGAATTATTGCAAACTCAAGTGAGGGTGGAAAGCTAAATAAATAAAGGGGAAATCGTGTTAAGGAAGAAGATAAGTAACAGAAAAATTCTCCTTCAAAGTGCCACCAGTTAGCCTTTTTGTACAGCACTATATACAAACAAACCTAATGGAGATATAACAGGGGACAGAAAGCTTGATGCAGCTGTCTAACAGCTGTCTGCCCTATTTATTCTGCTTCCTTCTGGCTCCACATTATCTTATGGCCTGGCTAGTGCAGTGCAAAGAGAAGGACCCTGAGGTTTGGGGTTGCCTCAAGGTGGCCAGGGAGGGGATGGACTAGCTGAACACAGAGGTTCTGTGCAGGTAAGGATGATAAGGTAGGTACCCACACACAGCAGGGGATTAGGAATGGTCTTGGAGAAACCATGTGGAAGGCAGGACTTCTGAATGGCCAAGGAGCTCAGCAGTTCTTGGCCTGTGAAAAAAACACTTTTTTGTTGTTGTTCTTCTAGTTCTGTTGCCATGTCTGCTCCCAGTTGGATGTGATGGGGCACAGAGGTGGAGCAGGTGACTTTCAAGGATCCTTCCCAGGCATGTGACTCTGATGTCTCATATATTCCCTTTATTCAGAGATGTGCCTGCACAAGAAGTTCAAGCTGATATAAATACAAATGGGAGAGGGGTTTAAATGTGATAGAGTGTTTCTCTCTATCTTTAAGCAAGATCAACTGTACCATTCCTGATCAAGTTATCTGTTTATTGGTCCTAAAGACCTTCTGAGACGGCTATTCCCTATCTTCCTCAAGCAACCTGTTAATATACCTGCTACTGGAAAACTTTTGAATGCCTGAATTTCTTTTCTTATAGCAGTGAAAAAACACAGATTTGCTATGTCTGTACAACCAAAACAGTAGATCCCCTTTTGCATTGCAACAGCCATCTACACGTTGAAAGTATGTTATCATTTCTCCTTCAGTCTTTTCTCCCTTAAACCTGATTCTTTTAGTCTTTTCATAGGCTGCATTTTCTACATTTCTGGCAGTTCTTGCACTTCATTTTGTGGAAGTGTGTGCCTTAAGCTTAAGGAATAATATTTCAGTGAAGGCCTTCCCGCTACCGAGTAGAGCGCAATATCGCTTTTCACGGTGTGCAAGCTTGAATTCCTGTTTGTACCCTTCCATGTGATAATTTGCCATTTCCACACCAGCCTGTCATTGTTTCAGGTTTAGCTAACCCACAAATCCTTTTCCTAGAGACTCCTTTCTAACCAAAATGTCCTTCTGCATTTTTAACATCATAAAATTTACTACATGTGCAATCTCCAGAGTCTACCTGAACTTAATCCCTTGATCCTGCTCTGTCATCCCATCCACCTTTTTCAGACTGTTTCTTCAACTTGTTAAGATCGTTCTGGAACCAGATGTTTTGCTGAGATGCATGGTAACACAACAACTTTGCCTCTGTGCGTAAAGTATTTTTTTCCTAAATACTCCCAAGGCTGTTCTTTCCCTACTCTAGTCTTAAATCTTACCTCTTTTTCATTGGCATTAACTGTGCTAATTGCATCCTCACATTTGAGCATTTTAGATGCAAAAAAAAGTCATTGAACACTTTGATCTACTCATTGTCATCTCCCCATTGTCTTCTCTCTTCACAGAGTAGTGAGCTAACATTTTCTCCATCTTTCTTTTAGTGAATGATTCAATTCTGTTACCTTTGGTGTCTCTTGCTAATTGAATTTTAATTTTCCTGACCTTGTTTTACGTGGCTATGTTCTTGCTCATCCTTAGACATCTGGTTTTGTTTCTACTTATGGTTCTTTTAGTCTTTGAGGTTAATAAAGAGAAGTCAGTGTCTTTTCCACTTCTGGTCTTTCTTCTGCATCTGCACTTCTGCCTTTGGCATTGTTTCTTTGGGGAACTACTAACTCTAAGTCCTCCTTTTCTTGGTTTCCCACAAGATATTATGTGTCAATTACCCACGCTTACTGAAGTCTACCTGTCTGAAACCCATTGGGTCAGTTTTTCTTCTCTTCTGATTTGCCTGTCCAAGAGCCATGGAACCTGCCTTTTCATGGTAACTCCCATCCACACCTTCCTTTTCTTACACTGCTCCTCCCTTGTGCTGAGACTCAAACCCAGGGGACCTTTTCCTTTACTTCCTTTCTGGGTCTTCTGAATCCAAACAAAAGTTGTGATAAACTTATGCCATAAAGGTGCTGGAGAGTTTGTGTGCTGCTGAATTCTTTTTTTCAACAAATGTCTCTAAATGTAGCTAAAATCTTCCCCTTCCCACAAGACCTTAGCTTCAGATGTCTCTGTTAGTTACTCCCAAAGAGCCTCATACATCTTATCTTCATGGATGGATGGCCTTTAATAGACTCTAATAAACTCTGACAATGGTATCCTCTTTCCAACTTTGCAGGTGGCAAGGCTAGCTCCATCCATCTTCTGGATTTCAGAACAAGCTTATACATACGAGACTCGCAAAGTGACACCCCTTTTCTCTCTCTGCTGTCTATTCTTCTTGAACAAGCAGCATCCTTTTCTGTTAGCATTCCAGTCATACGAGTGGTTCAACCATGTCTCTATTATTTCAGTGAGGCTGTAATCTTGATCCTATATTAAAACTTCCAGTTAGAATGTAGAGAATGTTTATTAATTGCTGATTTCACCATGCTTCTTTCATTACCGTGCCAACATCCGAGACCGATGCACTATCCTCTTGTTTCTTCTCTGGTGTTGTGACAAATAGCCTTATCCTTCCTAGTTTTAAGGTCTTCCTCTAGTTTGCTGTGGTGTGTGTGTGAGCACACACCAACCATGTGGTTTTTACTCCTTGCATATTGTCCTCAACCTGAAACATCATCTCATAGGTAAGAAAGGTTTTTTGGTGAGGTTCAAACATTTTTTTTTTCTTTTTTGTGGGTACCGGTGCATAGGACACTAGTCTGAAGTCTGTAAACCCACTATTTGCTCACAGGAATCAGGAGTAGTGACTCTTTCTCTAAACTAAAAGCAGTTGCCTTAAAAAGAGATTTGTCTCAGCTCAAGAATGAGGTTTTAATAATAGGAATGAGTTGAGGACATAAATACACCACTAGGAGTAAGTGAAGACGATGGGGAAAAGTGCCTATCTTACTAAGCAGAATTTAATCTATTTCCTTCAGACTAGAAAGACATACAGCTCTTTCAAGTCCTTAAATGGGAAGGGGATGTAGCATGCCATGCCAGCAGGAATGCTCACTTCATCTACATGCAAGGGTTTTTCCTAACCTTGGTGACCACACAATCCAGACCCAAAGTTCTCAGCAATAACACAAATGGAGGGACTTGTCAGTCAGGGGAATGCTTCAACACATTCTGCGTTGCCCAGAAATGTAAAAGACCATCTGGAATTAGTGTTGAATATTTTTGCTAATGACCTCCTGATAGAATATTGAGAATGTTTATTAAATTTACAAATGACACCAGGCAGGGATTACATGTGAGTTTGATAGAGGACAGGATTAGAATTCAAAATGATCTTGCCAAACTGGATGAGTGCTCTGAAAAAAGAATAGAATGCAATTCAATGGGGACACATGCAACGCATACAGTTAGGCAGGGATAATCAGCAGCATAAGCCCATAATGAGGAACAATTTTTAGAAAGTTTGCAGAAACGGACAGGGAAGAACTCTGGTGGGTTACAGAAGGAGTTGTCAAATGAGCCGGCTGTGTCATACTTCTTGAAAATGTCAACTATTATCCTGGGATATATGAGTGGGAATAGATCTTGGATGACACCTTTTACTCAGCACTGGGAGGGCCTCAGGGGGAATACATGGTCCACTGACGGGCACTGCATTTCTGAAAAGATATGGAGCGTTTGGAGGAAAGCAGGACAGGAGCAACATAATAGCACAGAGGACTGGAAAAATGGAATTGTGGAAGAAGTTTGCATGGAGGCTGTTTAACAGTAGAAGAGGCATGAAATACACTTCAAGTAAATAAAGCTTCTACAGAGAAGAAATTACCTGTTCTCTTATGCCGAGAACTAAAAGACACAAATGCAGCAGGAAAGATGCAGATCAGGCATTACTAGGAAAACTTTCCTGATGGTCAGAAGAGTGGCACACTGGAAGGAGTTTTCTGGGAAAGAGGTCTCCACCCTGGAAAGCCTTTAGACATGCCTCTTTGTTTAAGGTGAATTGCAGGTACAGACAGCTTTGGGCAGCCTCTCCAAAAGGTCGGGCTAGCTGAATGCACAGCTCTGGCCTATGAACCACAGAGGTAAAGCCAATCTTTAAAACAAAGAATCTTAAGGGAGTTATCCACTTGCATCCTGTCCTGAATCTAAGCAACCTTTGGGCATGCAGCTTCTTTAAAAAACCCAGACATTGTTCCTACATGCTCAAAATGGCTGTTCCCACTGCACCAGGAACCTGTTCTCTGTCATTTGGGGATGTTTGATGATGTCTTGCTTGACAGCTCCTGAATGCCTCAGGTATGCCTGGGTGGAAGACACCCGCTGGGCTGCAGTTGACCAGGGCAGACCGCAGCTTTCCCCTCTCTCCCTGAAACGTGACGTGAGCAGGGAGCAGGGCAGGTGTGAGACACAGGGCAGCATATCAGCACCTGCTTCCAACTGTGTGTACGCACATGGGCCCCTTGTTTTACCCTCCTGCTGCCTTCCTGTCTCCAGGTGGGCTGAACAAGCAGGAGGTCAGCACAGGGTGCAGAAGAGCGTGTCCCCAGTGCTGAGGCACCATCTTTTCCTACACCTTACCCAGCATGGAAGGCAGCAAGAATAAGTGACGCTACCCTGCCAGCCAGGCACACCACAGGAAAGGTCATGGTCTTTTGTGTTCTTGGAAGTCAATGGAGCAAGCAGTAGCCTGATCACCTTTAATTGGGTAAGACCTTGATTCAGGGCACTGATGATGCAGAGATGGTGCCTTCCCAAAGGGAGTTTAGATTTGCCTTTCTTCCATTTATTGAGTTATCACCTCTGCCTTGGTTCTGTTTGGCTTTTAATGATGTTCCAAGTAAGTAATTTTAAACTCCTATGATTCACATGATCCCTGACTAATGGTGCCCACAATGGAAAATTCTAGGAGTTTCGTGATGAAAACCATATTTAGTGTTAGTGGTATCCATATATATAGTAGGGACTGATGGGAATAAAGCAAAGGAAAGCAATACACTGGTAAAGATAGGAAATGAAGCCTCTAGAGTGAGACTTTTTCATATGACATTTAAAGGACATGCTAGAAATATTTTGCTGGGGGATCAAATACCACTGTTCTCCAGATTTAGGTTTGATGTTTGATCTTCTTGGTCAGATTCTAGAGAGAAACACCACGCGCGCACACAAAACACCTTCTGTTCATCTCCTGGTTTTGTACTTGGGGCTCCTCCTCCCCCTTCAGCGCCAGCCCCTCCCAGGTTCCACATCACCACGGGGTTATTAATCAGTTGTGATATCCACATGACCTCCAGTTTCAGCTCTCTTTGGTCCCTCTACTCCACTAGCTGAACTATTTCTAATTGGCTAATCAGCTTATCCGGTTTGGCCCTTGATGCAAACCAGGTCTAGACATGATCTATTCCTGGGAGGCCCCTGGGTTCAAGGGGCCAATCTCACACCCTGTCCATCACTATTGTCAGCAGGGTACCCTATCTCAAAGACATGCCAATGAACATTAGTGAGAGATTAAAATGACAGCTTTGGTTTTCTTACATGCCTTTTAATCATCGTAACATGCAGTCTAATGTTTCACTTTGTCTTCCTTTCCCTGCAAGAGCATGTTCTCAAGGAAGAAACCAGGAGGGACGAGAGCAGGTCAAAGACCACAGCAGGGTGAAAGCGGTGGAAAGGAATTAAAATGGAGGGTGGGGGAGGAGGAGGAGGCAAGAGACAAAAACCAAGTCAGAATCTGGCAGCCAGACGCAGAGCGACAAGGCTAGAATTTCAATTCCTTCATGTGGCTCCCATAGGCTGACATCTTATAGGTACACTCACCGCCACACCGGCGTGCCACCAACATGTGCCAACACTAGTGCCTACAGTGGGCTGCCCGAAATGCATAGCCACACACCTGAAAGGTGATTTCCACAAATGCTGCACATTTTGACTTGTCCTGGGAAGAGCTGGGAGGCTTGGTTTCTCTGAAAACCAAGCTGTCTTTATTCAAGTGCCTGCATATGGATTTAGTAGCTGACTTTTAGACCTTTGAGTTTCTGAAAAAGTCTTGAACTCGTCACTTAGCTGTGACTTTATGCAATTATTGGCCATTTAGAGAAATGACAATCAGAGGGTTCCATGCAATAGGATCGTGTCTGAATTCCTTCTTGGTCTCTCCAGCAGTGAATAGTTGGTGGCTCTTCTTAAACAAAGCCCCATTCTCTGCAAAGATGTATCAGTGTAAAAGGCGGATGCTCCTGTATGAATATCTGCTACTTGGCTTTTCCCTCTGTCCTGGGGATGACAAAGTGACCGCTTCCAGGATTTCTGCCATCACATCCCCAGGAAGGAATGATGCCCTGCTGCAGCGGGGCAGGGGATCCCTTCTCCTCTCTCCTCTGGGACAGCAAGGCTGGTGCGGATTGAAGCATGTGTGGATATCACAGGCAGGCATAAAGAAGGTCTCCCTGTGCCCCAGTTGGAGAGCTGTGTGGCTGTGTTAACAGCATGCACAACCAAAGTTAATGACCTCACTTGTCCAAGACTTCCTTGTGCTTGGCCAGCTCTGAATGCAGACAGAGCAAGTTCACACCTGCCTGCAAAATACCATATGGACATCATCTGTAACAAACTTGCTCAGATGGTTCATTTCTAAGGGGCATTCAAACTTTTCCTAGATGTATGTGTACTTTTTCCTCTCACAGTCATGCTTTTACTGAAAATTTTAGCTAATGTAATATCAACTCCTTAGCTTTTCAACTCCTTGGTCCAGAACTATTTGGCTGGTGGGATGTGTGAATTCCTTTAGCCAACTAGTGGAGCATGTAATTAGCTCTATATGCACGAATGAATTACGCATATGTTTTGCTATGTGGCTTCAGCTGGTAACTAAGCATGAGAAGTTTCCAGCTAGAAAAGGAAACTGGTGAGAAAGTTAGGAAAGGCTGTGAAGTGGGCAGTGCACAGAACGTCTCTGGTTTTCCTTGCTGCCTTTCTGCTGCATAGCTGATTCTGTCTGCATCCTCATTTTTGTGCTGTGCTTTCCATGGGATACATGTTCCTCAGTAGATGCTGGAAGCATCCTGTAGGATGTGCTCTGTTTCCAGTGCCTCACATTCTGCTTTCACACAGCACCAAGTTTGGGTGACATTTCCTGATACGGTAAGGATTAAGTTTGCGCAGTTGCAGAGGTTAGCACGAGTCCTGCTCACCCATCCCAGCCTGCCTAAGCAGGACATGGAAGCAGAGCCTTGCAATCACATCTGGCCAGTTTATGAAGTTACTATCACTTGGTTGAGATGAGGTATCCGGCTCTGTGTGTGTGTGTGTCACTGAGGCTGTTACAATACACAGTCAAATGGATTTGCTTGAACTGCTTCACAGTCCAGCTACATCATGTACTTGCAGACAGAGTTTACTGCGAGGGCAGCTGTCTTACTGAACAGTTGCACCACTTTGCTACTTTTTGTTGTCTATTTAGCATTTCTTTAAGAATGTGAGCCTTAAAGCAGGTCAGAGTTGAGGGGGGTTTCATATTTGGCAGTCTTTTCTCAGGCTTTTTAAGAGTGCAGAAATTGGCTCATGTTGAGTTGGCCTTCTCTGAACAAGGGGAATGTAACCCTGCTGGTAGCACCATAATATTATTTATATAGCAAGTTAAAGTACAGAGTTCAGACTTCTTTTTTTTTATTTTTGGCTGGAAAAAAAATGATTAGAATGTTTTGCATAAGCAGAATTTACCCTGTCCATTTCAATACTCGATTTTTGTAATGCACCCTGGCATTAGAGCTCTTATTTCTTAATATAAATAATACTCTAGTACACTTTCCTCCTGTTAAAATCCATCCTGCTCTTTAAATCAATACCATGCCCAGATGGAGTAGGATGAATAGAAAGTAATATCTTAAAAGAGAGGATCTTTTAGCAGACTATCAGATCTGACCCAATTTCATGGTGAGAGTAAAGCAGAAGTGGATTCAATGTAAATGCTGTTGTCTTTCACTAGTGGTTCGTACCGAACTGCTGCATCCAAGGCCCAAACCAATGCTGCCTGAAGTCAGCAGAAGTTTTTGTGCCATCTCTTTGTTTCTCCGGCATCCAAATAAAAGCTATCCAGCTAGGCAGCATGGTCGTTGTCTCTCCCTCTGACCTCCCTCTGATACTGCAGACAAGGCTACATATGATGCAGACAGGGAAAGGCTGAACGGCAAGCATTTCAGCCTCTTACAGATGTGGTTAAATTATCTTAATGTATTTAAACAAAGTGCAATGTCAAAGTAGCATAAATACCATATTTCAGCAAAATGGCTTCTTCTCCAGTGTTCTGTTTGCCAATGCCAAATGAAATACTTCTCACTGTTTATTCACAAAATTCTTTCTTGCCCACTGAATTTTCATATTGCTGGGCTGGGCCAAATGATCAGTTTCCTTTTAAAATAGAAAAACCATTAGTGCATTCCAATAGGCTTTTCATGTTACATTAGAAACCCTTGGGAGTGCAATGTGATTAGCCTATTTTGTTTTTAATTATTGCTGATTGGAGCCTACCTGTAGGCAAACTCTGAAAGGCACACAAACAGCCAACCGTGCACACTGAGACACTTACAGAGCTGCTAAAGGAGGAAGCTTGAACTGTATGGTAGCTGTTTGGTATATTAGTGGCATTTCTAGCCTTTTAAAACAGGATGCCCTTTGTGTTAAGAAACACACCTGCACCACTTCAGAGATTAATGGGCAATTTCTTGGCAGTACTTGTAGATGTTTCAGTTGTCCATTAGAATGTTATAAGACTAGAGGAGAAATTTTTTTGTTCAGCTTTAATTGAATGGTAATCTATTCTTCTTAAAGTAACCTAGGTTTCTTGGGAAACTTATAAGCCTCCTTGAATGTCAGGACAAGGACTAAAGAAATGACAGAGGGCCCCAAAAGTATAAATCCTCCTCCATTAGTCAAGTCCTTCTGTGAACCAGTTAACTTTAAAAAAATCATATTACTAAGTATTTTATCAAAGCAAACATTTAATCAAAGTGAAAGGAAGAGATACTAGTACCCTTCTGGAATGGGATGGAGACTGCCAAGATGCGTTTTAATTTCTTAAGAAAACAAACTATGTCAAACACTGGGTTTTAAGCAAGCAGATGCTCATTTATCATTCGTTTTGTCTGTGCATGCGCTTGGGATCTTGCCGAACACAAGTTTTCTGAAATGGAAATGACCATATGGCCAATACCTTAAAAATTAATTCAACATGCCCTGCCTCTCATGTGCAATGCATTCTTTTAATGGTGCTTTTCTTCTTTTTTTACAGCATTGGACAATGAAAACAGAACTGCCTTCATGGAGTCTGGTTCATTGCAGAGGCAATCTATGACCAATGCTGTATGCTACCAGCAGAGTTTGGATACTTTGCAAAGGCCGTGCTTTCACAGCCCCACTTCTTTTAGAGGTTATCTTACCAAAAAAAGCCTTTCTACTGCTTTAACCCTGGTCTTACTGTAGACTTCCCAATTGGGCCCATAGACCATGCAAGAGGGCCCACAAGAAGTGGCCTGCAGTTGCCCCAGAGCTGTGCTGGAATGCTCTGGGCTGAGAGCTAGGTGTTCGGTGTGCCAGAGATGTCCAGGGATGACAGCGGTTCATTCACTGGTCCCAAAATGCCTCGGGGTAGGAGGCTGGGAGGGTCCTGAGGAGCCACCAGCAGGACTAGGTCTGGCTGTGCTGATCAGTGAGAGAAGAGTCTCTGCCCTGTAAGTCTGCTGCCTAAAGGAGAGCATGCTTGATTTGCTGTGATAAATCTGGGCATTTTCTGTCTCAAGTGAAAATAAAGGGGATGTCTCTTATCCCTTTCTCCTCCCAGCATTGCTTCCACTGAGCATGGACAATTTGTTGCCAGGTGTTGTGGGTACTCCTCATACATCACAAAACAGCTAAAGCTTGCTGAATAAGGAAAATGTGAGCAAGCAAAATAGAGTAGCTTTATAAGCCCAAATTCTCCTAATTTGCAGGTACAGTTGCCACAGTCAAGATTTACATGGTAAAGGCCACTTTGATTTCAGACTGGTTGTTAGAGAGTAAAATCAATGCAAGTGCAATTATGACCCCAGGTCCTGATGCAGAAAAAAAGACACATCCAGTTGAACCCAACTGATGGCCACGCATATCACTGGAGACTGCAGCTTTCACCTTCCTCATAAAGACTCAAGTGACAGTCAAGAACCTGAAACATAGCTCAGTGACATCATTTATAGGTACCCACCTTGTCTTAGCCAGGACTGCTCTGCTTTATAGCGGTGTTTCCCTGGTCAGCAGAGTATAAGCTTGTCCACTTGTTGGTATCATCCCTGTCCTGCACCCTCTGCTGCCCTGTTCCTCTGCCTCCCCTCTGCTAGTAATCACAACTCACCCACTCATCAGCAAAAAGCTGTCCTAAAGCTCTACAAGCAAGAAGTGACACTGGGAGGCATTAGGGCTGAACGTTATCAGCGTGGTGTACTATATATCATCACAGTGACTGGCATCTTTGACACCTCGTAAAGCCATACTTGAAACTGAAGCATCCCAGAAGGATCCTTTGCTGACCTATGCTGATGCAAACAGTAACAGCAGAGGTGTGTGAAGTCTGCATACACAGCTAGCAGTTGGGATGCTCTATATTATTAGATGCCACAATAGTAGTTAACTATAAATACCATGCACCTTGCATGTGACACAGCTGCTCACCAGGACTTGAGCCCTGGGTTAAGGGCGGCAGAGATGACAGCAGAGAAAGGCACAGTGGCTGTATTCCAGCTCTCCCTTTGCCTGCTTCCAGAGGAGGTGAGCCTCAGTTTCTGTAGATCTGTGTCTGAAGAAATACTTGCTGTCTGGAAAGTTCCCAGTCTAACAGGGAAGTAACCAGACACTTATCTTCTAAACAGCATGGAAATCCCCCACTGGGGCTGCCCATGAGGAAGTTGGTCATAATACTAAGGAACAGGGTAATAGATTATTTCAGTTGGAAGGGACCTACAACAATCATCTAGTCCAACTGCCTGACCAATTCAGGGCTGACCAAGTTAAAACACGTTATTAAGGGCATTGTCCAAATGTTTCTTAAACAGCATCGACCACCTCTTTAGGAAGCCTGTTCCAGTGTTGGACCACCCTCTTGGTAAAGAAATGATTCCTAATGTCCAGTCTAAACCTCCCCTGCCACAGCTTTGAACCATTCCCACACATCCTATCACTAGATACCAGGGAGAAGAGATCAGCACCTCCCTCTCTGCTTCCCCTCCTCAGGAAGCTGTAGAGAGCAGTGAGGTGGTCCCTCAGCCTCCTTCTCTCCAAACTAGACAAACCCAAAGTCCTTAGCCACTCCTCATAGGACATTCCTTCCAGCCCTTTCACCAGCTTTGTTGCCCTCCTCTGAAAGCATACAAGGACCTTCACATCCTTCTTAAATTGTGGGGCCAAAACCGCACACAGTACTCAAGGTGAGGCCACACTGATGCCGAATACAGCTGGGTAATCACCACTTTTGACCAGCTGGTTATACTGTGTGTAATGCACCCCAGGGTGCGGTTTGCTCTCTTGCCTGTCAGGACACACTGCTGACTCCTGTTGAGCCTGCTGTCAGCCAGCACCCCCAGATCTCTTTCTGCAGGGCTGCTCTCCAGCCAGTCCTCTCGCAATTTATACTTGTACCCAGCATTACTCAGTCCTAGGTGCAGAATCCAGCATTTTGACTTGTTAAATTTCATCCCATTAATCATAGCCCAATGCTCCATTCTATCTAGATCCCTCTGCAAGGCTTCTTGTCCCTCAAGAGAGTCAACAGCACGTCCCAGTTTGGTATCATCATCAAACTTGCTAATGGTGCATTCAACTCCTGCATATTGGTCCTGATAGTGTCCTTTGCAAATAAAGGCATGCTGATACTTGTTACGTTAGTCTGGTTTTCTTCTTTTTTTTTTTTTTCTGTTTTTTTTTAGTGAGTTTTACATTTGATTAACCACTGTAACTTTAGAAAGCAATTCATTTAGGTGTGGCCATATGTCACATCTCAACGAATGCCTTTTGAACTGCAACCTTCTCTAAGGAAATTGGTTTTGTGCTTTGAATTATCTGCAAATCACATTCATATGTCTGATCTTTTTTTTTTTTTTCTGGTGATATCATCTTTGTGTCAGCACTCAGGAAGGTTAGCTGACTGGTAGGGATGGAAAGTGCAACCCATCATTAGAAACACAGGCTGTGTTTGGTGCAGATTGCTAGGAAACCTTTCCTAATGCCTTCAGCTCTGTCTTCCCTTGCTTTCTGTGATAGTTACCCTGCTGGGTAACTGTCTACTACTCAGAAAGGACTTGATTTTTCAGCCAAGGGGGGATAGACCTGGGAAACAGAGGCTGGAGATGTCAAAGCTGACAGCCAAACCTCACCAACAATTGTAGGAGGAACTCTAGATATACCCAAGCAGGAGTTCATTTGCAGAAGAACCAAGATGGATTCGTGGAGAAATATTTTAATAAGATTAGCAACTAATGTTTGTTTCAAAAGTCAGTAGTAAGTGTCTGGATAGATGGTAAATATTTATTTTAAATAAAAATCTATATTTTAATTTATATTATAAATATTTGTATTAGTAAATAACTGCTCTCGGGTCTCTACCTGGAAAAAATATGGAGGCCACCAAGCTTTGCACTAACATGATACCACTGGTACAAGGAGACTGTAAAGGTCAGAGGCGTCCCTTTGCCAGTGGAGCGGCACACCTGTTTTGGGAACTTCAGTGCCCTTGCACAGGACAGAACGTCCCTCAGGCACAGTCAAGCACTTGACATCTGATGATCTCAAAGCACTTTGCGAAAGCAAGTGAGTTAATCTTTCACATTGCTTAAATATAGAACTGGTCCATGGAGAAGTGTCCTATTCAACATGTCCATGAGTCAACGACTGAGCTGATAACAGGATCCAGGTCTCCTACTGGCTTCCTATCATCTTCTGTGCATGCCAGACCATATGGTCCCCCTTGGCAGCTTGCCATTTTTCTCCCAAGAAAAAGGTGACTCCTATCTGCACTACTTTACATAAACAAGTTACCAGACTTCACTGCAAAGGGGACATCTGTAGGATCATGTTGCCTCCAGCCTCAAGATCACACTCCAGCTCCAATCCTCTGATTGCCTGTATTGCTCGTAGTCTGGCTCACTCCTAGACTGAGCCCACTGGTCTGCAGGCCAGGGACATACAGCTGTGCACAAGGAGAGTACTGGCCAGGACTTGGATCTTGCCCCCATGGGCAATGTGGGTCCTAGCAGGCTGAGCCATGCCATGCCGTGAATGATCTAGCCCAACAGTGAGTCACTGTAGCCCAGCAGTAAGCTGTAGTCTGAGATTCAACATGAGGGTTCAGAGAAGACCCAGGAGCAGAACCTGTCTCACCCATTAATTTGTGAAAGTTTGGCCATCTTCTGCTGTCATGCCTGGGAGTATTTCCTCAGGAAATTTTAGTTTTCCTTATCTCATGATTTGGCGTTTGTTTGTTTAAGGTTACTGAAACACAGTCCAAGCAGGTTGAACCCTGTGACTTGTGGCTGACTGAATACTGCTTTGCAAACGAATGTGCCATGACCACAAACTGAAAGTGGCGGGCTTCAGTCCCAGGGAGATCTCCCTTTGCTCTCCCTGCAAGCCTAGTGCCTTGCCTAGTGGAGTCCATGTCTGCACACATCCAAAGTCCTCTTCTGGAGAGACAAGCTGACCTTCGATCTGACACCACAGCTGCCTGGTAACTGCCAGCCATTCACAGCCGCAACACCATCGCTGCGACATGAACAGTCCCCTGCCCTGTGGCTCAGTGAAAAGGCAAACATGAACTATGGGGAAGGATTTACTACTATGTTTTGGTTGTCCTTTCTGGCAGCTGGTGGCATTCCCACCGTGTCCCCTTGAAAGTCCTGAACGTTCTTGCCAGACTCCCTCTGGATTGATAATTCAGTACCACAGCAGCACCTGTTATCCTGGTCTCCTCCTCCAGCACTGGCTGCTTTGGGCTTGTACAGTGGCACCTCCTGCCTCTGCCTCCCATTCTGCCTTGCAGGGAGGGCATGGGCGGATGTCTCTGCTGGTCGAGCAATGCATCAGCTTACCAGCTCATGCTCCATGCCCTGCACCTTTTCTGTGGCTGCATTTTGGCTCTTTGATCTCTGGGCACTGCCCATGATGTTTGCAAAGCCTGGAGTCTCCCTCTGCTAAAGGACTGTCTCCAGCTGTCACAAGCCAGGCAGATTGTATAAGCCAGCCGGCCACAGAGACCAGCCTGGTCTCTTTCAGAGACCTTCCTTCTGAGATCTTCTTGTGCTGACCTCTGCCATCAGTGCCCCTGCTCAGAAAGGCCCATGGACCTCCCCATCTGCACTGCAGTGACATGAATGTATCCAGCTTTTTAGAGGAAATTTCTCTCAGAAGTCATACTTATCTCATTTCCCCCTCCTAATAACTCAGCAACAACTTCTAGCCTTTCAACAAGCAACAGAGGGGAATGTAAATAGGTTTGTGCCTCCCAGTGTGCATGACCTGTCGATGCTGTGGACGGGACCCTGTGTGCACCCCAGACCTGTAGTTAGTTACCTTGGAGCAGCAGCAAAGGTGAGTGACTGAGCTTGAGCCAATTACTTCAAAGGTACGTTTTACCCCCTGAGGATGTTAACACCTTGACAAATCAACAGTGGTAAAGATGCTCCATGTGCACTTTGGCTTCACAGGACTACAGTCATGTCACTGTTCTTGGAACAGATGATGAGACCCATTTTATATATATATATTTCTTTTTAATAAATTATGTAAATGCATATATGTTCAGTATAAATCAACTCTTATTATTCTTTTCCTAACACCTCAATAGGCCTATTTTTCAGAAGTCCTTTGGCATTTGTAAGGTTGGCTTCTCAGCCCCATCTGTCTGATGTATCATCTTCCCTAAAGTGGGGGAATGCAAATCAGCCCCACGGGAGCTGTAAACTAAATGCTTTAGGGAGCCCAGAAGTCCTTTGCTCTAATATCCACCCTGACGGTAAGTGTCAATGGTCCTGTGAAAGGGTTATGCAGGGCTACCTTGCTCCCAGCTGATTCATTTTCTCACCTGGAGAAGTAAGGTCCGGGGGCAAATATCTGGGGCATTTGTAGTTTCTGGGCTGAAAGGGAATTTGATGGTGTCTTGCATCATGCAGTTTGATGGTTTGGGAAGTTTGTCTTTGCACAGAGTGCTGACCCTTATTAATGTGATGTTGTTACTATGGTCGTTGCCCTATCATGCAATGTTTTCTGCTTCTGCTTTTGCTGACAAGGCCTTTAACACTAGTCTAAGGGCAACGAGTAATAACAGAGACGAACAGAGTCATAATGACCGTCCTCTGAGCAAACAATTGATATGCTAATGACGTCGGTGGGAACGCAGCTCATATCTACAAAGAGAGGGACTGGAGAATGGAAACAGGACAGGGCAAAGAACAGAAAGGATTAAAAAAACGATTTGAAGACAGTTGTGGGATTTTTCCAAGGACCTAGAATAAGCTTTGTGGAGGAACGGGGAGAATCCAGTGTGACTTTCATACTGGGAGCAAGTCTAGTTTATCAGCTGAGCTAGCCGAGGAACTGACCCAAACTCAATATTACCCCAGCATAGAGAGGACATTGAGGGAAAGAAATCTGTGTAGAGCTTTTTTATTTGTATTTTATCTTCTGTGCACTTCTGGTACTGAGTAAAGAGCTAAGTTGTTCCTGAATCCCATCTCAACCCTGAGGCATGTTACCTTTTCAAACTACCAACCATGTGCTCTAAATGCTTACAGAGGAGCACCAGGTCTCCCAGGTACCAGTAGTCCTGAAGAATGGGGTGCTTTCAAAGTGGTGGCTGGAACACAAAGCAGTTGTGTTTGAGGCTCCACCTCTACACAAAACAGCAACCAAAGCCAGTGCCCTAGACATATTTTGAGACAGGTCATAGAGAAAAGGGAGCTGCGGTCTACCAAAGTAGACAACGCAATGGGCTGGGGCCCTGGGAATAGTTATGTGAATGCCTACAGAGATCTGCTCTAGCCAAGTCACGGGCAGTAGCATTTCACACAATCATTCTTTTTTTATTTGCCCCCAGAAATAATCTGTGATTGAACCAGCCATATTTTTTAGAAAAAAATCCACTGTCAACCAAAGACTTCAAATAATGGAAAATCTGGAAGTCTCATGAGAATCTACTCAGTGCTAACACCTTCACTATTAAAGACTTATTTCTGCTCTTAATTTTTCACACTTCAACTTCCACATTTCAGAGTAAAGAACCTCTCTTTCTAGATACTCTCTTGTGCAGACACTTTTTAACCCCAATCAAGTTGTCCCTTAGCTGTCTCTTTGATCAGCTAAACAGATAGAGTTCCTTAAATCTCCCCGCAGGGTGCGATTTTCTCACCAAGAACCATTTTCATGCAATCTAGGATCTGAGCTGAACAAAGCTGAGGGAAGAACTTTGACCAGACCGTGTTTTGAGAAAAGACTTAGGAGATGGACTTTGTTATCTGATTACATTTGGTGTTAATAAAAACTTGATTATACAGTGATAAATTCTGCAGTTTTTATTGTTTTGCAATGACAAAAACTTGAGTCATCCATTGCACTTCTCTCTGAAATTCTTCCCTTTGAAATGATTATAACAAGCATGATTATATTACATCAATATAAATCAGCAGTGAAGTCCTGTCCTGGTTATAATATATTGATGCTTTATTCACAATATCATGAGTTTCTTTTTAGGCATTTTCAAAAGTATAAATCTCCCTTTCAGGGTTCTCAGTAGCAAAATTAGCATTTGCTTTTTGTCCCTGTGCTCACAATTTTTTCATGGTTGTCAGTCCAAGTATTTGGCCTTCGGAGCTGGCTGACGGGAAGCATAAATCAGGTATATAAAATCCAGTATATAAAAATGTGGATTCGCTTATGTGCAAAAAAACCCCTCCTTTTTGTGGGTGTAAAAGTGGAAGTGAATCTCTGTTTAAGTGGTCGCTGCTTTTTCACTTCAGAAAAGTTTGCAGCATTATATTACTACAGTGAGAAAATTGTTATTGGTCAGCTAAAGGCCAGTAAATTGTAACACGCTACGGCATCTCCCATAGAAGAAATCATGATCTCATGATGGAAAAGTTTACTAGGGTATATTATTACTGGAACATGTCCTCTAAGAACAAGGGCAGAAGCTCGTAATGGATATGGTGCCAGCACAATGGCACATGAGTGTACTCTGTTATCCACATGCCTCTGCACAGCTTCTCCTCCCACAGAAAGGTCAATGACAGAGAGGCAAGAGAATTTAAGTACCCACCACCTTACTAAGAAATGCTTTTAGCTAGGTTGGGCCTGGGCTGTAAACAGCCCCACATATTTCAGCTAAACATTATTAAGGTCATAAAATGTCTCGAGATTCATGCAAACTTCATGCCAACTTGGCTGCAGCCCAGGTGCATCTGCTGTGAGAGCCTCCTGAGAACAGTTGGGGAGCTGTGGGGGAACGTGATGGCAGGTGGCATGCTGAGCCAGAGCCTGAAAGGGGTTTCTTTGGGAGGTTTTGTGTCTGGTTTTGGTGGTCCAGCTTTCTGTGGGATGAAAGCACTGCAAAAAGAAAGCACTGCAAGGAAGGTCTTACAGCCTCTTGAGCCCCTCGGTGCCTGTGAGTAGCATCTCAAAGTCAATGGCTGGGGCATGCTGGTATTTGGGATCATCTGAATGTGCAAGTCTGTTGCTTTGGAAAACAACGGAGACTTTGGCGTTGCATCAGAGGTCAGGACGCGGGGGGTGTTTCATAGTGCCGCTGGCTTCCACATTCCCATGTCCAAGGTTTGCCCGGTAATCCTCAGAAACAATTTATTGTGCAGGCTTTCTTTTGAGGGCAGTAGCCTTTCATGCTCAGGAAGGTAACAGCTTGTTCCTTTCCCTTTGCAAAACTACAGACTGCCACATTTAACTAGTAGTGGGGCTCAGCGTTCGTCCTCCTTTCCCCCTTCCAGCAGCAGGGCGCAGGTACGGCGGAGGCTCAGCAGTGCAGCGCAGAGGCTGGGGCAGCAGCCTGGGGATGGGTCAGGGACGAGTGGCTGGCTGGTGGGGGGAGCCAGGGCGGGCAGCCCCACTGCAAGGCACACAGATGATGCCAGCTGGGATGGAGCTGGAAGGGTGAGGGATGCTGGAGCCAGGAGTGCCAGGGAGCTCCTGCGCACCCCCGGGGAAATCAGGTCTGACCAGGGTGTCCTGTAGCACAGGGGGAGATGGAAAGCCGTCCTAGGCCCACAAAAGGGCTGTGCTCCAGCGACAGGAGAGTAATCAGGCTGCGGCACTGTCGGTGACATGATGACATGCTTCCATTTCCAGGGGACATCTTCCCGAAAGAGATTTTGTATGCTAATCCCTCCTGCCTCCATCAGCCAGGCCTGCGGCTGCCAAGCTGCCAAGTCCCCAGCGGGAGTAACCTCTGGTGTGCTGATAAGAGGGGATAAAAGCCCCCTTCCCAAGCCTTCCCTGGTTGTGGTGGGCTCTCCCCTGAGCCGCCCGCAGCCAGCCCCACAGCAGATGCTGCTCCCCTCTCTGGGAGGGTGATGCAGTCACCCGGTGAGGAAGGTGGCTGGGTCCAGGCTTGCCTGGAGCCCAGCCCACAGGTGGGGTCACCCCAGCCCTTGGGGAGAGGGTCCCCAGCCCACCACCCCTGTCCTGGTGACTCTGGCCACATCTGTCCCTTTTGCTGTGCTGGCCAGCTTGTGAAGTGAGACTGGGCACGCCGGTGACAGACAAGGCTCTTCTCCAAGGGATTATCGCTGCCTGAAATACAGGCAGCTCTCTGCTACAAAGCTCAGTAAGCAGAAGAGGGTCTGCTCTCCCCCATGGTGGTCTCTGAAGTTACCTTTGCACTGCCTGTGACCCCTGGGGCTGGCACAAATATATTGCACTGGTCAGAGCAGCCTCAGGGTTTGCTCAGCCATGCCACAAAAGCCTCCTCTGGCAGCTGGGAACAGCTGGAATAGACCATGGGTCTGGTCATGGATGTTTGCCCAACCGCTCTGGAAAGAGGACTATAAGAGCAGTAGTACACAGCTCTTCTGTTGATATTCCTGTCCCATGGGAAATTCACCAGTGACCAAAGACTCAGGTGTGTGGGCTTCTCTGCTTTACTGCAAAAGATCTGATAAATCTGATAATACAGTCAAGTTTCAGGCCACTGGTGTTTTGATTGGTTTTGCTGTCATATCTTAAGAGATAACTCCTTTAAATTACATGGCATCAACCAAGCAGCATCCCACTAAACAAAAAAAAAAAACTTGTTGCAGCAAAATGTTCTTTCAGTAACTCCACTAACAGGTTTGTCTCTCCTTCAGAAAGCTGTTTTAAGGAAATGAGTTTGGTTTTGCAGACAAATCATGTCTGTTTAGTAGAGCTGTAGTCTAATCAGGTGAGGTAAATGCCCAGAGACTAGTTATGGGGGCTGTATAAATACCTCCATAGATAGAGGCATCAAGAGATAAAATGCAAAGATATTTATTATTTTATGAGGCTCATTCCTTTCTCTAGGATCTAAGGAGACAAGCTTCATTGAATGTCAATAAAGAGTCTTTGATGTAGAGAAAAATCTATTAGTTTTGATAGGTTTGATCTTTCCCAAAATAACTGTATATTGAAGCATTGTCTGTGGTGCTGGTGACCTTTCATGACACATCACTGAGTCTCAAGTAGCCATACATGGCTGTGATACAGCAAGGGCTCTATGTGGCTTACAGAGTCCTGTAACACTGGAGCTCTCCAAAAGTATTAAGTATCCAGCACAAAGTCAAGGCACTGTGGAAATTCTATGTGTGTTTCATACCCAAGTGCTTTCTGCCATTTAGCTTTTTGGTGATTGATTGATACTGTTGCAGGTACCAGGCATATTTTCTAAGCTTATTGATTGTGGAGGATACCGGTGCCTATTTCAGAAGGTGTACATAACTCGGCATTCAAGCCCTTTGGGCTGCTGAGACAGACAATGCTAATACATGGAGCAGATGAGAATTGCATTTGCCAGGGCTGGCCTTGGGAGTGGGCAGCCTCCCAAGGTTTCACTGCCTCAGTGATGTCCTCAGAGCTGTAGGTGAGGGGGTAGCCCCTGTTGCTTATTTTAGGTGGCACACAGACGGTTGCTTTCAGAGAAAGGCAGATAGGCAGCTGTTGATCAGCAATCTCCCTGCTTGCACAGCGGTTTATGAATGGGAGAACAAAGGGACCATGCTGAAAGCACCCATGAGGGGACACGGCTGGCAGGGGAGATGGCTGGGGGAGATCTGCAGTTCAGATGGGCAGAAACGTTCCTCCAACAGCCCTTTCTGCAAGAAGTGAGAAGGAGGTGGCAAAACATAAAAGCCCCTCAACACTGCTTGCTGCTGAAAACGTGCAGAGAAAGTCTGTTTGTTCTTCTTGGACTTTTAAACAAGGTTTATGAAAAGGTGTCAGAGGGAATAGTACATTTTTTTAGTGTGGGAGTGTTATACTCTGATTATAATGTCGTGCTCTGGATGTTTTTGCCAGTTCAAGGTCATTAGCTACCATTTAGTACTAGGGATTTCTCTAGGAATAGAAATGATTGTGTTTTCAGGTTCTTGCCTCTTCGTGGAGGGCATGTCAGAAGGCCAGCAACCACGGATGAGACATGGTGTGTTACAGGTTTATTTCAGTCATGATCTTCACCCTCCTGCCTATCCTTGGATTAAAGAAAATGCTGATTGTTTTTCGTTGTTTGTTTCAGTTGCTGATTGCTGTTACTGACTGCAAAGCCCCACCCTTTCTATTAACGGGTCAGTGCCCAAAACATGCCCACTGTTAGTCAGATCTGCATAGTTTAAACAGGTGCTTTTTCTAACATACAGGAAATACGAGCTGACTTTTTAAAGTCAAGCTGTCCTGCTCACAGCTTAGGAGCAGGTCTCGCTTTTGCAAACACTCTCAATGGCTGTGAATTTAAGTTATGCAAATCCTGAACAACTAGTATTTGGGAGGTGGTCCCTGGCTGACTCTGAAACAGCTGCTTCTGATGAATGGTCCAGTAAGTTCCCAGCTGATAAAGCTACCTGAATTTAAAGCAGCTAGCAGGAAGAGAAATGGCTGTCTGCCATTGCATAATGCAATATGTGGATGGATTTTTTCATTTCAATCCTTTACCCTAAGGCTGTATTTATAGCAGGAGAGGGGACTATAGTGCCCAGGTACACTGCCCAGTGTGGTATGTGCCATCTGGTACTGTGGCAGGTGAGTGGCCATCCCACACGCTCTCCTCCTGAAGGTTGTGGGTGAAATGTGTTCAGCAAGCTCCAACAATATGATGAGGAGTTGATCTTCACATCTGCTCATCACCAAGAGAAGGAGGGAGGTGCGGCACTCAAGGGACTGGAGGAGGACTCAGGAGATCCACCTTCTTCGGAGGCAGTCTGCTGGCCTTGCTTGGAAACAGCTGAGGTCCCTGGCCCCCAGGGATACTGCTTAGGCCAATGGGAAGAATCCTGGGGGGATGACTTCGGGAGCTAAGGGTACAGAGCATGGGAATGAGATATGTGTCATCAGGCGACACACACTTCATCCCCGGCCAGAGCCAAAATCCATCACTGCTCTCCAAGATAAAACACATTTGCATTTGCTCTTTTTACTCACACTGGTGGAGGAGAGGCCACAGCCAGAACATCTCCCTGAGAACCTCTCTGTGGTGGTATTGTTATCTAGATTCTGCCAAGGTGGTGGATGGAGGGACCATGTGCCCTGGCACGCCCAGAAGTCCTTTAGGTTACTTACGCCTGTCTGCCAAAAGTAGCACAAACTCCCCCAAAGAAGGAAGAACCAGCACTCTGTCCCTCCACAGCTGGCCCCAAATCAAGACAGAAAGCTGTCTGCCCCAGCACTTGGACAGCTTATCAAGAGAGATCTGGCATTTCATGGGAGATTAGGTGTTGACCCACACAGATCCAAGCTGAGTTACAGGGTGCTCTTCAGCTCAGGATAGAACAAGCTCCCCCCAGGATGGAGAGGGACAGAGGCCTGTGCTCCTTTGCAGCATCTTTTCTCCTTCATAGCCTGCAAGCACCAGGATATGGGGCTGTAGGCAAGGCAGGGTGAGGAGAGGCTGGAGAAGAGACCAGTGGGCTGTGGGTGCGGACCAGCGTGCATGGAAGACTGCTCCCCTGTTCTCCCAGGCATGCCTGCTGAAAAATGGCATGACCAGACCAGTCCTGCGGAGGAGCAAAATGGCACCAGGTACACACACATGCACAGCACTGTGCAATGTGGCTAGTGACTCCAATGCAGCTGGTTTCTACACAGGTTTATGCCAGCTGGCAGACCTGGCCTGGCCATGCCAGTGCAGCGGACTTGGGCAAGAGGTCTCAGGCAAGTGGGAGTTAAAGCAAGAGATCTGTAACTCTGCTAGCAGACCCTTTACTAACATTTGCCAGCTCACATCTACCTGCAGGGCAGATGGGCAAGGGAAGCCAGGGCGACATCTGAGCAGAAGGCAGGCAGCAGCATGACAAAGTGTTGCACAGCGGCAGGCGTGCAAGGTCCGTGCTTGGGGATTAATGAGGGAGTGGGGCATTTTCCAGAATTCATATTCAGTGTGCTTAGCTTAATCCACTGTTTTGCTTCATTCCCTCTCAAGCACCACATCCCACCAAATATGACAACTTTTCAAAGCCCTTTTTGGGGTCAATTCGTTGTTTGTTTTGTGGGGTTTTTTTCCAAAATATTGCTGAGGCAATGTAGTGTGGCCCAGCCCTGCATACGTGCTGCCCCATTCCGGAAGATGGAAAACAAAAGCTAAAAGAGGATGGTTAACCTTTTCTAATTGTCGCAGCACAGGACTAGTTGCCAGGAGGAACTTGAGTGCTAATCCTACTTTACTCACCATGTGACCTTTGGGTAAGTTACCTAATTAACTTGTCCTTCAGTCAGTGGAGCCTGTAAAGAGCAGGTGTTTCAGTGAAACCCAGGATTGCTGAGCCAACTTGTGGCTTTAGGAAATAACCAGAGAATAAAACCCGCTGCACTTTTTTAAAGGTGGCATTAATACAGAGAATTAAAACATCCTGCAGTAAGTTTAAGCCTGCCCTCTAGTCTTTTAGTGGGGCACAGGGTTGAGCCCAGACTATTTAGTTGCATGGAAGATCATTCTGGATGGCATTCAGTATTTGTGGAGGAGTGATATAGAGTGTTCTGATCAAATTATAACTGAGTCAATTCTGTTCTGCTGGAATTTATTTCCTCCCGCTGGACATGTATGGATCCTAGTTTTCCCTGGCCAACCTGTGCTGTTGCTGCCAGGACTGCCCTCTGAATCGCACTGTGGCTGCCCTCTAGGAGGAGGTGGGACTACCTCTCTTTATCCTTACGTTTTAAAGGAGCTTTCAGGCTGAATTAAAAACGCTTGGTGCAAAGAGGTGTAGTTACCCCTTGATTCCAAGCTTTTTCCCATTCAGTTTCTCCCCCTTCTTGCATGTCTTTTTTATTGACTCACTTTAGCCATAGTTGAATCTCTTTTCTTCCTGAAATTATGCAGTATTAGGTACATAAACACTTCTCCTTTTTGCCAGATTCTTCATGCTGATGTGAAATGAAAAATAGGAACAACCATCCCCAGAGATGGTCCTCTCTCTGGTGAAAGATCTTTCACCCTGCATTGGAAAAAGCACTTTACAGAACTATTCACTCCCTCTTTAGCATTTGATGTCAAAGAAAATGCCATTGTATCTCTGCTGTGGATTACAAACACATCATTTATTATTATCTGGCACTCAGGAGGCAAGCCTGCCTCCTGGGGTAGGTACCACTTGTTTTCCTGGTTTGATCTCTCTTTCACTTAAAGAGAGAGCTTTTCAGGGATATGCTTTGCAAAGAGCCAGTCTACACTACTCTCCTCTTTCAAGCAAGTTTGGTCCTCGCAGTCTTTTGCTACAATGGTCCAGTACAGTGTATATTTAAATCTTCCCTTTTTATAACATGCTGTGGACTGGGCAGCTGAAATGCAGCCTTGGTTTGGATGAACACATTCTGCAACCAGGTTTCCAGAATCAGGTTTTGATCCCTTCTTATTCAAAAGTGCCCATAACCATGAATGGCCTAATTGAAACCCGAGGCGGTCGCTGCAGACTAAGGAACAATTCAATGGGATTAAGGCAATGCTGAATGTGGGCTGTTGTGATTAAATTTTGCAAATATTAACTGAAAAATCTTGGCACAAATCCTAGCCAATATGTATTTGAGCGGTTCCCCAGAAGAGAGTGGAGCTGAGCCTTGCCTGAGGTGTAGCAGCGTGGCTGTTTTAACATGTCCTTCCATTGTCTTCACTTGACAGAAGCTGAGGATTTTGGCTCATGAAGGGCAAGCTCTTTGAGGGATGTTAAGGTTAGAGTTTGGAAAGAGCAATTTCCAGGAAAAAAGTATGCAACATGACAATGAAACCAGACAGAAATGCTGCTGCCTTGAAAAACGACTCCAGGAGTGAGAACCTTTCCCACAAACTCAGTGAGCTCCTTGGGGCACGTCTGCACCATGTGATGAAGCACGCTGCAAAGATCCCAGTGCTGGCCACAGAGCTAATGGTGGGAACAGGAGCAGAAGAGCTGTGTCACTGTGGTCCAGTGACCAAGCCTGTCTTCCCTGCTCAGAGGGCAATATGTCATGATTTCAAAAGGGACCTCCCTTCAGGTTTTGTACTGTGCTGAACGTACAGGCTAGTCTGGGGTTTGCTCTGGGCTTTTTGCAAATGCAGTATAGACATACTAGCATATTCCCTCACCCAAAGAATAAGCCTTGGGACGTGAAAGGGAAGAAGTAAGTTCCTTTTCTGTGACAACAGGACAATGCCACTTGTCTCTGAATACATTGCTAACAAACTGTTAGAAGATGCTTTTTTCTTCACATGTTCTTCAGAGCACCTCATCCTAAATCTATCCAGAAACTGAAGCAGAAGCAAATTTAACAGCACATTTATCGGGAAGTGTCTTATGCGGTGAGTCCACTATGCCAGTTCTAGTGTTTTTTTGGTTTGGGGTGGGGGGTGAGGTTGGCTACAGCTACCTATTAGGTTCCAGGATGAACCTGAGGTGCTGATATTCTCCGTGAGACTACCAGTCTGACCCAGAGTCAAGTTCTACAGAGGTGCCACAGCTGGAGTGACTAGGTCATTTGTGGTGAGGATCTCCCAACTTTGAAACTACTCCCCTCTGTCCTTTGGCCTGGAGTAACCTGTTGAATCAATTGAATCAACCTGCATCCACTTGTGAGCATCAGGCTTCAAGAAGGATGTTGACCAACTGGAGAGAGTCCAGCAGGCAGGAACAAGAGTGATCAGAGGCTAGAAAACATGAGCTATGAGGAAAGACTGGAAGAGTTGGGTTTCTTTAGTCTAGGGAATTTAAGACCCGTAGACATGATAACACCCTTCAAGTACGTGAAAGGCTGCTGCAAGGAGGAAGGATAAACTGTTCTTCATACCTGCTGGGAACAGGAAAGGAAGTAGCAGGCTTAAAGTGCAACAAAGGGAATTCAGGTGAGATATTAAGAGACATTTTCCAGTTGTGAGACTTGTGAACCGCTGGGATGGTTTGCTGTGTGAGAGTGCTCTTGTGGGAAGGCTTCAGCAGCAGCTGAGATAGTTATCTCAACTCCAGCACCTTCAGCATAGCTGATCCTATCTGAAGGCTGGTGGAAGGGCAAGATGACCTTTAAAAGTGTCTTCCAGCTCCATTTTACATGATTCCTGTTATCGGCAGAGAAAGTCACAAAGCTGATTCTTAATTCTCTGGTGGGTGTTTTGCGACCAGGCCACTATCTGTTTTTACAGACTGTTGTCTGAGGGGAGAAGGGATTTAGGGGAGTTGTCCATCCTGAAATTGTCCAGAAGAAAATCCCAGAGACACCACAGGGGCTCCCTTTCAAGGGAGTTAGAGATGCAAACAAACAAGCATGAAGGGCAGGTCTCTCAGCTGATCTAAAAAATAAGGCTCCCTGTTGGACCAGCTGCCCTGAGCAACATCCTAAACCATCCTTCCAGTGCTGGCCAGCACTGAAGTACCCCTCAATGCACCAGCAGGCAGAATCAGACAGACACCTGAGCACTTGGGAGCAGCCTGGAGTTGCTGAGTTTCTTTATGGAACTCAATAAAAGGGATAGAAACAAAACAAAAGCAAAACCTGACGCACACAACAATCCCTCCTTCTCTGGTTTCACAGGGAAGCAAGTTCTAACACTGTCAAGTCAAAGATTAAATAAAAAGAAAAAGCCAAGGGCACACTGTCATGCATATATTAGACCTGTGTAAAACAGTGGCATGCATGCCCTCACACATATAAACACTGCGAGATGCACAGGGGTTTAAGACCCGACAAAGAAGCTGTCTTTTCAGCAGGTTCATCGGGCCTGTATTTTTAGCTCTCCCTTTTCTGTAATCCTGTCCATTTTTAATGACGGAGCATTATGCAACCAGCATTTGCCCAGAGGAGTGCCCCGCTGTGGGTCAGCGCAGGACGAGGGGGAGGCTGGGTGGCAGCAGCGGCCTGGGGCTCCCCAGGCTGCAGCCGCCTATGATGCTGCTCCCCAGGGAGGTCGGAGCTTGGCTTCACTGCAACAACCTGGGGACTGATGGATGGAAATCACCTGTGCAGCTAAGCCGGTGCAAGCACCACAGGCTAGCTTAGAATTAAAAGGCATTTCAGACATCCCCACAGAGAGCAGCTCTCCCCTGTTTGCGAGTTCAGCTCCTTTCTGTTGCTCTTCTGTTTCCTTTTGTCCTCTTTTGTGACTTTTCTGGAATTTAGCTTTGAGATGCACACACCAGCCAAGGGGCAGTGAGCTCCTTTGACCTTCCACTTCATCTGCAACAGACCCATTTTTAAGTAGGAATAATGATAAATGATGATGAGGTGCAAGTTTTGACATTCATCTGGAAGTGCAGCGGCATGCAATTTCTAATTTCACCAAATTCTAGAAATGGGTGGATATTTTTCTCTTTCATCTACAAAGATTTGAAGGTCAGCAATGCATCTGAATTTCTGCAGCTTTCAAAAGTGCTTATTCTTCCACTGATTGTCTAGTTGCACAGATTCTTAAATCCATCTTTCTTTTCTTGAAAGAACAGGAATGTGAAACTTAATTTCAAATTAAACATTTTCTTTCAAGCAAAATTTTCTTTTTTATTACTACCTTTGAAAAACTCATCATGTGGTTGTGCTGATCAAGGGAAATGGCAATTAAAAAGTCTAGAATAAATGCCAGAAATGAAGGCTGTGGAAAAAAATGGAAATACTTTCAAAAATACTTTCAGAGGAACAGCAATATCTTTCTTATTTGACAAATGCTAGCCAGCTTAATGTAAATGATGCACACCCTTGGTTCTGTCATTGTACCTAAAGGTAACTTTCCTCTAAGAAGAAAGTTTCCATTGCAGAGGGAGGGGTTTTTCGGTTTATATACCAGGCCTCTTGAAAATTAGGAAATCAAACATGCATCATTTTCAAATGATGCACATCAATCCTCGTATCCTTCCTTTCGCACATCTGCAAACATACAGGTCTGGTAGAGCAACACTTGCTCCCAAGATGGCAACTCCTGGGGAATTTTTTCTCCCTCCACGCCCCTCCCCAGGCAGCGGGAGGGCTTTCTGTCCTCAGAGGACCTGTGCTTGGTGCTCTCAGTCAGTAGCCCAATACTTGGGATATGCATGTGGTTTCTGAACATACCTGATGACATGCACTGAGGGAGGAGAAAGTTTTCCTGCTGACTAGTCTAGTGCTGGCACCAAGTCAGGGCTGGGATAACAATGCCATCAGATGCTTTAGAAATACTTCGCGAGACAGAGAGGTGTGTACCCTGGGCAGCAGGATTGCGACTTTCATGTGTTGTCCAATGAAATAAGTCAAATAATTTTGCCGATCACATTATGTTTAGTTTTCTTGTGCGATTGCGTTTCTGGGGGATCTTTGAGGGGGTGATAAAGCATTCAATTATTTTGGTAATTGAGGCTATTCCTCCCAATGAGAGCCGGACACCTAACTCCTTTGTGTTCTCTCACAAATGCAACCAATGTGACTACAGGTCACATTGTGTGTGCCCACCTTGTCTCTGGGAGCACAGATCACCTGAATCCCAGATGGCCAGGAACCATGGACGCAGCGCAGGGCCAGGGCCAGCACAGGGTACATCTGGTGCATCCAGGGCTCAGGCACTGCATAAACGCCTGGTTGTTCTTCCCACCGCTGCTTAGGGCAAAGGTTAACGAGTTCAGCTTCGCCCTCTGCTCCATGTATGCAGGATGTACTAATGCTTTAAAATGCTGCTGAACGAAAGGTGTTTATGAATATAGGGTATTAAGCCTTTGTACAGCACTGTGGCTCATGTGTTTACTTTGGGTCCTGAACACCCAGCCCGAGTTACTGGAGCAAGTAATCTCTCAGTGCCTGTTGCCGCACGCAGCGCAAACTGCTGCTACCCACGCAGCTGCCTCAGGAATCCAGCTCAGGGTTTTAGCCTCATTGCACCGCTTCAGACACCAGTTGGAGGGGCCTCTTCTTCTCTTACAAAACCGTGTTTGGGTAAGGTTCTTTGTCTGGAGAAAATCCTGTAGGGGAATCCCAAGCCTGATCTTTCCCTGACTGCCACTCCTGCCAGCTGCACACCTAGTACTGCAGATCTTGCTGAGGCAAAATATCTTTTAAGGTTGTTGAGGAATTCTGCCTGAATGAATGTAGCCAAATCTGCAAACCTTGGCAGGAAGCACTGTTCACCCAGGACAGTGATGGGGGATTGTAGCACTTAATGCACTACGGAGCAACCTGTGGGGCTGGTACAAGACTGAAGCATTCTGGCTGCTCTCATATCCCATGGGGGCCAGTCAAACTGAATACCCCAGTAAGGAGCCCTTGACTTTAGGTAAATGACAGGGCTGCAGTCCTCCAGGAGACTAAATTGTCATGTGCCTCTGGCAGAGGTCAAGAGAAAGTGAGGCCAGCCCAGGCAGTAATATCTAAGGTACCCGAAATGGAAGAAAAACTTCATTAAACTGATTAAATGAGTCACGCCTACGTGATCCTGTGCTGCAGAGGTAGGCAGAAAAGCCCACCCCTACCACTCTGAGCTGCAGATAGCAGCATCTGGCAAAATGCTGCTTATTGTAGGTACCAAGATACTGGTAGCTGTGCTATTTCCTGGAAAAAGGGTGGCATTTCTGCTTCACTGAAGCATGACAAAGCAAGAACGGTCAGTATTTGGCCTGTGCCTAAGTGTCAGGGTGTCGTATAACTGTGATGCACATGATGACTGCATTTTCATGAAACTCCTGAAATGGAGGAAGCATGAGGAAACCAGCAGGATTAGGCCAGTAGACATACACTTAATTTGTGCATATTTCTACAGGCAAGGCTTATGTCACTAAAGTAGCTGCAGCTCCTTTTGGAGCAGCCACAGAAGGATGGGATAACTGCACTTCTGAAAAAGATAAACTGCCTTAAAGTGGGTTTGACAGTGCTGCTGGAGGACCTGTGGATCAGCTTATAAGGCTGCAAGAGCTTGATGTGTCGTGACATCCTCAGACTATTCACGTGGAAGTGGAGACTGACCCCAGCTAAAGACAAGTATTTCAAGGGCCACCAGACTAGACTCAGTGGCCTCACAAATAGGGCACCAACTGGGACTGTTTGGGCTCCGGTTTTGTGGTCCGGGTGTGTGACATGGGACAAGTCCCATCGCTCTCATGTGCTCTCTTTTCCCCATTTATCCTTTCTCTTCCTTGCTTACACTTGCTGTAACACTTCAGGCCAGGTACAGGCCATTACTAAGTGTTTGTATGAGGGTCCATGTGCCTTTTGATGCTTCCAAGTATGCAGTTACCAGTTTAGCTTCTAAATATTTTTAAATCCTTATAATATACAGAGCTGTTTCTTTCCACTCTCTCTTATTAAGCAGTAATGAAAAGTCTGTTCTCCTCCCCTGAAGATGAATGGGCAACCATTTCCAACACAGTCACCTTTTCAGCTGACAGAGGGACAGGGACATCTCCCCAAGGCTGATCCAGAGATTTCATCTCCCTAAAACTGTAGGGGTGAACACGAAGACTGTGTTTGTCACTAGCTCTTACATCACTTTTCTAAATGTGACATAATCAGAGAAGGCTGCTTCTTTGGAGCAAGAGGGATTTAAAGCAGGAGACCACTAGCTCAGCTAACAGACCATTTACTAATATTTGCCAGCTTACATCTGCTTACAAGGCAGATGGGCAAGGGAAGCCAGGCTGACGTCTTGAATGGCTTCCCTCAGGCCATGCATTTGCTTCAGCCAGAGAGGAGACTGCAGTCCTGAGAGATCCAGCTTTCTTTGGCTAGCTAGTGCACACATGTGCCATGAGCAAAACAAGCCTAGCTAAAGTCCCCTGAGTATAAATAGGCAGCCCAGGACATCTATGAGGACTCCAAGTGGCTAGATGACAGCTATCTCAGGTATGTCTACCCATGCTGCTTTTGCATGTCCTGGCTGCAGCCTGCATAGTCGGAGAGCTAACGCAGGCGGAGAATCCGGCTTCCTCTCTCCCAAGTGTCCAAGGAATGACCCAGCCATCTGTAGGAATCATTACCGTCCTCCGCGAGAGGGGACAAGGTCAAACCAATTGAATGTTGTCTAAAGAGGATCTTGGGGAGGGAATGTTTTCATTACAACAGTTCATCTTTCTTTTCACAGTTCATCAAAAGCAGGCCTTCTGCATACACACGCAAGACAAATAGGACTGAGGGGTGATGATGGATACTGTAGGCCCTCAGTGATTGGGATGACCCTCCACTCACACCGTTGATCAAAGGCAAGTAAAACAATCAGCCAGCCATCAGCAACGATGTAATATTAAACTCCCCAAACACCTCATTTAATTAAGTCGTTATGTTCAAAATCTCCATACCAGATCTTTTAAGTTATACACTCTTAGACCTTGCCCTAAGATAGCAGAAAAGGACTTCCGGAGGGAAAATGGCTGTAAAAAATTATTAATAAAATAATGTCTTTTCCCTCTACGCTCCCAAATCAATTGCTCTCTGGAAGGTTACACTTCTGATTTGCCCAGGCAGAGCTCATGGGGTGCCTCATGCCCAGCACTTGTACCTGCTTAGTCTGCTGCAGACAGAAAGCAGGGAACAACAAAGCTGATGTTTATGATGTCATCTTCTTGTTGAGGTGATCTCTATGATGTCACAAACCCTACCTCTGTGAACCCGCTGCTGGCCTTACAAATCTAAGCCAAAGCTCACTGAAGAAATGTTAGGCCTGTGCAGGTGCAGTGTCAGCACAGGAGGGGAGGAGAGATGAAGGGGAACATGCATTCACCGGGAATACATCAACGTGGAGGGTGCTTCCATCGTTCAGCCCAGTCTCCAGAAAGTAAAGATTTCTGAGCCACACTCCAGTCAAGAACAAGATGGGATGTGAAATGCAGATGTCCTGGAGGTGGAGCTGGAATTTACCCTATAGTCAAGAGCATCTGACCTGTTAAAGTGGGTCCAGAGGAGGGTCATGAAAATGATCAAAGGGCTGGGACACCTCTTCTATGAAGAAAGGCTGAGAGAGTTGGGGTTGTTCAGCCTGGAGAAGAGGCTCCAGGGAGACCTTATTGTGGCCTTTCAATACTTAAAGGAAGCTTATAAGAAAGACGGACAAATACTTACCAGGGCCTGTAGTGACAGGACAAAGGGTAAGTTTTAAACTGAAAGAGGGTAGATCTAGATTGGATATAAGGAAGAAATTTTTTATGATGAGGGTGGTGAGACACTGGAACAGTTTGCCCAGAGAAGTTGTGGATGCCCCACCACTGGAAGTGCTCATGGTCAGGTTGGACAGGGCTTTGAGCAACCTGAGCTAGTGAAAGATGTCCCTGTCCATGGCAGGGTGGTTGGACTAGATGACCTTTAAAGGTCCCTTCCAACCCAAACCATTCTATGATTCTTTGATCTGCAGAAGATGTGTCAGTCCTCTTAAACACCCATCTTTGTATGATATGCATCCTCCTCTGGAAGCTTCTCTCTCCATTGATTAAAGAAACTAGCTTAAACTAGCTGGATAAACGAGCAGAGATGAGCCCCATCCTTTAGCTTTGTAGTAATTATTGTAGAGACATCAGACACCGTATGACAAATGGATAGACTTTTAATTCCTAGATGAAAAAGATATTTTTGTTTTCTCTCTGCTTTCATCATTGGCTTAAGGCAATCTAATTCTGTACTACATGTGAAAGGGGTGACTCAGCCCTACATCATGTGTTCCCACCCCACCAGCTGTGCGCCTTGGTGATTGTGTAGTTGAGCAGTCAGATCAGGGCATTCAGACAGATGAGGGAACTCTTCCCTTTTTTCCCATTTTCTGCTGGGTGGAGCATTTAGCTGGATCAGCCTGACGTGCTCAATTTCCCAGATGCATGAGCCCTACAGCTGGCACAAGGGAAGGGATGGGAACTCATGGACGGGGGCAGAACAATGCTACACATTTTGGCAAAAGCTGGACTTAGATTGGCTCAGGGTGGTCATGAAACCACACCTTACTCACATGTGATCTGGTAACCCAGTGATGAGAGATTCTCCATCTCATTACCAGTTTCCTGAGTCACCTGAGCAATGGTAATTGCCCTGCTATTGTTTTCCACTTCATTATAGAAAGGCATGACATTTAAGCAGAGTAAAGCTTGCCATGCATGAGTTCATCAAGCACCTGAAATAAAACCTGTCAAGGTGCTGTAGCATTAAGCAGCCAACTTCAGCACTTGCAGTAGCACAGTCTCATTTGTCAGCACTAAACAGGGAAGAAGGCTGCAGGGAAGGAGTGAGGATCTTTTCCCTGGAAGCTTTGAGACAAAGGAGAACCAGAATTCCTAGAGCAGACTGCAGCTAGTGTAAAGAAGACCTTTTAGACAGGCCAAAGATGTGAGCCTGTCCCTTCTGTTTGTGTACCTTGGCAAATGGGGTTGCATCCAGGACTGTAGAGGTTGCTCATCCTGGAAATAGAATATTTTACTGTCTGAAAACAATATGTGAATATTTACCCAAATGTCACACCCCAAATGCTAGCACCCTTAGAGAATCCAGATGCATTTTCCAAGTGTCATAGCTAAAGAAAAAAAAAAAAGAGAGAGGAGAAGAGGTATAGCAATTCAGGAAGAGCTCCAAAGAGGAACCTCAAAACCTGTGGTTATGTTTTGCTGTGTTAAAACATATTAGTTAGTTTAATTGTCCGGGGCTGAGTTCCAAATCCCTCACAGCATGTTTGGTAAAAGTAACAGTAGTCTAAAGCCTGGATCACTAAAAATAAACCACCTTTATCTACTCTATACCTCTATCCACTTATTTACACCTCTATCCACTTTAATAAACCACCAGGTGACTTAACTGCTTTGACAGGTTTATACAGTTAGGTCATTCCTAAAACTAGTTTCTTTAGACACTGTGCAGCACTATTTTTTTGTTTTCCATCTTCCCTGAATTGCTACACTAAGCACAGATCTGCTGCCTTGGGCAGTACACATGCTAGACATAGACCCTTGCTACCAGATCAGCTGTACATGGAGGTTTTTTAATGTGTGTATTACCATGGCAGCCAAGTCATGCAGAGCCACCAAAAGCAGAATTGTTTATAGCTAGAATGGGACTCACGAGACAGAGCAAAGCTTGAGGTTGCAACTACATCTGATGATCCATGAACTAAACTCCCGGTGGTGCCAATGGAAGAGCTTTCTTTCATGAGCATTTGGCGGGGATCTGTTGCCATGTAGTTGAGGCTGGATTCAGTGACTACCTTGGCTGTGTTCCCTGCCTTTACACTGACCAACATAATATTGTTCCAGAGCAAAGCAATGTGGGGAGGAGGAGCTGAAGTTCAAAAGAAAAGAGGCCTCTAAACCTTATCATTAAGTCTTCCTCAGGGACTTAGGTTTCAAGCAGACTCTCTGAGGGTTGCGTAAGACCAAAGAAACCCTGGACTGTGCATGCAAAAATAACACAATGAAAGCCTGAAGGCAGACAACAGGATGAAGGACACAAATCATCCTCCACCAGCTTCTGGAGTGGTGAAATCTTTCCTGTGAATAGCTCACTGCTGAGGAAACGGGCTGTCCTAGAGGATCAGGCAACAGTGAAGTGCATTCTTGTAAAGTAGCCACAGAGCTAAGGAGTATCCGAGATGGCATTTCTGCTTTAACTCTTGTGGAGCAGTTCAAGTTTTTCTAATATAGCAAGGCGGGAGGGCCTACTTTTCTGGCTTGGTGGCTAGAACATGCCAGGATAGGGGGGCAGTTGCCTGAGGTATAAGCATTGCTCCAGGGAGGAGCTCATTATTTTTGCAAATTTGAGCCCCATTAGCAGAAGTCCTAGAGAGCCATTCACATATGGGGTGAGTGCATGGGAGTGCAAGCCCAGATCTGGGAGGCGGCCAAGATGTCAGTTTAAGACAGCACTCACTCATCACCATGCTGTACTTTCAGTTGACTTAAAGCTTTCCGGTGACTGGAGTAAATTTTTTAAAATGTTTTAGCAACAGAACAAAGACACCAAAGAAGAGACTTGTTTCTAACCAAACCAAAACATTTGGTGATGATTTTTTCTTTCTTTTCATTTGGCTGCTGAACCGGTAACTTCTGCAGTATTAAAGGCAGTGAACTACGTCTCCTGTGGTAATGTCATCCCCCTCTCGCTTTTGGTTGCATCAGTTCAGGAAGGGCAGCAAAGACTCTGACCCCATAGTTCTGCAGAAACCAAAATTGATGTTCTCCAGAACAACTACTGAGTACACTGCCTCGGGCTTGGCTTGGTTTTATCCAAGGTGTTTGGGTTGTCTCCCACTTCCTGAAAAATCCCACTTACAGAAGCTAGGTATCTGCAGCCACTTTTTGGCACAAAAAAAATGACTGGTGAGTCAGGGTTCTGGTAAAGGGAATGATGTCTCCTCTCCATGGACAGGGATAAATGGGGACAGTGGCAGCAAGGGATGTGTCCAGCTACCTGCCTTCTCCTGATTGCTGAGGCAGTCTCCAACAGGATCATGCATTTTTATTTGTTCACTCTTCTGTCATCCATCTTGTCTCATTTGCAGGACAGATGAGCATGAAAAGACCTAAAGCTCAGTCCTCAACAAAAATATTATTAACATCATTCACCTTCCAGAGCTCTGCTCCAGCTGCTCCACACCATATCCTTTATTAGATACTTGTATGAATAATAATATCTGCAGTTAGACCAGCTGGGATTGCAACAGAAAAGGAAGTTAACCATCCTGCTTTAGGTCACAAACCGATTCAGAGAGGGCAGGTTTGCCAGCCCTGGGGGAAGTAGTTCATACACCCTTCTCCACAGCATCCAGTACCACCTGCATCCTTTCCCTCCACTCCTTCTTCCTGGCCTCTTTTCTTTACCTCTTGTGCTGTCTTTTGGGATTTTTGCTTGCTGCCAGCTTTCACCCCTGCCTGGAGAGGCAGGCTGTTCACCCTGTTGCATGCCCTTTCCCCACCTGCAGCTGGTTCCAGCTCTCCCCTGTTCATCTTGGTTTTTGTCAGTTGTCCCTTGCTACCAGTTGCAGTGAAAATTTCTGGCTCTCCTGCCTCAGCGCTGCTTTTCCTTTCTCCCCATCCTCAGCCATCCCCACCTTCCTTGCTGCCTTTTCCTTCTCCCTTTCTCCCTCTCCCCAAGCACAGGGTTTAGAAGCCAGGCAAGGGGTAATTGCAGAAGCCAGGTGGCTTCCAGTCCTGCTGAGCATGTAGACTTGGGGCTGGACCTACTGGAGTTGATCCCACACATACCTGCAGAGGCACCTCCACCCAGCAGCACTCGCTGCTGGTAGGAAGGAGGTGGGGGTCTCCCTACCTGCCTCGGGCTCCTCTTCCTGCATCCTGAAAGGGACGAGCGCAACACTGAGGGTCTCCCCAGCCCCCTGGTCCCACCAACAAGACCCTGCAGAGCCCTTCTGCCTGCCTGCAGTGCCATGCTGAGGTGTGGCCCATGGTGCTGATATCGGTTCCCTTATTATCAGGCTGCCTCCTTTCTGCCTACTGAGGTTGGGTTATGAACGGTGTCCCAATTTGCCTCAAAACACTGAGTTAGAGAGGTGTAAAGATTTTTGCAGCATGCCTATCTCTGCTTTTTCATTGGTGCGTGGTAAGATGAGCAGGGAAAATACTCCTTATTACCTCCTTCAGATCAATCATAAAAACCCCCCTTTGCCTACAGGATGCTGGATAAAGATAAGAGCTACTGTCTAGTGTGCTGGCCAAAACAGTCTTACTTTTTACACATTCTCCCCAAACCACTGCCTTTTATTTATATTTGGATTGTAATTTGCCTGGAGCTGGGACCATCCTTCCATTCTGTTTGTACAGCACCAAGCGCAAGGATCTTACTGGGTTAGTAGGGTCCTTAGGCACTGCCCAGGTACTATTGATGCTGACTTTACTGGCTGGTTATATCAGTGTATATCAGTAAGCCAGGGCTGGAAGAGGAGTGACAGAACAGCCCATCACCCAGTCCTCCAAGCTGGGACATTTTTCCTGTCCCTCCTCCCTGCTGCTACAGAAAGCATAATGTAATCTGCTGCAAGAGTTTTGCTGAAGGAAGTTTACACAGCCTAATTTTGCTGGTATATGTGCCGTGCAGAAGGACTGAGAGTAGATGCCCTCTCAGGACTTGCTGTTCCCATTTTGAGGTAGGAAACACGATAACAAATACTAAGCAAAGAAAATAGACTCGCCCAGTGCATCTCAATGCAAACAGACTTCAAGCCACCGAGCTTCGTGCATCCCACGAGATATCTCCTAACCTGCTCTCACCTTGCCCTCTTTCTTTCATTTTTCTGTCTAATCTTTCCCTTATCATAGGCAGGAAAATGTACCAAAGCAGAAGATGGACTCTTTCCAACTCTTGTCCCTGTCTGCTTTCATTCTGTGTTTTTCTTCTCCTCTCTCCCATTGAGATCATTTACCCAATAGCTAGAAAGTGCAGTAGGTCCAAATGGAAACATATTACAGACCGTGGTTCACCATGCACATTGTGATAGGCCTGGAAAAGCATGGTTACATACCCTAGAGGTGAGGAGTTTATAATGGCCTGATCCAAAGCCCTGTAAGGTAAATGGCATACTTTCCACTGGCTTCAAGGGGCTTTGGATCATGCTATAAATAGTGCAGCAAGATACTGTACATGGATATGACAACTATTTATAGGACTTATGATAGATAAGATGTGTACTCACCATCTAAATCTAGCCACTGTGTCATCTGGGGAGACACAAATCAGGACTGATGCTTAGTGGAATGAGAGATATCAGTGACAATGAGGGACCATTGACTGATGTATCACCTGCTTCCCCAAAGCAGAAGCAGCTGAGATCCTTCACCATCTACTGCAAGTGCCCTTTGTAACTGACAGCTTTGTTCTAAAGGAAAGTTGTCAAATATGGCAAAGTGATAACCTCAGATTTATGATGTTTTTCTGCAGCAAACACCCCTAGAGCCTCTCATGGTGATCTGAGCCCTCTCAGAGGCATGTAGTCTTATATCTTCCTTTGACTGGATCTCTCTAACTGTGGTCAATGACCCCATGATCACTGAAAACCCATGCTTGGTTGTGTCAGTGCAAGTTAACATGGATGACCTTGGTACCCAGGATTATGTGTGTAATACAGGCTTGATTGCTATCATTAGTACCCAAGGTTACCAGAGCTGACAACATCAGAGTTACCTGCATGGCACAGCCTATTCATATTCACATCTGTGAGCCAGCTCCTCACCGGCTTTCATAAACATGTTTCTCCCTCTGAGCAGAACACAGTGTGCAGATGTTATCATGCAAATGAATTTTTTCAGACAAAGATGTTCTAACTTTTGATGTTGGAGGAGGGTGTTGTTTCATGTTATAGAGGGATTGCCAGCAGCTATCTGGTACTTCACAAATCTTCACACCAAAGTGCAGGTGGGAGCAGGTTGTCCATACTGTTGTCATTAGATTTGTTATGGTGGTGCCTAATGATAAATCAAGAATAGCCCCATTGTCTTTGGCACTCTATAAACACACAAAGAGAAATAGACAATCCCTGACAAAGAGTTTACAGTTCAAACAAAAAAAAGCCTTGGGTTGGTTGAAATGCTAAAGGTTTTAGCACAAAAACCTCAGAAGTGATACAGCTGGTGCTCATGAATGGGTGGAGAGACCTGCAGTAAAATTTTCAATGGATCATAAATCTACAGTCCTGTTTCTCTACCATGAGGGAGGAGACCATAGAGGAAGGAAAGGCGGGTAAGAGAGAGGAGGAGGTCTATGACTGTGAATAGTTGGTGTTGGTTTTACTCCCTCAAAAATGACACTGGCAGACATTCACTTTGGTTACGATCAGCACAGATTTTAAAGGCTATTTGCACACGTGAAACTCTAGAGCCCTACTTAGTGAGATCCCATGCAGTAACAAGAAGAGAAGTAAATTTAGCTTGTTGAAGACTTAGCATTGATCCCAAGATGTAGGAATGGCATGGACATTATGCTAGGCTTTGAGGAAAGGCACATGCAATTCCTCAGCCTCTGGCACAGAAACAAGCAACATCTGCGGGGTGCAGAAAAGCATCTCCTTTCTTTGAAATCCCAACTGGAATTAGTAAGACTCAGCCAGTGCTTAAATGGATCTTCCATCCTACCTCTCTGCCCAGCAGGCAGGCAGTGTTGGCTGTTGTTGCTCAAGTCCTGGATAGCAAGTACCAGGTATCAATACCCAGGGGACCATGTCAGTGTGGATCCTCTTGACTGATGGCTGCAGTCTCATTTCTGCAAAGCATCTTCTTAATTTCAGGGATTTTCTCACATCCATTGGTGTTCATGACAATACTGGAGGGCATACTTGTTGTTAATCTTCAGTAAGACTCATATGCAAGTGCTCTGCTGAACAGAAGTTTCCAGTCCGTGGACAAGAGAGCCATGCTGGGGACTGTAGAAAAGGAGGCTGTACAGAAGTCAGCTGTCTCACACTGATGGTGGCACTGGCATACGTGCATTTGGGGTTCTTACGTCCTGAAGTAAGTCACTACTGTCTGTGTGCGCACTGTCATAGAGTGGTAGGGTAGATTTGTTTGTTCATTTTATCCTTGATCCTTTGAGGCTTTCTAGTCATTCTTGGCTTGTATTTTTCTGTTGACTTAGTTATATAAACTTCCTCTAATAGGAGAGTAAGTATGTCTTTTGTGCTGTAACCCTCAGATCCTCTGCAAGGGATTCTGCATTGACTGCAAATGATCTCAGACAACATGACCCTGTAGTGAGCACCCAGCTACAGTGGTCTGAAGAGCTCTCGGACCTTGAGAACAGCCACATGAATTGCAACCTCAACTGGTCATTGTTTCTGCAAGTTTAGTCTGACAAAGTTTGTACTGAAGCTTTTACTTGAAAGTTTTTCAGGTTTTTGTTGGGGAGCCTGAAGAAAAATTACTTTGATTGCAAAGCAAAGTTTTCCAGGGTTGGGTTGCAATTTTCAGTGCCCAGCTCCTAAAAAATGTAATTGTGTTTGGCTTTCAGCAACTGGAAACGAAAAAAATATTTTTGTTTGACATAATTCCCCAAAATCTAACATGGATTTCTTCTGGAAATGTTAGTTCTGCCCACAAAAATGTGACAGTGTTGGTATCTTTTGTTGTTGTTGTCATTTAATTAAAATCCTGGACTAGCTTTACTCACTATTTTTTGATGACCCTTCCTCTGGCTGAATTTTTCTTTTCTGCAGTAAGAATGCATGCATCCAGTTAAGTTCCAAACTCCTCTGCAGTGACGGACCACGTAGAAGAATCAAGTATGTTCCTCTCCACAAGTGGGACAGGGGATCCCTTCTCCTCCAGTCACCTGTGCAGAAGCAGACACTGCCTCTCATTTCTTCCAGTGGGTAAAAGTTATTCACAGTTTCAAAAGCTTCTGTAAGGATTAGCTGATTGTGAATACTCACGTTCCACATGTCTCTACAAGGGGGAGTGTTTTCTTGATGAGTTCCCATGTGTCTTTTTTACTATGAGACCAAGAGCATTAATCTATTTGGGTAGCTCGTTACGAAAATATCATATGCCACCAGTGCATCTGGTTTAGATATTGACTTAGCACCAAGCTGCAAAATGACAGCATATGATTTGTACCTCCCAGACACATAATATTTGTGACAGGTATTTGTAGTTGGTTACACTCTTTTTATTGATTAATTTTCTGTTAGTCAATTAGAAACTGTCCAGTAACCTAAGCACATTTGAAATGCTAAGCCAGTGTGGATTTTCCATCAGTGTCATTCCCTAGAAGGTCGTAAGAATTTCAGGTTACAGTGGCCTGAAGTCGGGGCACTTCCAAAACCTAAAAGAAAAAGAGGCCAGGCAAGTTCTGAACCTCTAGAGCTGTTTCCCAGCCTGTGTCTCACACCTTCCTTGATTGTAGATAAATTCTTCTGTCTTATCTGCTTTCTAGAAACTTTCCCTGACATGAAAAGCCATGAAGTGTTAGCGAACACTGATTTATGGTGCATTAGCACATGCAGCATATGTTTCTTTAGCTCCGGAGAAAGTCTGGCTCTGCAGTGCTTGGAAATGGTCTTTAAAAGCCCAAGGCAGAGTGTTGCACACATCTGCGTGTGCTCTCTGTGGGTGAGATTCAGCTCTGTGTAGCAAGATACTACAGTGCTGAGGTAGTTGTTAAATTCTGTTCAAATGCCAGAATGCATTTCATCCTATAGCCTTTATTGATATATTTGAGAGCAGATCAGAAGCCACGTACCTTGGCATTGATTTGGTATTGGGAGTAAATCAACATCAGCTTTGATTGCTCCATATCACTCTCTATATTACCCTGCTCTGAATGCTCTGCCAGGGTATTAATCACTGACAACAAAGAATTAACTACATGTCAAACTTACAAAAGGAGGAGTTTTAAGAAGCCATTTCTTTATCCGCCTTTGTGAAAACAAAGCAACGCGCAATGGGAGACATACAAATAATCAGAACACCCAAAGAGGGGTGGAGAAGTGGAGAACAAGCTTCCATCAAGACAACCTGCCAAAAAGGTTACCTTAAAAGCTTCTCGATGATGGAGGTTGCTGCGTTTATGAAGGATGTGACAGGACCCGTTCGCCTGTAACAGTAGGGGATTGGAATTGTCAACCAGGGACAGCCCTTCTGGCCCTTTTCCTATCGTGAGCTGGCTGAGGCATTGCAATTAAACTCAGCACAACATCTGTAAGTAGGGAGAGCTGTGAAAATACAGTCAGGCACAACTCTGTCAATGAAATAATAACAGCAGCCAGTGTAGTGTGAAGAAAGCAGGGAGCAGAATAGAGAATTGCTACACAATAAGAGAGAGGAAGCCAGCAGGCCAGTTTCTGGACACAGACCAGTATGTTGTGATGCATTGTGTTGGGAAATCAATTGCTCCATGAAGCTTAATTCTTGTGTCAAAGAAAAAGAAAAAGATCATTTTGAGTTCAAATGTCTGTCATCTCAGCTAGGTTTTCAATGCCTTTCCAAGAGCTGAAATGATCTCAGCCGAAAGGGCTGATCTACGTACATGATCAAATAAGAGATAAAAGGACAGATTTGTCTCCAGTGAAAGGTCAGTGAAATTTGTCACACAATTAAAACTTCTTTATTTCTTTAGAAATCCTTTGAAACCAGCCTCTCTAACTCCATGTTATTTCCAGCCTGCTCACCACTTCCTCTAATCTTTATATTACAAGAATGACCCTCCTGCCTTCCAGACTTGTCTTTGCTGAAGTTTATATTCATCTAATTAAATACTGCATTGTGCAGCTCTTAGCACTAAAAAAAAAAAATCACCCCATCTGTTTTTTTCCATCTCAATGAGAAGTGTCCTCAGGGAAGATCGCATGTCTATGTTGTGAAGGGTGGGGGCAGGCAGTAAATCCCATCCATGATGAAAACCATGTTCTGTATTTCCTCTTTTTATTCTTGATAATAGCTGTACGCACACTTGCCTTTTGTTACTCTCCCTTCTTGAGCGCTCTCCAGACCTTAGAAACATCAGGGTCAGGGCTGAAGACATTATTCTGGAATTTGATGGCAAATTTGTGGGGATGGAACTTGCTACGTGACTGGTGACTAGCTCATCACTACCACTGAGGACAACACGTGTTGCCTTTTCCTTAGGTCCTTTTCCATCATTCGTCTTTCCCTCCTGTGGTCTCAGGGCAAATTAAGCCAACAGAGGGGCTGGGCTCTGGCTGCCTCCTGGTTTGTGAGCCTCACCTGCTGCTGTGACACTGTCACCCAACGCTGGAAGCAGTGGCTGCTGTCTTCTACTAACACCCTGACTCTGCACCATGGTCATTGAAGTGCAAACTTTGCCTGGAATAGCTCAGCAGAATGTGGAGTGACATGGAATGGGCTCCTGAGGCCCACACCACTGGCAGATCTGGTCCATCAGTTAGAGGGAAGAGCTAAGGGCAAGATGGGTACAGGTAGATGGAGAGCTCCAGCTAGAAGCCAGGTTAGGGGGAAGCCTGCCCACATCCCCAGCAGTAGCAGGGGTAACAGGGAGCAGAGTTTGCAAACGTCACTTTAAATAGTCAGTTGAGGATCTAGCTGATTCTGCAGAGCCACTTCCAGTGTGGTTGGTCCATGGCAGACTGCAGGCATCTAACACTTCTTGAGACCTTCTATGGCAACAAAAAGAGCAGAGTAGTTCCCCACTCCCTGGTGAAATAACACAGCCAGTGTTTGGGTGATGCGGACATGGTTTCCCTCATGTGCGTAGAAGCATGAGAAAGAGAGGGGCCAGATGAGTTACAAGTGAGCTGGGGAGTGAGAACGAAATGCCAAGGAAGGGGGACAAACCCACAGCGGACAACCGGATCTGAGGACAGAGTGCTACCTTCCATTTAATGAGGTGCATCTCTGATTTGTATGATCAGCACTCATGGACTAATAAGCAGAGGAATTCACCTGTCAGTGGGTTCAGAGAGCAATGTCCCCTCCTCAAGAAACTACAACAAAAGGAAGATCTTGCACATCGAGATGACCTGTCCATCAGGCTGACTTGATTTCTGACCGGGCCAGCAAGAAAAAGGCTTTTTGTTTTCTCTGATTTGTCCTCTGCTAACATTTGCTTTACGTTCTTGTCAGAACAAGACCAGCCTCTTGAAGTGCAACACACGCTCTGTCCTGTTTAGTTTGCAATGTTTTGTTTGGCTGCTAGCAACTTGATCATCAGAAGAAACAATATTTCCTTAGTCCATGCTCTAAGAAATCCTCTTCTGTAACAACAGAGGTCTAACAAAGCCCATCCTGCCCACCAGACACCGATAGAAAGAAAATAGCCAAACACACCACCCTTCTGACAAAATGTTATCAGAAACCCATTTGGGAGAAGCTGTGCAGGAAGTTCCTGGGATCAGTTTATTGGGGAACAAGAGGCAGAAAAGGTCTGCTGCATTAGGAAAAAGTAATTGTCCACATGGTCTAATACCAAACCTACAGCTAACGATAGTGGATGCTTGAAGGGAAGGTGCAAAACCCTTCCTAATTCACCTAAATACCATGCCAATAGGGATAACTTACTCTGCCCCTTTCATGGCTGGTTATATGGTGCCCTGAAGCTGGGCATTGATAGTGCTTGTGATTTTATCCTGGCTAGCCTGGGTTTGAAGCCACATGTATTGCTAGTGTTATGTATTGTAACTTCAGATGCTATTATTCATGCTTTATTAAGACATGTTCCATTCCCTGAGTTACAGCAAGGATTAATTTAATCCCATGTCTATCACACGTTCAGTCTAAACTGTCTCAGTAGCATTCTGCAACATAGAGCCCTCTACAATTACCTCATGCATTGCCAGAAAAAGTATTTCCTTTTATCCTTTAAAGTCTATCTTATAATAAAGAAATTCTCTTGGTCTTGTTTTATTGCAAAGGGAAGTAGCAGTGCAGGTTGGAGTCACCTGCATTACTGTGTACTCTTACTTCCTCTCCTCGTGCTCTCATCCAAGTCTATTTGCCCTGACAGTATTTTCTCCTTATATCAAAGCTTTTCTTCCCTTCATGCCTCCTGCATTTTTGTGGCTCTCTGGATAGGCATATTCTACTACCACAGCTCAGTTCTATTAGGAGCAAGGTGATTTTGGTCCAGACACATCCAAGCCTTTCATATTGGAGGTTGTCTGAGGTCTCTGCACTGACTTAGCTGCTGCCTTGTATCTCATCATGAACTACCTGTTTGTCTCTCTGCCACCTGCTGCAGCTGGTTCTAACTTTGCTTGGGAGCTCTTTGAGGACAGAGCCTGTCCTTTATCAAGCAGGTGTCCCATGCTTAGCCCCATGGAGCACCTCATGGATCCCACGGCACAGGCTGAGTGGGTTCCCTTACCAGTATAACACAGGCAAAGACAGCTCTATAATAGACAGCACATTCTCTTCACATAAGCAAAACCACTGGCAAATACAATAGGATCAGAAAGAATGATTGCTGAATGAAGTTGCATTTTACTTAATATCAATGATGCTGGCACCAATGTGAATAACATTTTCTTCATTAAGTTCTAAGCACTTCCAGTTGTGTCTCATCCTATTTTCCTGGTCAGTTTTTTATGACCAACAATTGCTCTGTTTCAAAAGAGAAATTGAAATGATTCCTTCCCAGATATATGGAACTAATTCTGCAAGTGTGTGTTCATGAATAGACCTGAACAATTATTGTTTTTCCAGAGAATAAGACATTCTCTGGAAATGTGGTTTTAGTTGTCCTGAAACTATTCACACATTATTAGTACTGCATTTCCTGAATGATGCTAGCTGGGAAGAAAAAAAAAAAATGGGATTAGCTTCACAAACCTGCAAGAGGAGGTAGTGCTCTTCAAATTGTACCACTATGTCTAGTCTCAAGAGTGTAGGATACCCAGGTTAAACTCCCACCCACCAAGGGAAGATGCAGCCCTGCCTCTCAGCTGCCTGGAGCATGGCAGTGGGCAGGCGGACACAGATGAACCCCCCCCAGGGTGTGAGAGTAGCTCTCAGTCTCCCCTCTCCTGTTGAGTTCTTGTGACATAGAGCTCATAGTCCCTCCCACAAGGAAGGGAACATGTGCATCCCATCTCCTGGGACAGTACCCTAATCCAGCAGGATGGAGAGGGATGTCTTCTGGCCCAATCAGTATTTAAACAAGAGTATCTTCAGCAGGAAAGGTGGAGAGCTGGAGAGCAGCCTGGCCCAGAATCCCTTGGAGACTGGGACTCCTGGGTGAGGGGGTGTCAGAATCCCATGCTCAGGGCAGCTGCTTGACTCCAGGCAGGGACTTCAGCCTAACCTAGCCTTGCACCAGGTTGCAGGGCCTTTGGAGATGGGTATCTCTTATGGCCCCCTCTATAACAGATAAAGGGCTGTGATGGCAATAACTGCTCCTTCCTTATGCAGTTGCATAACCCACCCCCTCTTTGCCTTTGTTTGCATGTGTCCATAGCTAAGCATTTCATTTTAGATCACATGGAACATTTTGTGTCAACTGAAAACAATAAGACTGATCCCCTTCCTCGCCTATGAGTTAAACCCCCAGAAATTTACATGTGTTTTTCTCTGAATTGAAATTATTTTCCAGTTAGGCTGCCAAGCTAAAAATAATTTCTCCATGCAGCTCCAGAGATGAAACAAATGCATCCTCTCCCATATCTACCTGATTCCCAATGAGAAACAGGGCAAGATGCCCGCAAAACAGCACAGCCTGGCTTAGCAGGAAAAGCTGTTGTTGATGTCTGCACAATAGGCACGAAGCAGGATTTCAGGTATGTTGGAGCAAAAAATGTGTGGCCTTTTGGAGCAGGATTTTGCTGCAGAATCCAAGACACCTGACTGATTTTGTAGTCAGTACAGCTGGGGAAGATGGAGATGAAAAAATGTGGAAAAATGAGGATTTACAGGAAGGGCAGCGCCTCTTTCCTCTTGCTCTGCCGACCTGCAATAGGAGATCCCAATGCCATCTCCAGTTTCTTCTTCCACCATGGTGACATAAGATCCCTAAAGAGCCACTTCTGAGTGTATTTCATTAAGTTTACTCCCCAGTTCTTTTGATCAGGCATGCAAGGGATGCTGCACCCCTCCATGAAGCTGCTGGACTATGCTGTCCTGAGGTTTTTATTATACCTTTTGGCTAGCAGATGCAATCTTTGCAACCAGAAGCCATTTTTACTTTTCAGGGCAGGGCTGCACTTTGCAGAGGAGGACTGTAAAAGCAATGCATTAAACTGGCTGAGGGGATAAATAACACTAAACCAAAGGGCAGCTGCAATTACTTTCACTGTTCTAATCAACGCCCCCAATGTGGGACATCAAAGCAGGGCAAACTGAGCACAGAATTCAAGGTGTCCCTGAACTCAAGGCTGCATGACAGGGACAGCATAGAAATGTCCTGATTATATTTCACAAACTGGCAAATCTCTGACCCGCTCTCAGGGGATGACTGGCCCTGAAGGCAGGAAGATGCGGTGGGACACGCTGTTCTGCACGACTCCACAGGGAGTCAGTGATATTCCTGCTTTCATATGGCACACTCTCATGTGAAATCTCCACTGAAGATGATAAAAGCTTTGAGAGTGGGACACAGCTTGTTTGGGTGGGCTTCCCATGGGTGACCTGAAAGCTGATGGCAGGAGGTGCTGGGGAGTGAAGATGAGTGGGAATACTCTTCCTTGACAGTGTTGGTGGAACTCTCATCCCACCACTCAATGGGAGAGCTTGGAAATAAGCTTGTTCCATTGACATGGCTCAGAGGGATTATCTCCTCCTTGACCTTACAACCCTATGGCTGATGAGCTTACCAGGTGCTTTTATCTAGCGCCAGCTGACACTGCCAAGGGGTTTTGTCAGATCTGTCGCTGTTGAGCAGAATACCATCGGATGGATTCTCCATGCCCATTCTGTTTTATAAATGATTTGGACAATAAGGCTTTCACACCAGGCAATGGGGCTTTCAGGCTGAGAGTCAGGGCAGGAGGACTGAATGAATCCACACTCCCAGTCCAATCTGGTGTCCAACAGGAGCATGGATCTCAGCAGCTGAAAGGAGAGCTGAACCTTCCAACTTAGGCACAAATGTCTACTATAAGTACATATAAGGGGTCTAAACATGAGCAAATGTAACAGCCATTCAGCTTTAAACGCAGTGCTCATGAACAGAGATGTGGCTGTAGTCAACCTAGCTCTAACATACACCACCAGTGCTTCCAAAGCAAAGGATGGTCTGTCAGAGCAGCTGAAAAATGAGCACTGGCCACACTAAACCACCTACCATGCTGCCTTAAGAAACCTTCCTGAATTTCCCAGGTGTACAGTACTGAAAGTGCATTTTCCTGTGTCCATGTGGTCAGCAGAAACTGTGTCTAGGCCAAAGAAAAGGTAGACGTGATCACACACTAGCTAACTTCTTGGACCCCAGTGTAGTTCAGGCAAGCCATTGTCTTAACCTCATGTACACATCAATAATAACAGTAAATAACTGTGATATAACCATTCTTGCCAAACCACAGGCAATCTGCTTCCTTATAATGCATCATGGCAACAAGTCCATTCTCCTTCCCATATTACACTCACAGTGGAGCAGAGAACTATATTCCCTGGCCAGAACGGGTTTAGTCCATAATTCAAGATACATCCAGAGCCTGTTGCTGTTTGGGAGTGACACATGCCTATATGTATTGCATCTGCATAGCCAGCATTTCCCTTTGAACACCATGGGCGTAATTTAATCCCGATGGGTTAGTTCAGTCTTTTAAGGGACCCTTCAGCCATAGAGGCAACTCCTAACCCTGCTAGTGAATCCTGACAAAAGTGAGTTTTTAACACAGACAGGGTTGCATGGTTATTGCTTCATTACAGTTAATGTAGTGCTGGCAGCATGTTGCACTGAACAGACAGCCCTGGAGCCTTAAGCCCTCTTTATCTCCAGGAGTGCTACAACACAAGGAGGGGCAGCGTTTGCTTCCACTACAGCGACCTGTCAAGTTGCCTCAGCCTTGGCTCAGCAGGGTCACTTCCAGGAACAAGGAGATAATTCAGCCATTATGACCCCGTCCAGCTCTCCCATTCTTTGATAAGCCTCCTAACAAGGGTACCAATTAGTGCCAAGTGTGATGGAGGATTTTGCGAGGCAGGCACCTGGGAGCTGAGCCGAGATGGGGAGTGCCAGTGGCTGCCGGCACTGCATCAGGAGGTGCTTCCCCTCAGCGCTCGCAGGCACAGGGGTTAGGGGTGATTTCTGGGGAAAACCCCACTGCGGCAGTAGGCGCAGGGAGGGCTCCAACTGCAGGCATTTTTCCTCCAGGCTGATACTGAGTTCTCACTTTCTTATTGTGTCTGAGACACTTCATTTTGGATAAAAATCAGGCTCAGAACACTTTGCTGTCACAAAGGGTCCCACAGAATATTTATGGCCTATTTCAGGAAAGAATAAGATGGTAGCTCTTACATCCTCGCCACATGTCCCTCTCATCTCTCTAAATCTCCTCTGTGCTGTTTTATTTGGATAATGCGGCATTCACAACGTACTTTCCATTATTATATGCTGCTGTCCAGCTGTTCAGTGTCAGGCTTTGCTTCAGGCTTTTTTTCTCTCCAGGCATGTGTCTTTCTTTGCACATTGGATTCACTGATGTGCAGCGTATGCTCCGGGGCAGCTCTCTTTCATGGGCAAGCACCGGACTAATAGATGATCTCAGGAATGATCAGATCAATTCATTAACCTTCTGAATAAAGTTCTCTATTGATACAGCCCCTCTTATCAGGGAAGCCTTGGGTATTATTTATTCCACAAAGTGGAAACGCTGCTCTCCCACTCTACCACCTTGCCAAGGTTACGGCCTTACGTCAGCCCCTGCTGCAGTGACCTTGAGAGTACTAACCCTTTGGAAGCGCTGGGCTTTATCCCTGTCGGGGCATGCATGGGCATGATTCCCACATTGCGTGGTGATCTGCACGTCTCGCTGCACCTTACATAGACAGGGCTTTTAGCATATATTTGCATGTGGGTTATTGATCTTCTCTTGCTGTAGCATCAGCAAGATGTTTGGCATCAGAGCAACCTTAGTACAGTGATTATAGGTAAGTGGGCTTGCAAGCCTGGGGCTGAAAAGGTTTGGATTTGTCAATAACGGAGAGCTGGAAACAGGTTTCCCAAAGAGGTTATAGAGCTTCCATCCATCACAGGACGTGTTTAAGAAACAACTGGACATGGCCCTGAACAACCTGCTCGAGCTGACCCTGCTGTGAGCAGGTGGGTTGGACTAGATGATCTCCATGGGTGCCTGCCCAACTCAACCACGCTGTAGATGTGTGATTCTGCGACCATGCTGAGTGTGTTTTCAGGTGAGGAGAATTAGAGGCAGCAGGGCAAAGGGAATTTAGGGGATTAGAAAGGGCAAAGCAGCCCCAGTTCAGGAGTGAATCTCCCACTGTTTCCTCCAGAAAGGACATCCTCTGGAGGAACAGACTATAGCACGAAGCCAGAAAGCCTAGGGAGATGTTCTTGTGAGGCCTGGAGACACGTACATTTGCAACCCAGCCCTGTCTGCCCACCTCTCCTCTTCAAATCTGTCAGCTTAATACCTCACAAAAGGCTACAGATTTCTCCCTGCCCTTATTGTAATTACTTGAATTAGCACTGAATCATCTTTTTCACCTGTAATATGTGAGAGACACACAAGGTTTTGTTCTGTGCCTGTTTGTTCTTCTATTTATTCAGTACATGAAGCCCCTTAGCTAGATCATCATCCACTATGGTCTTTCTTCTTCCTATTACTCTAATGATCTCCAAATCTCATTTTGAATGTTTTGGTCATAGTTGCCAGTTGTAAGGCTCCTGGAAAGTTGTTGGCACTTTTCAGCTAGCAAAAGCTAGCAGTGTCCCAGCTTCCCCTTTTGAATAAAGGAAGGAGTGTGTTTCACAGCTCTCTTTTCCTGACAGGTTTGCTTCCCCACTCCTGAGGTCTATGTGGTTGTTGGGGGAGGGAAGCCCATTCTCATTGCTGCCCTTCTGGGGTATGAATGAGGACAACTGTATTTTTTTGGTGGTATTTTCATAAAGCAGAATCTTTCTCTGGTTTTTTGTTTATTTTGTTTTGTTTGGGTTTTTTTTTATGTAACATTTCTGGTAACATTAGCCAGGTTTTATCTGCTACATTTTCATGGAAATTTCCTCAGGAAATTACATTTCCAAAGGAATTACATTTCCCCAGTTTGTTTTGCTATGGAAAGCTACTGGTAGCAGCTGTCAAAGAAAATTGCAAGTACCCACAAATATTGTCATTTTCAAAGGCAAATATTTGCAGAGCATAAAGTAAAGGCATGGAGTGAAGCCATCCCTTTGGAAGAGTTCCCGTTGGCTAAGGCACTGCTGCTAGTGATGTGCCACTACTCACACCTTTTCTTTATATTGTGGCACACCTATTTTTCCTTCCTTCACATTATTGTTACCATAGTAATTGCAGTCTTCAAACAAGTGCAGGGCCCTACCTGCTACACATTGTACTTGTGGGTAAACTCACTTTTTATCAACTCTTATACTTCTATTCGCTTCCCCTTGGATTATCATGTGGAGTATGTTTGAGGTCATGTTTTATTTCCGTTCTGAGGTTTTTATCTTTGAAATAACAAGTTATAACCCACCCACCCCTAAACCAGAAGTGGTATTTGCCTTGAGGTTTCAGTGTTCATAAGCTGCCAGTCGAGGTAGAGCAGCCTTCTCCCTTTCACAAAGCCCCATCCCCCTGCACCTTTAAATAAAAGAAATGATCCTTGAGCGAGCACCTGTTTTCAGCACCTACAAATAGGAAATATTGTGGAAGGCGACAATATGTCGTTGTGAGCTGATCACCCAAACACCAGGCGTTGGGTTTGTCGGTGTACTTCAGGAGCTCAGCACACTGACATCCCAGAACACGTCCGAATCCCCTGGTACCTCAGTCCTCCATCCCATGTGAACACAGCCTCCAAGGCAAAGTAGCAAAGTTAGCAGGAATTTTCTCAGTTGCTTTAAGAGCTATACAGTCTATACCATGATGGATTCAAGCAGCTGGTGGATATAGACTCACCAAAGGCCCACCATAAAGTCCCTCACAAGTGTCCATAACTTGAAATTTATGATCTTGGTGTAAGAAGACAAAGATCCATCTTGTATCAAGGCTTGTGTGAATGCGGGAGAGAGAGGGATTCGGGGAGGTGGGAGGAGAGAGGCTTCTGTGTCAGGGTCCTGTAGGACAGCTGTGTAATATCCCCTCTGAGAAGCTGCAAAATTCCTTAATGAGCCTGCCTGCTTTCTCCTGAGCAGCCATCAGGTGCCTGCCAAGACAGAAGAACACAGGCTGTGTGTCTTGGATCTGAGGGATGATTTTTTTTAAATCCAGCTACTATGGTCTTATGTGTTTTTACTGTGGTACAGTGTAAGTACACAGGCTCTGGGCAGGAATTAGTCCAGGAACACAAGGTGGAAAACCTCAGTGTTTCTAAGATATGCAGGGGTTATCATTATATGAGAGACGCTCCCTTCAGTGTTGTCATGGTAAGGATAACATATGGCTGTAAACACCATAGGCTAAACATTTCTGCATGAAATTAAAGGGCTGTGCATTATCTGGTGAAGAACAGCTGAGAAATTCAGCTGGGTTGGCAAAGGCAGGCATTCAAATTCTGAGCTCCAGCCTTAATCCTCCCTTCTGGATGGGCAGCTGAAGTCTTTCAGGATGGTACTGGAATCTAAAAACATAAGAAAGATAAAACTGTGCCAGAAGAGAGAGCAATTTCTGGCTGCTGCAATGCTTGTGAACTCCCACCCGCAACACAGGTAGGGACCACAGAACTGATGGAGCACCTGGAGGTGATGCTGTCATGGTTTCAAGGGTCCTATTAACATACACAGATGAAGATGCTTTGCATAGGAGAGAGGTTGCCAGAAGTGGGGTCAGAGAAAGGTAGACTCCTTACAGCCTGAAGGGCATTTGAAAGACAGTGTCACCAGCTGGCCTGAAATAACTATACCCCATGGCAGTCTCCATGGGAGGAGCATCATGGGGCTACAAAGGAGGCTTGGGGTAGGATGGTCTCTGTTTATTAAGTAGCATTGATGGGAGGCCACATCTTTAGAAGCACAGTCCCACTGAGGTCTGAGCTGAAGCTGGGGCCAGTGGTGACTGCTAAACTCTCCAGCTTACTACCCATGCAGACACTTCAGAAGATGTTAACACTTTCAACCCTTTCACCAGCACCATAACAAGCAAAGCTGTCTTTGCAGAGCAGGAACATGCGACAAGTCCAGCCACTCTGGGAAGAATTGTTCAACTTCTCCATTAGAAATACATTTACCTTTCCTCTTGCTAGTGTGGGAAAGGGACACCTTTGTCCTAAGACTTATGGGAAAAACCTAGTAAACAACAACACTTTAATAAGAGTAAGAGAAAACACTTTTGGCAGTGCTGGGGCATTTGCTATAGCAGGATTTATTATTAGCTTAGTAAGATTAAAAGGGATCAGACGTGTTATGTGAGTAAGAACTCAACATAAACTTTAAAGTTCTTTAGTGCTTTAGTCCTCCTGCCTCAGGTGCAAGTCTGCTGGGGTCCACAAAAACACCTTCCCGTTACTCCTGTCACTTGTCCCACAAACTGCAGTGACATCCAAGTGTGGGCAGGGAGGAACAGAGCTAGTGATGCATCTGGGCTGGCTGCTGCCAGGCACAGGGATGCCAGCCAACAGCTGCATAGACTGTGGGCTTCCTCCGGGCTAGTCATGCCTGTGATTTCCAAGAGGACTGGAGTTTGAGAGGATCCCCCATGAGTCCATGCAGGGAGACATCATTCCTCCTCCCCTCTGTGAGCTGGCTGCAGGCACGTCTGTCCTGCTGCGATATGCACATTTCAGATTGTCTGACCTTCTGCAGTGTAGTTGTTTTGGCTGTGCAGCCTTGGTTTATATTTGGTCTGGGCTGGCTTTTGCTTTACAGATCAGGTGGGAGGGTATAACATTGTGTTTCAGGGGATTTGGGGATTTCTTCTCACTTGCTCTCCCTCTCTCTCTTATTTCTCAATGATTTCTCCGGCTGGGTCAGGTTGATCTGTGTGGGATCCTGGCAGTGCACCAGGGTGTAGCATAAGCAGTGCTTGTAATATTGATTGTGTTGTATACTCAGTCAGTGGGCTGCTTGGGAGCTGGAAAACCTTTTACAAAAGTGCAGATCTGTCCCCACTGAGCACAATTACAGCAAGTTAAATGAATACAAAGCTCATCGCAGGCAAACCTCCAGGTATCTCTTAGTCAGAAAATGTACCAGGATATATCCAGCCACACTGCAGCCTTCTCACGCTCATGGGAGATCAACACCAATTGTGTTAGGCTATGCTGCTTCTTTCTACAGGTAATTTTGCCTTAGCTGAACTTTGTAGACATGAATCCATCCTCAGTCACACACAGAGATCGAAGTGATCTTTGCAAAGTCCGCCCAGCCCTGATTTTCCCCCCGCTTTCTAGCAGTTCTGGTTTGCTGGGTTATGGCCTCTTCTGGATGCAGTGCCAGGTGATCCAGCAGAGTAGCAGGGCAGGTGGGCAATTGCATGAAGACTTGTCAGTTCCTCTTGGCCACTTCCCAGGGCTGTCTTCAGGAGCAGGCTTCACAGGGGGAGCCTTTGAGCTGAGAAATGCTTTTCCTTGGGACCCTCCTGTCAATTCCTGTGTGCCATTGCCTACTCCCTTCCTCGATGGGAAGGCCAGCATGAGCGCTCTGCTCCTGCAGATCCCCTGGGAGCTTCTCCAAAGCATCCATGAGGTATCCAAGGCAGCAACATAGATAGTCTCTGCAAAGACCAAGGTCAGCAGAGAAGTGGCTCTGTGCCTTGCAGCAAGAAGTTCCCCAGGTTAACCTTGTGCTGGTGCCTGAGGAGAGCCAGAGGGTGCCAGGGGGTAGCATGCCACGGCTGCCTTTCCTAAAGGTTAAGCAGATGTAGGACAGAGCTTGCCAGGTGCTCCACACACCCAAAAAGCCAGTTTCTAATCTGAGATATTTTCTAATGCCCACTGTACTCTGGGGAATGCAGTCCCCGCAGAAGGCATAAGCCAAGTGTGGAGTGCTTCTGCCATGCAGCTGCGTACCTTCGTCCCCGGCAGAGAAAAGAGACATTGTGCCAGCTGGGAGCACCATGCCACAGAGGAAGCAGCCTGGCCAGGGCACAGCAGGCAGTCTGCAGCCAGTGGCATGCACTCTCCAGGGCATCCATGAATGTGGTTGGAAAGGAATAGCGCAGTGGGGAGCTCTCTGTGACATCTTCCACCTTGCATCGCAGCCTTTCTCCCTACTTCCTTAATGTGCAAGAAGACAGTGTGCAGGAAATGAGGTCCCAGCAGCCCCCAGGGACACGTGGCATTACATCAGGCTGGCTGCAGCAACATTGTCAGGCATTGACAGGCAACAGCATCGTGTGCCTTTCGCACTCCCACGGGCTTAGAGCTCTTCCGGTTTAGAAGCAAATGCTCTAAGCTGGGCTACGCTTTCCTGTTGCTCTGACACCTGAAACCCAGCATTAGATTTATCAAGCTTGCAAGGCAGCCTTGTGAGATGTTTGCCAGGACATGAGGCTAATAATTTAATCAGGTGAATTCAGACGGTGTCCTGCGACAGCTCGGGTTGCATTATATAACGGGATCTACAGGAGGCTCTGCCAGGTGATAGGCTGGATGCTGCACAGCCTTCTCCCGGATGGCCATTAAAGAGAAAGTCTGCCTCCATTTTGTACCCCATCCAATGTCATGAAGTTTCACAAGGGGAGAAATGTGTCTTCCTTTCCATAAAACTGTGGCAAGGCTTTGAAAAATAAAATGGGTTGTTTTTATAACAGAAAATCTTGTGCAGTAGCTGCCCTCTTCCAAAGCAACAGCCAGACACCGGTGCAATTCAGTCCAAGAGACTGCGCACAGGTTTCCATCCAGCTTTTGAGCAGGTTTAGCAATCCAGCCAGCTGACCCTACTGAAGCGCTTCAACCCATAGATCTGCATGGACAGCAAAGTCTATTAGCACATGCTATTGGGGGCCTGGGGCAGATAGGGGGGTGACAACTGCTGCTCACATCAGGTGGAATATGAGGTCTCCTGGGCCCAGTGGCAGGTTATATCTCTGTATCACATATGCTCACTTGCCTGTCATTCCTCTGTGTGTTTGCACAACACAGTGCGTTCATACCCTGCTGCTGCACGGCACTGACCATGTAACTGAAGTGGTTGCTTCAGTGTGTGACCAAAGGCAACACAATGCACACGACAGGAGTGTATGAAAGGTTTAAAGACTGCGGGGCAAGATCATGCTTCCAGAGGCATTACACAGCCTTGCTTTGCAACAGACGAGCATCAGGCAGAGGGGGACCAGTGTGTGGGAATTTGCAGTCTTTTGGACCATTTGGACCCCGCTTATCCTTCCCTTCCTTGCAAGTGCCCCACTAATTCCCCACAGGTCACGTTGATTCGCAGACCCAGCAGCCCTCAGAGATGAGTCAATCTCTAGGTGGGAATCTGGGGTTGTGCTTAGGTTCACGTTGTTATTTTCGTTTGTGATGTTTGCTTCTCATTACGGTAAGCTCCCAGGAATGTCAGCACCAAAATAGCACAGAATCACAAGGTTACCTGCTGAAGAATGAAGTAAACAAGAGGGATATTCTTTCTCTCTGCTTCTCTCTTTTTCTCTTTTTTTTTTTTTTTTTTTTTTTTTTTTTTTTTTTTTTCCCTAAAAGGAGGCATTTTGAGTACCTGGACTGAACTCCAGGGTGGAGATTTCAGGTTTGGAGTTTAAGTGCATCCAGACACATGAGGTGATTTGGGCAGGCATGGCCTAACCCCCTCCGGGGAGATGTGCAGCCAAGGTGCCGTCGGTCTCCAGTGGCTCTGGAGCTGCCTTTCCAGCCTTGCCGAGCACAGAGGTGAGGCTCTGCCAGGTCTGGAGAGCACCAGTGCCCTGGCAGGCATCAGCCTACCTCTGTCTGGTAACTGGGGCTGACACTGCAGGGTGATCCAGCAGAGGATAAGGGCCCTTTGGGGGAAGCCCCACATTAGGGATGCTGGACTGGCAGCGCTGCTTCTGGTCCCCACTCTCCGGGGGCTCATCCCAGAGGAGTGGTGAGCAGGAGCAGCTTTGGAGCTTTACCTGCAGCAGAGAGCCCCTGGCCCTCACTCAGAGGCACAAAGGAGCAAATATAGGCTCCTTCCAGAACCACACCAAGGTCTCCCAGGATACCAGTGCACAGTCCAGGAGGGACTCAGAGCTCTGCTTCTCTGTACTGTCTCCATGAGAAATGAGAGCAGGGAAAAAAAATTAGTGCCTGGCAGACAGAGAGGGGCCAGGACTGACTTCCCTGCTTCTAGGAAGGCAGCACAGATGGTGGGAAATATTTCACCCGTGCAGGGGCAGCAGTGCTAGCCCCGCACGAGGGTGCCCAGGGTCTGGTTCCCTCCTCTCCCCTGGGCTCCCTACATGACCTTGACCGTCGAGCTTATGTAGAGCCAGCCTTGGTGCCCCAACTGCTAACAGCCTCCAGCTGCAAGAGGACAAGTGCACTGAGGACCGGAGGGGTGTTTGGCAACCTGGGGACCCCATTAGTATGTGGAAGGACAAGCACCCTCCTTAAAGCCACAGCAGGATGCAGGAGGTTGGGGTAGAGCCGCCACCTCTGCCGCTGGCTCTCTGTGTGACTTGAAAAAGAAGCTCCTTGGTCCCAGTTTCAGAAAGGGCACTTGGGAGGGAGGGTCGCACAGAAATCTGTGTGCCTTGCCTCCCCATCTGCAAATTAACAGCTTGGGCTGCCAGGCTGGGGATTGCATTACACTCCCGCTTTGCCTGGAGGACACCTGGGGCAGCAGCAGGGACAAACAACGGTGGCCCCCTCAGGACAAAAACCCATGCACAGCCAAAGGGGGTTGCTGAGGCAAACAAGGCTTTCCAGCATTAGCTGCTCTCTTTGTCTCCCCTTCCACTTTTTCAAAAAGAAACCAAATATACACAAAACTGGGGGGGGGCGGGGGGGGGAACCAGCCTTCTCACAAAAACCAAATAGCCAGCATATAGCAAAAGTTAAACCAGCAGCTTCAGCTGCTGTACCAGTCTGGGATGCGGTGGTTCTGTGGGATGACCCATATGCCAGATAGTTAAGATAAGCCAGCAGTTTCGGCCCTTTATCCCTGTCTGGTATACTAACAAAATGATAAAAAAGCCACAGTGGTTTCACTGGCCACCCTACGCATATGGCTCTCAGCTCCATGATGAAATATTACTGACAAAACTGGGGAGACTCCATACGTGAGGATCTGCAATGGCAGCTCTTTCTTTATCAGCAGGGAGGGACAAGCACATGGAGCACTGCTGTATGATGTGCAACAGGAATTGCCTGTCTGTTCTGAGGGAAGGGATGAAGCATGGGATGTGGAGAAAGGTGAAGTAGAACATAAAGTCCAGAAAAGTATCCTTGGCCTTTCCTCTTCCTAACCCTCAGCAGAGAAACCTGTGGGGAGCACAGGCACGACAGCTTCGGACATGTTTGCACTGTGCCTCACACTAAAATCTTTGCTGGAGTTGGAAATAAACCTGCTGCAGGATTGGGCAGGGAGGGGGTCACTGGTGCTTGATTTGGGGCTGCCTGGTGCTGGACTCTTTTCCTCCACCCCTTGCTGTGCTCAGACCTGAATACATTTTGGAAAGAAGACATCTGCTTCAAAACGGTGACAATCACCATACTTGACCAGAAGCAACCGAAAGGTGGAGGCAGCTAACAGATGGGTGGAACACAAGGGAACTGTAAAATGGTCAAGGTTAGCAAAAGGAGCAGCAGCCCCAGCAGACGTCACCTGCCCAAGCAATTGCCAGGCACGGACAGGGTTACGTTTTTCTGTTAAATGTTACAGGGACTTCCTGTGGGAGGGGGGGTGACACATATCTCTATGATGCTCATGGGCCCAAACCAGCCAATTCGCAACCCAGGGTTTTTGTGCCTGCAGGAGGATGGAGATGACTCATGAGATACTGCAGGACACAATATAACAGATGTCCTGGCTGAGAGTGCTGCAGGGAGATGGAGCTACTGGCAAAAGCCGGGCAGGAGATTTCAGTGTGACCCAGCTTTGAAAAGAGGAAGGTGTCGTTTCAGCTGGAAGGGCTGGGGATCTCACAGCTGGGCAGGGGAGGAAAGGAAAAGCTTGGTGTGGGCTTCAGGGTCTGCTGAAGAAGAACATCCTGTCACACCAGCTGACTCCTGGGCTGCTACAGCTGTGCAGTTGTTGGTGCTTAGTCGAACATGAGCGTGAAAACGTGCACTGACCAGGGCAAGGGGCTCCGTCACCTCAGCATGGACAAATCTGATGCTAAAGGGCTGGAGGAGGCAGTGGGTGGAAATGCAAGCTGTCGCAAACTATTTACAGGTAGTTGTGGGGCCCTTCAGGAGACATGGTGAGTTCACACCCTGCATAAAGAAATGGCCCTTACAAAAAAGGTACTTGTAAACTGATGGCTGAACTCTGTGGAGAAACCCCATAAAAATATTGGGTGTGATCCTGAATTGCTTTAGAGAGAAGCAGAAAACCAGAGCAGATGGGGCAGGATGGAGAGATGGTGTGTGCAGGGAAGATGGAGAGGAAACCAATGACAGTGATGGTGGGAATGGAGCAGAGTTGCCTGTTAAAGTTTGTTTTACACAGAGCCTGTTGCTCTTTTGAGTAAGTCCATTGCAGCACTGGGATGAAAGCAGAACACAGATGCTCACATCCATTTTGACCTCTTCTTCTCCCTTTCGGCTGAAGAGCTGAGCTCACAAGATGCCACAAAGGTCTCTCACCAACAGGATACCCATGCAAGTGACATGGAGAGATCTTGTTCCTCTTTTTCAACAGGCCATTCTCCTTCCATGGTGTTTAGTTCCCTTGGTGGCAGGTGGGGGAAGAATTTCAGAGGGGCTGCAGAAGGAGGAGTGAGTGGGTGCTGGTACATGTCACCATGGAGGACTTCCACAGTCCTCTGCCACAAAAAGGTCTGGAGCCTTCTTCCAGTTTTGCTCTGTGAGGAAGAAACACCGCACCAAACCCTCTTTGATGACTCTCTGCTCAGCAGGTCCATGGCCTTCAGGACACCTGGGAACAGAGGCTGCTATCTGCCTGGGGCTTCCTAGTTGGAAGGCAGCTTCAGTGACTTCAGACATTATCTGGCAGCATCTGTTTCCACACCCTTTCCTCCACAGATGGTGCTGCTGCAGGAATCCCGGAGTTCAAACTTACACCCAGCTGCTGGATGTGCCTGTGCAAGGCCAGGGCAGCCGCAGCCAGCCAAAACAGAGTGAGGCCTCCTTTATTACAGTATATAAAAGCAAGGGATGTGTTTGTGGAGGTCAGGAAGGACTGGCTCAGAGCTTGAGATATTCTTCAAGGGGACAAGAGCCAGCTGCTGTGGAAAGCAACCTCCATCTTGTTTCCCAGTTGCATGTCAAGTGTAACAGCAATCACTAAACAACAGTTGATAAAGCTCATAGCACTAATAGCCTTGAGACATTGTACAAATAGTCACTCAATTAAGTATTTGCAGTAAAATCTGCTTGGGAAGCATTTTTTTGCCAAGTAGATGATATTTGGTCTATGCTGAAATTTTTCTTTCCTGTTTTTAGGGTCTAGTTCTTCCCTCTTTGGCAAGTCACCACATGATTTCCAGGTGGGCAGGAGAGGGACGCTTGATAGAGATATTAATTTTTAGGTCTAAAGTGGTTCTTATCATTGCCAAACACCTGAAGCTCCCCATAGTTTCCATTTTTATCTGAGTCTTGGACAACCTTAGCACAGCTTCAAGCTTTTGCCTGGAGTCGGGGTTTAAAGGTCAAAGACAACCTCTGCAATAATCTTGAGAGTGAGCCTATGCAACACTGGATTTCACATTAAAATTTCCCTTATTTGCTTCATACACAGATCAGCTTTATATACCTTGTAAGAGTGTAGCACATTCAGAAAGCCCTCCAAGACTCAGAGGAGAACAAAGTGGAGGTATTATTAGCGGAGACCAAAGAGCAGAGCTCTGCAAGCAGGCGTCGCACTGAGCAGGAGGTTTTAAATAGTTTCCTCTGGGACAACTTTGGCTCCTTCTGTTACACAGTTTTACTCAAGTGTTCAACAAATTATCTCATGAAGGAAGCAAATATTGCAAGAACAATATACCTCGTAAGTCTTGCAGGAGTTGAAAACCACAGCATGGAAAGAGCAGCCTCAGCTCCCTGAACAAGTTAAACAGAAAGGAAAGGCACAGAGAGGGAAATCCTCTCTGACTTTGTTATAGAAATGTGATACAGTTTGACATTTTAATTGCGATTCTCCCCTTATTATCTGGCATACATTCATAGTGCCCAAGATGTTGTTTAGTGAATCCAGCTGCCTCCTCCGTTCCGTTTGAAGTCCGGTGACTCCGCGTGATAGGGGAGTGTCAGAGTCAATGTGATTTGTGTATGAGGAAACATAAATATGTCACAGGAGTTTAGTCTTATAGGTCTGCAGTTTATACTCACAAAATCTGTTGTGCCCTTGTTTACACACCCAGATCCAACTGCCTGACACACCCTCGCTCTAGCTCAAAACTTTCATCATTTCTGCCTTCTTAATAATGAAGCCATTGCAAAGCATGTGGATGATGTTTGACCACAGTTTAATACATCCAGGAAAATGTGCTCTCAAATATTAAGAAGAGCTTTAATCAAAGTTGGTTCTTTGTCATTAGCTGAGACCAGCACACGCAAGGTTTTTGCTGCCACATGTACAAACTCCTAGGCATGGGCCTCCCCATGCGCAGAAAACTCATCCACGCCAAAAAAAAAAACCAGTAAGGCTTGCAGATACGTGAACATTTGCACACCCCTGAGGATAGACACCTGAGTACAGAGATGCAGCTATGCTTAAGTGCCAAACAACACGCCTGCTCTTCCCGCAGCTAACTTCTGCCAGCCAGAACTGTTGAGATAAACTTGTCTGTTTGGTGTTCTTCACCTGAACTTCACCACTGCTGCCGGTCACAGGAGAAGACTCGGCATAAAATGGTCATGTGCTTTTATGTAGCAGAGAAGTAGAAAGATTTACTATGGGTCATATTTAAACACAAACCATAGGAAGCACAGGGGTCTAACTTAAGGGAAGGGACTTATGGGAACATGCTGTTAGAAGCAGGTGTCCTAGTCTCTGAGAGTCTCCTTTAAATCCCAGGTTGCAAAATCTGTGAACCTGAAAATGAGAGATGGTAATAGCGTCCCTTTGGGTAGGAGGTTCCTTGAGAAAAGCAACTGTGTGAATAAAAAGATTCAGCCTAACTGACATTTAGAGTTCAGCTGTCTCTCTGAAGGCACTAAGCTTGCACTGTGCCCTCCTTGGAGCTAGAAAAAACTAATTTTGTAATTCATTTTGCTTGAATAAATGACCTAGCTAAGGCTATCACAAAAAGGCTTGGTGACCTTCCTAACCCCAGGTTCAGGCCTTTCTCCAGCACTGGGAGAGCAGGGAAGAGCATTGGCAGGACACACTTGAAAAGTCTGGCTCGAGCTGAGACCTCTGTCACTGGAGCTTTACATAGAGGAGTCATCAGGGGAACATCCAGTTCTGCATCGTCTCACTCTAAATTGAGGGCTGAGCCTTTAAAGCTCTCAAGCTTCTAACCTTTACTTCTGTAGCCCTGATGAGTGAGATAGGGTGATAAGGATCCATAACTGAGTCACAGTTAGAGGAACAGGAGTCAAAGTAACATTCTGTTCTGGATGCTCAGATAGAAACCTTTACAAGTAGTAAGACAATCACTACAGGGGAAGTGTCAGCTGACTGCGAGACCAAATCACTGGAGCTTTGCCTTCTCAGCCACACGAAAGACAGCTCTTTGCTACTGAACATCCCAAAATTACTTTTAAACTGTATCCAATTATTGAAGAGTGGATTTAGAAAAAGCACAAAAAGGGGACTTAGATACGCAGCTCATGATTTCCAGGGGATCTGAACACATGGTTTCACGTAGTGGTCGTTCCTGCTCTGTTTCACAAGAAAGTAGGGTTCTTCTCAGAAGGAACCTAGGAATTACACAGCTTGGATATAGTGTCTAACGACACCATATGATCATGTTGTTAGCATGGGGATTGGGTACAAGGGCAGATCGCTCTTCTCATTACTTCTTTAACATTCATTCATCAGTTAACTGCAAAGTGACATGACCCCCAGCTACATGAATATAGGCTCCTAGCTGCACAATAATTGCATGCTTTGTGCTAGCAGCTGCCATGTCCTAGTCACCAGTACATGGCATCACACTTCTCCATCCAGCAACCAGCTGATCTAGGGAGATGGTCATGGTGGGAGGTGGAGAATAAGCGAGTGTGGGTAAAGTAACCCTTAGGGAGCATTTCAGAGGGACTCAAAAGGTTTTATTCCATCTGTGGTGGCTTAGTGAGACACAGTAACCTCATTGCACAGCTCTTAAACATTATTTCTTACTTAAGTCCAGAGTCCTGGCACAAGGAGCTGTTCAGTGACCAATGCCAGGCTGAAGCCAGGGGTTTAGTGATAAGGGAACATGGAAATGAAGCCAATACTTATTTTTGTCTCTAAAGCATGCGCCTGACCCTGTAGCAGAGCTCTGTCAGGGCTTACTTGTCCTCATGCTGAATGCTCAAATCATGTGAAAGTGGGAGGCCATTTGGGAACTCTCTGCAGAGTGGAAGCTCCTCGGGAGGGCTTCCCTCTCCCCCACCTTCCCCCTTTTGTTTGAAGAAAGCTACTCCCTGACATGCCCAGAGCATGAACTCAGTTGGCAGTTGAGCCAGTTAGAAGCCAGGTGGTTTACGAACCTCTCCTCTCCCAGCAGATACTGCCGGGAAATTGCTCTTGTCCCAGGAGCAAGGTCAGGGAACTAAATGCAAAGCTGTGAATTTGTAGCTGACCTGGGTGGGAAGAGCCCCCATGCCTTAGATGGCCTCACAACTATTTCTATCACCAGAAATATTGCCTCCATAGCCACTGAATGAGTGAGCTTGGGATTAAAATGGAGCAGTGTCCACCTGATAAAGATGATTTGCTTTTTCCATTTCCTCACTTGCTCTTCTGATTTAATTGTGGGCTCAGAAGTGCAACAGGTTGTAATGGCTTCATGAGCTCCAAGACATCAGCTGAGCGACAGTACCTAGCCATGCTCAGGCCCCTCACCCACAGCAACTGAGAAGTTAAATGCATTGAGTGGCAGAGGTGAAACCTGCACCCTTCACCTCATATTTGTGAGGTGCTCACACACAGAATCCATTCCTCTGTCCCAGCTGACACACAGCAGTCTCCAATGACAGACCATATGTCTGAGCCTCCAGAGCTGATTTAGGCTATTTCAGTGACTGATTTGTTCAGGGCAGAGGTAAACATCCTTTTGCGGTCCTAAATGGAGCCGGCAAAGATATTACGCAGCCCAACTGCCAGTCACTGCCTGTTGGCTGATGGTTACTCTGTGAGAGTTTTGCCTCATCTGTTTCAGCGCAGTTTTTAGTGCAAACCAGTTTTAGCAGTAGGTTAAGCTAAAACAGATGACTTTGTCCTTCCTCAGCTGAGGAATACTGCACCAGCAGAGATGTGAGATGTTGTATGAACTCCAGCAGAAGCACACTTGCAAGTAGGTGTTGAGGGCAAACATCCTAAAACTTTGCATCTTTGCTCTCAGTGGCAAAGATCATTTAGTCCACTGCATTGACTGAGTCATTTACCTAAACCACAGGATACTGCCTGGTTATTCGATATGAGAGGCGGACATACTCTGCATGCATTGGGAGCTGGCTTATGAAGCTATGTTGGGAACACTGCAGGAGAAGAAGGTTTCTGCAGCCAGCTACTGACATTGAATAGCTCTGCTCCATTTTGGAGCCCACTAGTGAGAGAGACCCTTTAACCATCCCTTCCCACTTATCCCTGGCTAACATACTAGCTTCGCTGACTCTCTCCCCCTCCTCCTGCCCCCATTTCTCCTTATCTGATCACCTAACCTCTCCAAAATTAGTAGTTCTATGTTTAGCCTGTTCTGGCACTCTGGACACTCCTGCGGGTGCTGGGTCAGTCTCACAGGGAGCCTACAAATTTCTACTGCTATTGGAGAGAGGAGTGTTTTCAAGACTGCTGACACCAGATCCCAGTGAGTGAACTAAACCAAGAGGCCAGAGCCTGTGAAATGTTCTTAATATAGTCTGGGTGAATAGCTCCCATCTTGTGTTACCGAAGCCCCACAGTCATGTGTCCCAGCAGCCCCGTACCCCTGTCAGGCAGGAGGGCAGGACCATGAAGTCATTTCCAACAGCTCTGCTTCTACGACGTCATCACGGGAAAGCCGAGCAACTACTCGTTTTAGGCGTGGGAAGTCAGAGGAAAGGGCAGGCGCAGGATTTAAGCCTTCCTTTCTGCTTCCATGTGAGCCAAACATAGTTTTGGAGGTTACAGGGGGGTCATTTTCCTCCCCTTTCCTCCTTCTTGGAGGCCACTGTAGCCGTATCACTGGCAGCTTTTTAGGAGTGCTGGACCGAGGCAGCTTTGCTCCAGCCTTACCAGAGTATGAAAGAGCCATCTACAGGTGATGAGAGATAAGGCGGCACAGCCCTACCTTCTTCCCTGATCAGCGGGAGGGCGAGATGCTAACCCCCGTTTGTGACCTTCTCCCCTGCATTACACCTCCTCCCCAGGGCTGCAGCCACCCCTCTCACAGGGCACCTGTGCGTTATGTGAATGGCCCCAACCTCTTCCAGCTCGCAGTCGCTGACTTCGAGCCAGGGAACGACCAGCCGAGCTTGCTGAGGAGGCTGGCAGTCCCTAGGGTGGTGAACCACATCGAGAGGGCCAGAGGGAACACGCCACTTGCAAGCCACCACGGCTGTGAGGGCCCCTTGGAGACACCCCTGTAGCAGCCTTTCATGCCCCTCCAGTGAGGCAGCAGGAGGCCAAACCTGTGTGTCCAGGAGACTGGATTCAGTAGAGTGAGAAAAGGACCATCGCGTCTCAGTCACCAGCCTTCAGCTCCAACTAGACTTGGGCCATGCGCCAGAGAGCTTTGCTGGCTGCTGCAAGGTTCCTGCCTGCAGCAACCTGCGTGACCATGGTGTCAATGCACCGGAGGAACCAGAGCCCAGCCGGCTGCTGGAGGAAACACGGTGGTCATGCACAGGCTGCTAAGAAGGGCCAGCCTTGCATTGGAAAGACAGGGCTCCAGAGAGCAGTGGTTGCAAAATATTTAGAAAAAAATGGGAACTTCTCCTAGTCAGAAAGGCTGGTGTGAATTGCTGTAGCAGGAGGCAGAAGGTCTAGACTGGAAGGCCAGTTCCACTTAGTAGTCCTTGAGAGGTTTCATGTAAATCTATAAACTTCTTATACATCTGCTTTTTCCATCCACTGCTAACATAACAGTTCTTTCTTTCTCCCCCTTGGGCATTTCTACATGGACCGATGCTCACAAGAGACATGAGAAGACCTCTGGGCACACTCAGTGCCTAAAATATACTGATCCCAAGAAAGGCACCTGGTGTTTCTTTACCAGATATTTGCCTACCTCTTTTTTTTTTTGCTTTCTTTTCACCCACTTGCCTCCAAGATCTCCTCTTTCTCTTTGTTTCCATCCAGGATCTCCCCCTGCCCCTCTGTCCTCTTCCATTTGTTTCCTACATTACTCTGATTGAACCCAGCTCTGGCTTGTGAGTGCTGGAGCCCCCATGGGCTCTGTCTGACTGACACATGACATATTTTAGAGTGTGGACTTAGCCCTGGTGAGGTGAAAGAGCAGTAGTCAGCATGTATGAGCTGTGCAGCATAATAGAAAATACAGCTTTTAATTAAAACTGGTATTTCAGGACCTCTGCTGGTGGCAGCCCTGCTGAAATATGACATCGCTGAAGCCCTGCAGATTGTAGTGTGACCCCATCTCCAGGAGCTGCAGCTCCCAATGTCAGCGCCAGCACTTGGAGTGATGGGAATTGCTCTGTGTAATAGCTAAATACCCAGCTTGGGCTGAGAGCACTCCCATAGCAGGATGGCGACTGCTTTGTAGCCTGGACTAACGGACCCATGTGGCAAAGTGCACGTCACAGCCATGGTGCTGCTTTGCACATTGTTTCCAAGAACATCCATTTAAAATTGTGTGAAATTCAAATGCCATGGGATTGTGTCCCTGTTGTTACCTACATAAGTGGGACTAGACCTCAGGAGGCTGGGAGCAAGGTCTTCCAACACCTACCCTATTTATTTGACATAGGGCAGCACCTGTTCTTGCATCTTGCTCTGCCAATATTTCATTTAATTTATTCCTTTCATTTATTGCACCTGCTGCTGCCGACTCTCCAAAGCATTCTCCGCAAGGACTGCCCCGTGGCTATCCCAGCAGGATGCAGCACCCCGGTTCTTGGTTCACCCCACAATCCGTTGAAGGTATCACCACGGCTGCAGGGAGGCACAACTGGGGATTACAGCCCCTGCCCCAGGCACAGGCAGGCCTTGGTTTGCTCCTTGCTACACTACTGCCTTCCAGTGATACCTGGGGCAAGTCACTTGGGCCTTGATCTGCAAAGGCAAACATGACTTTCTTGATCTTGGTATCTGTAAACCCAATTAACAGCACATGAGGTACCATGGTGGAAGCGGATGTGCCCTAGGGACAACTCACAGGACCAGGATGGCGTCTCAGAGAGAGAAAGCAGCAGCAGGCTGGGCTCATTATGAATAATTCTCTTAAAATGGAAGCAGTGCTGCCCACCTGTCCCTGAATACCTTACCTCCCTGGAACAAGTGGAAAGGGCAGGGGGGACCTCAGCTCACCCAATTCTGTTCCTGCGCACCCAGTGCCCTTGTGCAAGGAAATAGCCAAGCTCTCAGAGAGCTATACTAGCTTGATATAGCACTTCTCATTTCCCTCTGTCCCACTTCAACCAGACCATGACCCATGTCCAAGGCATGACTCAGAACTGGGTACGTCACAACCCAAACTCACAATGTTACCTTCTCCTAAATTTTCAAACAAAAGAATAACTGCTCCATGGGTAGGCTGTGAGGTCAAGAAAGGTATTTCCCACCAAAGGGAAGTGAATTGGCCCTCTGTCTTTCAGGCTGCGTATACCAGAGGCCAATCATTGCATTAGCATTTAGACTTCATAGCAAATCAGAGGGAGAAGAAAAACTAGGGTTTAGGATAGAAGAAAATATAGTTTATTGGGCACACCTGAGAGCTGGTGCCCAGAGCCATAGTTCATTTGATAAACAGTAATTTTTTTGAAGTTTATAATACTAGGGTGGGTTATGGGGAACAGCCCCATAATTTGGACCCAGCAACACCTCTACCCACCAGCAGAGGAAACAAACAGCACAGAAGAGCTGCCAGCAATCCTCCAGACCCTCCTTCACCAGTGCTGCCCTCCCTGGGGCCCTGGGGCTCCTCAGTGCCAGGCCCTGGGGTGGGAGCATGGCCCTCCAGATGGGAAGAGGAGCCAGAGGTGAGCAAAGGCAGCCATTCTCCCTCCGTAGGGTGCTTTGGAGGGCTGGCAAGGAAAAGGAAGGAGCACCAAATTCCCAGGCTCCTGCTGGCTGCTGACTCAACATGGGACTGAGGTTTCAAGGTAGGAGCTGAAGGTCTTGTTTGGATTTGCTGGGGAATTATGTTTTCTACAGCTCTGGAGGTGGAGACATTAATGAACATTGCAGGCATGTAATGGAGGGAAGATCAGGGGACTGCCATTTTGCTCCAGAAGACTTCTTGAGTGGAGACCCGTGAAAGCTTCCCCAGGCTACATAAGGAGGAGAACTGCAGATCATGGGGTACTGATTGTCTTCCCACTCTTGCCCTTGCTGAGGCCAGTTTGAGGACAACCATGCCCAGAGGAGGAAGAGGAGCTGCGCGTGATGTTGTCCTTCAGGACCTGTCCTGCAGTTCATGTGCAGGGATATTTTGGCTCTCAGCAGAGCTCAGTGAGAAAGCGGGGAGAAACCCAGCCTGAGGGACTCCTGTCCTTTTTATCCACAGGTCTAGGCCTTTTGCACACCAGCAAGCATGGAGTTAAGACTGCAGCCGCGATGAAATCCAAACATTTGCAAGTGTGGGAATTCCCAAGGAGAGCAACCAAACTACCTTCAGTCTGCCCTAGAAGCAGTGCTTTTACACAGCCTGCAGCCAAGTCTGCCTCGACCAGCTGCAACAAAGAGTTTAATCTTATCAGTGACCATAAAAACTCAAATTCCTCTTAGCAGAATTGCTGATGGGGATGGTAGTGCCAAGCCTGGCTTCATCGCAGTCTTGCACAGTCAACAGGGGGGGAAAATGCTATATCACAAATTCCTGAATCACAAATTCCTACATCATCCCCCACTCCATGCAGGGAGAAAAAGCCCATTGGTGACTCGGCACCAATCTGAGCAGGATCCAAAACGGTTTTTCCCTCTATCACTTAGCGGTAGGATTTTTATGTTACTGAAGTTCAACAGGTACAATGCTTCCTGCAGGCTCATCTAAAGTGCTGCAGAGGTGCTCTGCCCAGGCAGCAGGTGTGCTTGGCCACAGGTGGATCCCACAGATCCTCAGCATGGCTTTGCTGGGAAGGCGAGGGACGATTGGTTCCCTGTGGACAGGAGCTCTTTAGCAAAGCTGTGCTTCTACCTGTAAGGTGGATTGAGCTCAGCAAAGGTGGTGTATGCCCATGGGAATGGCTTGACACTTTGGTGCTGAGAAAGCAGTGCCTCAAGTTCTCCTCTCCCATCTGGGCACATAAGCAGGTGCTGGAGCTGGGGAGGAATAGGTGGGCTCAGGTCTCAGACATGGGGCTGGGACCTGGGTTACACCTCAGTGGCTAATTTTGGTGTTATTGTTGAGCAAAAAGGTATAGAAAAGGTTCTTTTTCTCCCACAGTCTGTCACTTGGAGCTGTGAGGCCCATTCCGCAGATGCTTGGACCTCCTACAGGAGGTGGTGAGGACCACCACCTCCACCAGCACCACAGTAACCATGACTGTCTCCTCTCTGGCATCCCCATCCCTTCTTTTGGCCCTTTCTCTGCCCAAACCTCCCACATGCATGGGCCCACAATGGCAAGAACAGCTTTCCTGGGCTACACTCAGCTGTCTCCCCCTTGTACACCTGCCACCACCATCATCCTTTCTGCTGTCACGGGTTCATCCCATCACCTCCCTATTTATCCTCTCTTGAGGTATTTATCTATCCCCTGCCATGACCCCACCAGCTATGCCCAGCCCCTCCACGCTTTCAAAAGACACAACCATCTCTGTGTTTCCCTTGCCTCTGTCATATGGTACATTTGTTCTCTCCTCTCAGCCCGTTCACCCACACGTGTTTCCCTCCCTATGCACACAAGTGGTCTTTACACACACAGTTCTCATGCAGGGCTGTGAGACAGTCTGAGCTCTGCTCCAGCTCAGTCTGGTCTCCAGTGGAGATGCCTCACCCAAGAGAGCAGGCTTCCCCTCTGCTCTGGAGCAGATGGCTCCTCTTGCAGCCCACAGGGAAGACCCCCAAGATACCCGAGGACAAAGCACCTGTGTGCCAAAAATCTGGAGTGACCATGCAATGCAGACACGCTTGGACGCTTTCTCAGAACTGGTCTGTATGCCGTGCTCCCGGCTCTTCAAGGTCTTATTCCCGATGCTGATAGGAAGTCACCCTGCTTATACAGGGGAGGCTGGTGGAAATACTTGGCATGTACTTCAACTGTTGATAAGGCTGGACTATCTGCCAATACACATTGTGCCTCTCCCTCTGTCTGACTTGGAGTGGTCTACAGTTCTCATCACCATCGTATGTCAACACCTGTGCCTTCTGGCTCCTTCCCCTTGCCTCACCCTTTGTACATCTTGGATTAGAGCTGCTTGGCACAGGGGTTGGCCAAGACCCCAATGCGCAGGTCCTGTGATATCTGGCTGCTTTGGGAACTGAACCATGGAGAATATCACAGAGGCACACAGTACTGCTTGCAACTGCATTCAGACACGTGGCTTCACTTGCAGAAGTGTACATCTAACCTTTGTGTTGGGCAGAGGAAGATAATGGGTGTCCTTCCTCCCACTGTTGCAGGCTCGGGAGGTGACAGCCAGCCATCCTAATTAGGGGCTACAGAGATGACGCTTCCATGGAGAACAAGTTTTATTTATGAGCCAGATTAGGAGGCATTAATTGCTTTCTCTCCTGGTTTCTGCTCAGAAAGGTACAGTAATCACAGGAACATTTTTGACATTGTTGACATAGCTTCCCAGCCCTCCTGCTGAGAAACAGGGACTCTTGCATACTTCAAAAGGGCTTAAAGGCTCGGGTTGTGCCACCACAGTAGTAGTGCCGATCTAGGACTGGGGTGGGGGGAATTTGCATTAGAAGGATTAAATACCAGGGCTATTGTGGAATTTTAAACTGATGTTTTCCGGCTGACCACAGGCCCGGAGCTTGTGTGTGGCATGTTTGAGCCTCAAAAGTGCTCCTGATCCTCTGATCTTTTATTTCATAACATTTCTCCCCACTCCCTCCCTTCAAATGTATTTTGCTTTTCTTTTGGCTGCTGAGCAGACACACATTAGCAAAAGGAACATGTTGGATTGACAGTACTGAGAGCAGTCTGAAGCTCAGGAAAGCTTTCTTTGCGTGTACTGGAAACATTGAGCGTCTGGATTACTCTTGTAGTGCTGGGCCCCGGAATAATAACAAAGTTAAGACAAGCTCCATTCTGACACAAACACTGTGTGAAGCTTTGCCACAGTCCTGCACAACCACTATGGGATGTTCTTACACCACATTACCTTCTGAGGTGTGTCTCTTGCTTGTGGTTCATATAAAACCTTCCTGGCTTTCATAGCATGATGCTAAATGAGACGTTTCTTGCAGCTACATCAACATAATGGGGTCTCTGCTGAGACATTCCATTTCCAAAACATCAGTCCATGATATTCCTGGCACTTCTCAAGTACCTAGGTCTGCAGGAAGAGATTGATCCTGCAAGGATGCTCAGCCTCTCACACAACTGGATCAGTCGTGTTCCTGTGCCAACCTGCCATCCAGCTGTCATTAGACACAGGCTCAGGCTGCACACAGATTTCCTGCTGTGGTAGCAAATGGCTTCTTATTAGGTCCTGCAGCTGACTCTGGGTTAGCTCTCAGAGTAGCCAGCCCCTGCATGGCATCACGTAAGAAAAACATGGTTCTTGGCAGGGAAAGATGTCTGGGGTTTTTGTTTTTTTTTTTTGCTCTGCACAGAGGTGAATACCCAGCCTTCCAACATTAGCCTTGCCACGTGCAGCATCCCAAAGTCGTATGGAGACTTGCCTTGGCTTGTCTTTGAGGCAGACATTGGAAGCTGGAAAGGGCCAGTCTTGGCCCTTAGCATGCAGCGTTGTGGTTCAGTGTCTGAGCAGGGTCCAGGAGGGAGGCACATGTCCCTGCAGACTAGGAGCACTGGGGGAGTCCCACTCCTGCTCCCCCCACATCACAGCCAGCAAGCATCCATCCACGGGGGGGCCACGACAGCTCCATGAAAGCAGGGGCCCACAGCCTGCTCCGAGCTCTCCCTTAAATCTGGGTGCCTCCTCAGAGCACAGTGCTGTGGTTTACAGGGCACAGGCACTCTCTGTAAGCAGAACCAGTCTCTTTCCCCTGCGATGTGGCCCTTTATGGCCTAAGGCCCTAATCAGTGCCAGCTAAAATTGCTGAGGACCTAATACACAAATAGATCTGTTCCTGTTCTTTCTAAAATCACTCTTGCTGGTGTTTCTAGTAGTTATTATAATTCAGTGAGGACTTGGCAACTCATCAAAGCTAGCATTTTCCCTTAGTCTGATGCAGCAAAATAATAAAGAGCAACCACTAAAGATCTTGGACCAGTTACACAGCAGGGCAGCAAGAGGAGCTCAACATTTTCCCTGCAACCATGACTCAGCTTTACAACCCATCCCCTACAGGGTAGTTTCCCCAAAGCGATGGTTGTACCACAGCCAGCAATCCCTCTACCACACCTCCTCACACATCCTGGTGTGACTCCTCCATGGGAAGCTGAGAGCGCTATCATGGAAGCAGCAGTAGCTAGAGGCTTCAAGAGCAGATGTGCTCTCATCTGCATTTGACGGATGCCTGTTAATTATTTATATAGCACGAGAGGTGTACTTGATGCTAGACAAACAGCAAGCAAGACCAGCCTCTTTCCCCAAGGAGCTTTCCATGCAGATAATGGAGATACCAACAGGCAAGGCAGGATCAGGCATGAAGGAGGGAACCAACCATGCCATGGAGGAGGATGGTGATGAAAGGAGAGAGAAAAGCTGCAAACCATTTAGAGGAATTGGAAGGAGATTATTTGATGAAGGGAAGAGAAATTGTTTTCCATTCATGGGAAAACGAAACAGAAAGAGGCAGCAGGGATGTCAGAAATACCAGAGAGTAATGAGGAGACATACCAGCTTGGGGCTTAAAACTGGCACAGCTCCTACCCTGGCCACCATATCTTGCTTGTGCAATAAGGCTGTAGGAAGCTGGGAGTGAGCAGTCCTAGAGATGGGGTAGAAGGGTCTGCCACGAATTGGCCTTTTGCAATATGCACTGATGTGCAATGTGTTCTGGGTGTGCAACATGAAAGGATAAGCTGGAGCTGGGGAAGTACAGGCATGGCAAGATCTACACTGGGCTGCCTGTACAGACCTATATGGTCCTGTATACTTGGGACCACTTTGTCTCATAGTAGAGTTGATCAGACCCCTGTGTCATCCCTCTGTTACAGGAAAGGGGGGCAGGAAAGCACCAATGATACTACAAGCGGGGCATAAAGTCACTACTACCTCCTCACAGGAGACACAGGCCACAATCCCACCTGCTTCACTCTTGTGGCTGCAAACTGTAGGAAGAAGAACTGCTGACAAAAAGGAGTCCTTTAAATCAATAGGCAACCCAGTGGCTTTTTGATTCACAGTGCCCTGATTCAATATTCTGCTGGAACAAGGATAAGTCTCCATTTGATGGTGTACTTAGTCAGATGCCTTTTTGGAATCCTGCACTGACCACATAAGACCATGCAATTTCTCTGATCCTTGCCAGGATGCACTTACACGTTGGCTGCTTTAATAGTTGAGGTGGCACTTTCATTTTAAGCATTTCTTTTCATTGGCTTCTGCAACCTTCTGAAACCATTTGGAGTTGTGTTTTTTTTCCCCCGGGGCAGAAATTTCTCACGCTTATGCTCAGCCCCGGGTGATGAAAGTTTGATGATAATCTGCTGTTGCTGGTGTCTCGACTCAACAAAGTGGTGATTTGGGGCTGGAACAACTGGAACTCCCTGATACGCTGATTGGAGGAGGCATAGAACAAATTGCGCCTCCTCATCTACTCCACACACTCTAATTTGTGGATTCCTGGATGTCTCTTCACCACTGCCTCAGCACCCAGGCACCGCCCGGAGTCCAAAACACCCTCCCTGCTTCAGTCCATGCTACCTGCTGATCCCACACTCATGTGGTCCTGCTACATGGCTTATCCATGCAGGTCACTTCATTTAAGAGACATTAGCGGAGTGGTTGATATTATTAATTGGAAGCAAAATCAAATAGAGCCCGCAGGCTTAGCAAGCCAAGTTATCGCAGGGTCATGCTGCTTTTCATTAACTTTTTTTTTCCTTTGGCACAAACCTTGCTAATGTATAGCCCCTGATTTTGCAGAGTGTCCATCCTCTTCCCAGTGTGTCCCCCCTGACTTCTAACACACAGTACACAGAGCTTTGCTTTCAAATCCCGTAGGACAAATGGGCCTGTTCACAGGATTAAGTGCTGTCCAGTGTGGTTTCTAGAGCCAGCTTGACTGCAGCACAAGATCTGGGGCTCTTGATCTCAGCTAGCCTCCCCTGGGTGTGGGGAAGTGAGCTACCTCTGTGTAGGTTCTTATGGTTCTCCTGCTCTCCTTCATTCCTTTTTTTTTAAGGTTCCTTTGCCTCACCTTTTCCACTCCCCTATACATGCTAGTGCCAGGAGACCCCTTCAATAACAGCTTCCTCTCCCTGCAGCTCAGACCTTGGCAACATGATCCCAGCTGGGTACTTCATCTCTGTACCGCACTGGTTGCTCAAGATCAGTCAAGGGTGACATCTGAGCCCACACCCTACCTTACACAGCCCCTGTCTCCCCTGCAACTGTTGGAAAGAGCCCTGCTGGAGAGCTCCATGAAAGGCAACACCAGGCAGTGGCAGAGGACTTTTCATCACTTTTCACCCCGTGGAGAGCCCAGCTGAGCAGATGCCTCAACCCAAACGTCTGTGAAGGGAGGGAGGAAGAGATTAAAAGCCTTGAACCCCTTGAAAATCATGAAATAATCTGAAAGCGAAAGCATCTGGCGTTGGCCAAATGCTAAGGGGGCATGGCAGGGAAAAGTATCCAAAGCCAGGCTAAAGTCAGAAGGTGGCCAGAGCACATCTATGCTGCCCTTAACCCCTTTTGGCACCCTCCACCGCCTGGAGCACCCATTGCAGGGCCTGCTGGGAAGCAAGCCGGTTTTGCAAAGGGCAGGCTATTAACTGTGAATCAAAAGGAGCATTCAGGCGGCCAGCAGGTCTGGTGGGCGGGAGGGCTGGGGGGGGGAGCACGGCTCCCTGTCCTTCCCTGCTATTGGAGGCCAGCCGGTTCAGCTGGGGAAGGGGGGACTAAAATGTCTCCAGTGTCGGCCGGTGAGGCTTGCTTTCCCTTTATAGCAGCCCTGACGGCTGAGTGAGAGACACCGCAGGGAGAGCTGAGTTGGGGGGGGGGGGGGGAGGCCAAATGTTGGCCTGCAAAGTCAATAGTAATTTAACACCCCGCTGACATTTTTGGTTGGCAGCAGGATAGATATTTAAATCATAACCTTCTCTCTCCTATACCCTCCTCCCCACCAAAAATAAATAAATAAACCCAGCAGCCCCTATTTTGGCCTGCCAAGAACTTGGAGCATTTGCTGTGTGCTCCCTGAGCCTCACGTCGGGCCCCATCAGCTGAGTCTTTCCTTGACATCAGGGATGCTCCCTCCCCTCCAGCTTTTGGAGGGTTGCTGAGGACCAGGTGGCAGCGGGGCCAGCCTCGGCAGCTGGCTGGGACCCGAGCATGTGTCTCCGGGTTGCTGTGCAACCAGAGGCACAAGGCACAGTGCGGCGGTGCATACATGCTGTTTCACCCATGCAACAGCCAGCTCATACCAGCCTCTCTGACCCCTGGCATGGCACGCACAGGCCCCAGCTGGGCTGGTAGCCTCTCAGGGGGAGCCAGAGGAGAGGGTGGGAGTTTGGGAAGAAAGTGGGGAAAATAGGGAGGGAGGGGGGAAAAAAAGGAATTTTTAAGTCTCAAGCAGTGCCCTTAAAGAGCAGCCAGGATCTGACACTAAAGCCTTTTCCACTTGAAACTGATGCCTGAGAACAGGGGCAAGTCCTACAACCTGCCTGCTCTCTGCAGGTTACAGAGCCATTGCCCCTCAGCCCCTCAAGCCTGCAATCTTCTTTTTATGAACTTGTTAGACCCTGGAAGAAATGGAGCTCATTGCAGAGCCATCTCCTGCTTGGTGGGAATTGCCCCAAATCCCCCAAATGTCATGTTTTGTCCCCCCACCCCACTGTGGAGGACAGAGGATCAGCTCCAGCATATCCCTTACCCCCTTTCTCTCAAAGGAGTGCTTCTCCTCGCACATGGTACTGCAAGACAGCTCTTTCCTCAAGGGGCTCTCTGTCAGATTTTACAGCTCTGGTTTCTGTTTGCACCCTCTGTCCACAGGTCCTAATCCACAAGGCAATGAATTCAGTGGAAAAACATCCATCAGCTGCAAGGACCATTGAATATGCCTGATATCAATTAGGATCTAATTTGTCTCGTCTTATTATTCACATATGAGTCCTGAGATTGAGACTCCCAGCAGTAAATGGGAATTTTTCTCCCTCCCTGCACCTGGGTTTCAGTGGTTTTGATCAAACTAAATAGCCTGGCTTGCAATTCCATGGCTGCAGCCCCTGCCTGCTGCCATTGGGCTGGATGTAGCAGAGAAAAGCACTGTCTTTGGGAAGGAAGAAGCAAGAAGGGGAGCTGGCTTGGAAGAACACATGCAAGTTATGAATGTGCAGTGGAGATTTATTCCCAGAGCCTTTCCAATGGGATGACCTCCAGGTGAGCAGCAGGAAAAAGGTACCAACAAAGTTCTCGGCAAGGAACCTTTGCTAATATCTGTGGAAAGGTCTGTGTGCTTTCACAGAGCAGGCAGGGACGGAAGTTCTCCCCATCAGCCCGCTTTCCCTTGGAGTGTGCAGGGCATTTGTCTGAAAAGCTGAGAAGAGAAAAAAGGGAGGTGTAGACAAAGAACTAAGGGATGCCCAATATAACTATGGGATCCGCTTCCCCCGGTCTCCTTAGCACATCGGCATGGCTGATGGCAAGCTCAGGGCAGGACTGCAAGTCTAAGAACCTTTAAATTAAGGCTATAGTCCAAAAGATGCCTGGAGACTAGCCTGCTGCCAAATGCAGGTGCTGACTGTGAATATTAGGGCTAAAGCTGCTGCTTTAGAGTAGCTGAGAGCTGGATTCTGTGCTGTTCTCTCCCTTATAGTGCAGCAGGAGGAGAGCTGCTTAGTGCAGCCCAGCCTTTCAAATGTTGGTGCCTGAAAGTAGGTTCCAAAATATGTGTGGAGCAGCCCTTTTCAGAAGCTCAGTGCATCTGCATGAATAGCATCAGACATCCTCAGAGCTATGGAAAATGCATTCCAGCTGCCTAACTCTGGGTTTTGGAGCCAAATTTGAGGTAAGGAGGATGGAAAAGTTTGGTTTCACTTGTTAGCAAGTCCTTCAGTTCATACCCAGTGGAGAAAAGGGACTAGCAAAATTTAGGACGGCTACAGCAGAAGACAATAGAGACAGACTGTTAGCAGATTTCCACCCATTATTTTTGTAAGCCCATAAATAAATATCTCTCTAATGCCACTGTTTGTTTTTATTCTTCCTGAAAATGCTCCTCCTATTATTTTTGCCTCATCCCTTGGCTCTCTTTGTAATCCCTCTAGTACATTCTTTTCTTAAAGGAAATCTAGTCTGAACTGCAGAAAGGTCATGCTCCATGGCCACATGGTAAGACATTCAAGACACCTCTTTTAGGGCCTAGAGTACAGTGGGTTATGGCATGGAGTTATGGGTAGTGCCACTGACTGAATGGAAACAGGAATGGCTATAAGACTATGCTTCTTTTTGTCCATCAGACATGTCTTGCTTTCAGGAATGGTGGACAACAGGACCTGGGAAACACTTTTTTTTTCCCAGTGACCATTTAAAATTGAGCAGTCTTTTCCTCCTGTATCAGTTTTGTACAACTCTTAGTTTATATTCACCTCCATTCAGGGCCAAGGGGATGTTTTGGGATGCTGAACTTCATATACCATTGGGCTTTGCCTTATAGCCTGAAAGGACCCCAGGTGCTGCTGAGTGGACAAACCCAAATGATGGAAGCAGTGGCTCTAAGAGGAGGTAGACTATGAGTGTGCAGGGCTGTACCCTGATGAGTGCCACTCCCAGATCAGCTGATGATCCCAGTTGTTCCCATCAGAGAGAGCCTCCTGCTCCCTGTGTCTTTGGGAGCTGGCTTTATGAAGTAAAACCAGCTCAGGATCTTTACCTGCAGATTCCAAAATACTCCCATTCTTGCCTCCCTCCTTCTAGCTCCCTCCCTATAACCAACACCTCCCCAGGGCCAGCGAGATGGCAGAGCTCCCAAGGGAGTGGTGGTGGCAGGGAAATGACAGACATCTGGAGATGACCTGCTGCAGGGGAGGGGTTTGAATGCCAGCATTCCCATGAGAACCCAGGAGACCTGAGCAGAGGAACCACACAAACTGTCTAGGGACTAGACTGCTTCTCTCAAGTCCCTTCAAAATTCAAGCGAATGTTGCCCAAGGACCCCAGTGAACTGGCTCTTAAAAGTCATCCTCATGATGTTCTCCAGTCACGTCTGCTCAACAGAAACATATCATTTGGCCTAAACAAGAATAAATGAGTTTGTACCTCCCAGGCCTTTAACTATCTCAGTCCTGGATGGTCAATGTACTCACAGATACTGGTATTTGAACTCCCATTTCTTTACAGAGAATTTCACTTGAGAGGGAGGAGACATCCTCATGGCAGAGGACTCTTGTGGGGGTCCAGGGTGGCATTCTGAACTTGGTATTTTCTGAGTTATTCTCATGTGAACACCCTCTCAGAGGAGAAAGTGACACAAAATCAATTGTGCAGATCAATACCTGTACTGATGTATTTCCTGGTGACAGGCCAGATGGCCAATTGAGGGTAAACAAAGTCTGAACAAAGTCTGGGCACAGCAAGGGGTTCCAGATGGGAACCAGAAGTTCAGAGCTCATCAGAGCCATCTCCATGCACACATTACAGGCACCAACCAAACACTAATAAATGATTAACAGGGCTGTTGTGCATTAGCCTCAGATTTTGGTTCCCTCCCATTATTTCTGGATAATTTTAAAAAAAAGGCAGATGATAGGGAATTCTGCACTTGGAGAAATTAATTAGATATTCAGGTCTCTGTGGACCTCATACAATCCTGAGAACCCCGTTTCCCCCTCCCCAAATGCCTCAGACCACAGATCAGTCCTTTCAGTTGAAGGCTGCTCAAAGGCAGTTCCCTTCCAAGTCCATCCAAAGTCTTAAGCATCCAACTCTTCCCTGAGGCCCTACAGAGTAATGCAGCAACCTTCTTCCTTCTGTGAATTGAATGATCTTTATCTTCAGAGTCCTCAGTTCTTCATAGGATGGGAGAGAGGAGACCTGGGGATAGAAGCTTTTACTTACAATGAAGAGCTGATACAAGGAAATCACTTGGGCTTATTGCCTCCTTCAGACGCTCCTCCCATGTTTGCACTTTGCGTTCACTTCCTCTATCTTTCACCTGTAGGTAATCTCGACATCCACCTGCCACTTCTGCCTCTTGGGGTCTATTTTCCGTGCCTGTAGCACTACAGCACTATAGTATCAGAAATATTCTTTCTTTCTTGGGTGCTGCCCACTCTTTTGCACTCCATGGTACAGTTACGCTGTGAGGCCTGTAACAGGCTGAAGGGGAGGAAGGTTCATCCCTTGGAGAGCCCCCATCTATTTTGTCAGGTACCAACCCTAGCTTTCAATAACGGCCTGAAACTGATAGGACGCTGATATCCAGCTATGACCAGATATAGCACAAGCGGGCAGAATTATCTGGAGCTGAAATTGGTCTTGCTCCTTCTGTTCCAGCTAGGGTCTTCATAGCCTCCCCCTTGAACACAGGCATCTAGATCTAGAGAAGAACACTGGTCAGGCCCCAGGAGCAACAGTAACGAGGGCACCAGAGGGGACTGTCCCCTGGGATCTCTGCAGAGCACAGCAGCTCTGCAGCAGACAGCTTCATTCTCATTCTCTGACCTTCAGTTCCCCCATTCAATAATTTTATTCATTATACAACAGCAGGATTAGACAGTGCCCGCTGGTTGGCACACTCTGATGGGCATTAATACCTGCTGGCACAGAAGCAGGCACATGCCAGTACTCCTGTGTGCTAATGAAAAGGCACCATTTCCACTTCCATTTCAGCACATGCTGAGGTTTCCTGAGAGCCAGCATTGATCTTTGTGTCCAGAACATGTGCCACCATCAGTCCTGCCTTGCAGCTCTAGGAGTCCTGCTGCTTAGGGCAATGGCTACCATCAGAGAGCTGGATGAGGTCAAACTGGACCCCTACTGAATTATTTGTCAGCACTGTGTCACACAATGGAGACTTCCAGTGGCACATTGCCTTCATGTACACTGGGCCTAACCTGGCATCCCTTGGGGAATGGAATGAAAAGCTGCACCATGACAGGCTGGATGGTGCACCTACTCACTACTGTTGGGTTCTCACTGGGAGGTTGGCTTTAAAATTCCTCCCTTTGCCTTCCTCCAAGTTCTACAAGAGCTTCTTTGTCAAAAAAGGCTGGAGCAGTTTATCTGCAGCCCTCTAGGAACTCCTCTATCACCATGACTCCTTTTGGGAGATCTGCCATCCTGCTGAACGCTGAAGAAGTGATGGTGATAGAGAAGTGGGAGGAAGGGTTTCCCTGACACACTCGTATATAGCCCTGCTGCAATGTCCCTACCCAGAGGAAGTGGCCTCTAGGACTAACCTCCAGGCAAAGCAGTGAATAATGTTTGACTTGGAGGGAAGAGAGACAGAAGGACCTGTCATAGAAATGTTGAACAAGCTACACAAGAGAGCAAGAAGACACCCCAGAATGCTGCATGTGACCTTACTGTCATCAGATTAGCTGGAACTCACTGTCTCAGGATGTTATGGGGCACAAGATCTAAGCAATATTTTTTTTTAAGAAGTAGGTAGTATTTATAATTGTCTCCAACTGTTGTGTTGGAATAGTAACTATTTAAAACATGTCAGACTTCCAAAAGAAAAATTCTGATAAACTGATTTCAAGGCCGTGGGGCTGAGAAGGAATTTGCCCCCAAGCTTGCTTAGTCCAGAACCAACCACTGCAGAGTATCTTGCAGGATTTCTCTGGAGGAACTGCTAATAATCACATTTTGGCTCAGAATGGATGACAGCACTATGGAGCCATTAGGCTGATTCAGATATCTGCTATGACCAGAATGGACAGCATCTGTCCACCTGATCTGTGAATATTTATGTTTCTGACCTAGCTGTGATGTATGGGAATACAAAAACTTTGAAAGAGTGGGGTACTAAGTGCAGAAATGGGCATGACAAGTACTAGCATGGAGGGATTCATATCCTGCAGGTGACAGGTCAGATGTTGTACAGTAAACCAAATTTAAAGCAGTGCTCGAAGACTATTAACAGCATCCTGGCACTGCTGCAGTTCAGTGTGCCAGACAGCAGGTCACTTCAAGACTTTGCGAGTAGGACCATCCACACACACATGCTTGGTGATGACCTCCCACCCCCAGCAAGTTTGAGGGCATGAGGACTTGCTGCCAAGCTCTTCGGGTGTGGGAATCTTGTTTCAGTTCCACACATGTAGCTCTGCAATTCAGGCCCTGCAAACAATAGTTTGGCCACTCCAAGAGCAGTGAGCATGAAAGGGGTGTGACTAAAGCAGCTCTATTCCCAGAAGCCAGGCCAATTCTCTGATGGGAGCTCAACCAGCATCTCTGCTGAGTGTCCAGGAAAGCAGTTTTGGCAGGCTCTCTGTAGATGGTTCCAGTTCGGGAGAAACTGCTGGTAGATTTGAGACAGACAGCGTGCAGTTCACAGCTGCATGCAGCCAACAGCACAAGCCCTCTTTGCCAGAGACACTCCTCCAGCATGCTTGATCTTGACTTTTTATTTGCCATATTGCATTGTTCTTGGGTGTCAGCCTCTTTCATTCCCCTCTGCCTCAGCAGCCCTTCATTGCCAAACCATGCCACATCTCCTCTCTACCCAAATCTTTCTTTGCTTCCCTGCTGTTTCCTCCACAAAAGGATTCCTCTTTCTGCTCTACTTCAGACTCACATGTCCCCTAGAAAACACCCTAATCTGAGTGTTTCCTAATAGAAGCACAGTGAATATAGGAAATTGTTTTGCTTAAACAAAAAGCCCTGCTACTAACCTGCATGAGAAAAACATCCTCTCCTATAAATTCTTTGGGACAGGCACCATTTCATCCTACTTCTCAGAGAGATCCCCCAGCACAAAGCCTCTGTGTGCAGCTCAGTTGCAGTTAACAAACAGGAACTATGAACTGAGCTTGCAAGGGATGAAACGGTAAAACTGACCTTACTGGAATAAGTTCATTCCCCTTTGCAATTATCTGGTGACAGACTTCACCTCAGGCTGAATAAATATAGTAGTTCAGTTTCCAGAGCTCCAGTTACTATTTCATAAATGGTGCTTAGTTGTGACTTGGCCTGGCTTCAAACAGGGATGGGTAGGTTAGCTCCGATTGATTTGTTCTTTAAGTAAAAATTAGAGCTGGTACAATGCCAAGATTGCAATCACCATGTAGAGCATGATGCCTCTGAGACAGGGAACGTGGCTTTGGACCTCGAGCTGCTAGCTGGGCTCTGACACCAACTCAACAGGTGATCTTCAGAAAATCATCATTCTTCAGGTTTCAGTTTCCTGAAGGAAAAGGGGGCATCATAATGCAGTACCACAGAAGCCACCAGAGTTTCTTCCCCTTTCTTGCAACCAGTATAGAGTCTTACTTGTATCGTTACATTTAGAGTCAGCTTCAGGTGGGATTTCTTTCAGTGGAGCACTTCCTTCCTAACAGCACTGTCCTCAAGTGTTCATGAGCACTGCTTTGATGGAGGGCACCATAGACATCTAGCTACTAAGCAGTCCTCTGACGGAACAAAGTTTTCCCTGCATAGTGCTATTTGGACCAGACAGGATAGTAAGTATAAAACATGTCAGCAGAGGCCTAGGGATTATAGATATTGTGTTTGAAATAAGTCAGGAATGAGCCTTCATACTTCAGTGAATATCGGTTCCTAAAACATGAGTCAACACTGACATTAACATGGGGTTTTAACCCTACCTTCATTGAGATTCCAAAAAACAGTGACTAACACCACCTCTGCACAGCAGCCTAAGTCCAGAGCCAGGAGGGAGAACTGCTGCTCAAGCAGGAGGCCAGATGTCAGAGCTGTGAAAGGCACAGGGATAGAAGAATGGTGGAGATGTTCTAGATTTGGATAGAGGGGCAGCAGCAGAACTGCATGTGAGGCAAAATGGACTGACATGGGAAGGGATGCTGACGGGTGGAGCCGCAGGCACAAACACTGCATGCACTGGCCTGCAGCCAGGCAGCAGTGCAATCGGCCTCCCATCACTGTCAGCAGCTGGCAAGGCCACAAATGGGAAGACAAGGCAGCGCAGACAAGATTGCAAAACCCACCACAGATACATGCAAGGAGCATGGACACCTTAAGTCGTTAAGGGAATGAGATATTAAGGTGAGGTTTCACACACCCAGGCTTCATGCAACAGAGCCACCGCCTCACAGCAGTCCTCAGCATGTACAAAATTGTGCTTGTGTACCATTCGGTCCTGCTGAAGGTAATGCAAGGGTGCAGTGGAGTATTCCTGCAGGCCTTGGAGTTATTCGCAGTTCAGGAGCAGCTCTGGGGAGAGCAGCAGCTCTGCGGTCTCTCCATGAAAGCCTGCTTTGCATAGGACTGGCTGCTTGAGACTCAGGTAACAGCACAGGAGGATGGGGCTGGTGTCTAGCCCCCATTACAGGGAATTGCGTGCTCTGCCTGAAGGGTGGCCAGCCTTCTGCTTCTGCAGAAGGAAGACATGAAATGGATTGTGTGAAGGAGACACAAATGTTACAAATGCTCTGTATAATCCTGTCTGGAGATGTTTGCTGTAAATACCAAGATGAGTGCACCACACCGCTTTTGGCACAGCTGGCTATTTTTTTTAAGCACGCTTATTGTTGATAAAAATCCAGAGACACTGACACAATCTCTAAGTTATCCAGAGACAACTCAAAATATCCCATGGCTGGCAAGATGAAACAAAAGCTTTGATGTACCAAAGATGCCTCAACACCAGCAGAGCTGCAATTCCCTGGGTTACAGCATCCCACAGGGCAGCCCGCCCATAATTGCCACTGAGCCTCCATGCAGTCCCAGCAAGCGGGATCTGATGTAGCCCTGGAGGGGACAGCCTCTGCATGGAGACAGCCACTGCTTGCCCATGGCCCCCAGCACTGGCAATACCACTGTCCCTGTGGGCTCCTGGGTCCCCTTGCCTGGCAGCACTTGAGCAGGGGACCCTGCTGAGCACCAGGACATGTGCCTGCAGGCCTGGCGCCACGGGCAGCCACTGACAGGCCTTGGAGGCCAACCTCAGAAACCCTCAGGACTGCATTTGGCTCTCAAGATGCCACTTATCTGACCCTTCCCTAGCCAGCTGGCTTACAAGCCAGCTTCTTCTGCAGTTTCAGTTGCTACGCAAGGCTCTTCAGAACAGCCTGGGGGCAGACACTGGCCAGAGCTTGTATGGAGGGGCAGACAGGTAGGGAGACCCTACCAGAAAGCAGAAAAGCCAAAACAAATTAAAAATGTACCCATGTTGGCAAGCAGCAAGAGCCCAAAGTTCATTTTCTCCAGTTCATTGTGGTCAGCATTGCTTGTGTAGGCCTTGGTCCAGCTCAGACCTGGGACTCCAGCTAATCCCATCCTTGGGGTCTCAGGTCGGCAGAGAATATCAACTCCCAAGGAGAGGACCCATGTTTCTCTCCATAGATTTTTTTGGCCATGTGGCTTGCAACCTCAATGTAAGATACTTTAAATAGGTCTGAACTGTTTTTTTCAGCCAGTGTTGAAAGCCCAGTCCCTAGATGGGTGGGCACTGAAAATCCCAAGTAAATTTTGAGAATCCCAACATAAATAAATAACCAATTAATGCTTAAGATATCAAGGCACTGCAATGAAGGAGGAGAACCCTGACAGCAATTATAAAACCCTGCTCATTGCAATTGCCTTGGGAACAAGGTCTGGGAAACCCCATTTCTGAGTGGGGCAGGATATCTCTCGCACATGTGCATGCACACACAGTGCTGGCAGCCACGTCCACCCTAGCTGCAGCACCTCAACCTTGTCCCGGTGTCCTGCACGGAGGTGAGCTTCAGTCACAGCAAATGTGTCTCACAAACTGTCAAACCCAAACACAAGTTGCCTTGCTGCTGGAGGTCAAGGGAGGTGAAGACTTCACGTGAATATGCTGGAAACAGAAAACAAACACACACGCAAAAATCCCCAGCAAGAAAGGACAAGCCAATCTTAACAAGCAATTCCGTTACCTGTAAATAAAAAGAAGGCAATCACAACATGCCTTAAGCTTGGGGGAGCCAAATGCCGTCTCTCATCTGTGGGTGACTGATGGCTCGCGGGCTTTCCAGCACAAACTTGCCTGGTGTCATTTGTCACCTACGAGAGGTAAGCCGCTCCTGAAGGCTCCTCTGTGCTGGCGTGTGTGCGTGCGTGCATGCAACTCACGGAATTTCAGCAAAGACGCGTAAGAGGATTGTAGTCCTGGTTCAGCTAAAGACTTAGGATTCTGCATAATGTGTTAAGAGGAGCTTAATGCAATCCTACTACTCTGCCACAGAAACCCTGAACAGCGGCCTGTGTGTTCTCACCTTTCCCCATCTGCTAGCCAGCTGTGGAAGAGCTGGCTTGCCCTGGGACTGTTTAAAGGAGCAGGTGCACAGGTTGGGATTCTGCATCTGTCTTCCCATGGGAGCAGATTTCTGTGCTCACTACAATAAAAAGACATTATGCAGGACACCTGATGCAAAACTCTTATGGTGTGGAGAATTTGCATTTTTGCATAATCTGGAGGCCTCTGGGAGGTGTATCACAAGAAAGGAGGCTTCACAGCTCTGAAAGGGGAGTAGAGAGCCAGAAAAGAGCAGTTTCACGTCTCAGTGGCAGGAAATAATCTAAAAGTGAGGAACGGAGCCCTTGGCCAAAATTGTGTCATCCAGGAGGACATGTGTTATTGTGGAATAAGTTATCATGGCAAAGGCAACATAGGTAAGTGTGCACTTGAAATGAGACAAGCTGGCTGAGAATTAGAGCAAGGATGGCAAAGGGTAGGGAAAAGGGAACAGAAAGGCAAGATACTTGCAAATCAAACCTGAATGTCAGGCAATAGTGAGGTCAAAAGGTTGGGTGAGGGTGTTTCCTGCTACTCAGTTGCTGGGAAAGTTTGGGTTTTCACAGCTAAGCCAGAGTCCTGCACATCCTTATTCTGAACTTCTCCGTATCATTGTGCCCCATCTGCAAAACAAAGCAATTGTGAAATCCTTTTTCCTAGCTTCTGCCTATCTTCTCCCTAGATTCTGCTCAGGTTATAATTGCTCAGTGCCATGGACAGTCTTGTTGCATGCTTAGGTACAGTGCATAACTCCTCTGGAGCCTCCAGTCACTACTTTGATATAAATAAAGAAATAATAATACAGTTTAGAGTTTCCCAAAGTTGACACACTAACCTGGATACTAGCACAATGCAGACTGGGGAAAACGTAAAGGAAGAAAATGTATTAAAACCTGGTTGGCTCACAGATAGTGAAAAATAACAGTTTCATCTGAATGTGGGTGAGATGGGGGAAGTGGACTGGAACGTGGGTTATTCCCTACTGTGGAAGACAGCAGAATGCTAGGACAGCATTTCCATGCTCCATATGCTGGAGAGTATCTGGGTAGAAAACTGGTAAATTAAAATGGCAGTAAGAGCAGATCAGTGACACAAAGTGATCTCTGCTATTCATAATTAGGCTACAATCAGGTGATGCATGTTATAATGTCTGTCCTAGATTAATATGGCAGAGCGTAGTCCATATAGACAACCTTTAAGTATTTATGGAAAAGTAGTGACTCTGGGGAGCATTGATGGGTTATGCAGATAATTCACTGGAAACTGGCTCCAGGCAGAGCAAGAAAGCCTAACTTATTCCTCCTGATAGCTAATTAAGGAGATACGGAGTAGCAGAAAGAACATGATTTTCCCACTGGCATGGCATTGACAAAACATTTACCAGATGACCACATTCAAGAGAGAAGCAGAATGACTGGGAAAGGTTCAGAAATGAGCTACAGGAATGATATACAACCTTTAAGATACTCTCTAGCATAAGAAACTCTTTAGGATCCCATATAGTTTATCAGAAGAAAGTTAGGGACACTATGATGTTTTAATGATCTACTAAGGAAAAATGCATCCAAGAACAGGAAGGTCTATTATCCCACAAACAAAACCCTAATAAAGTCCAGTCCAGAAGATGGAACCCATAAAATTCAAACTGGAAGTAAGATGCAAGGGATTTTTTTAAGATTTGAGGAAAGGAATAACTGAAAGCATTTCCTTCCAGGGAAGTGGTGAATTTGTCATTGCTTGGAGTCTTTACATCCAGTCTGGGATGATTGCTAAAGTACATGGTCTAGTTTACCAGAATGTATTGGATTTGATAAGTAGTGGGGAAGAACAAAGCGTTTGGACTGCCAGCTGGCCAGGCAGAGCTCTGCATGTTGGGTTTTGCAAGTGATGTGACGAGATCAGCCACTGCGGTCCTTGTGGCTGTAACAGTAAGATCTTGTAATGTATTTTCCATCCGTGATTCTGAAAATGGCTTTCATAAACAGCCAGTGAGGTGGGCTGACCCGCTGTGACTGTGACCAAAGAGTGTCCTTCCTCAGTGCCTGATCAAAGCTAAAACCTTTGTTGGCACTGCCTAATGACCACACTCCTTCTGAGGAGACAGATAATGAGAAATGGCCTTGATGGGATTTCTCCACAACATCCAAGCTGCATAAAGTTTGGCATGCAGGCAATGCTGGAGCCAGAACTGGAGACTTAATGGAGTTTTCCCTACATCTGCTGGCACTGATTTCATCATCCACGTGCTATCTTCTCTAGAAATCTGTGCACAGGGTGAGATGGAAGCACTGATCTTTTGTATCCTCTGAGATGATGACTCAGCTCTTATGCTGCATTTTATTGGAGCCAGCAATAGGTGTAGAAAATAAAATGTATGTGCCTATTGAAAAGTCGGGTCCAATCAGGAAATTTCAAGGAGACAAGATCTTATGGTTAAGCAACAGTAATTGAGAGCACCATACTTGGCTTCAACTCTGAGCTTTGCCATTAATGCTCTTTGATCACGTGCATGTCCTCCTCCATTCCTGGACTTCTGTAGCAATGAGAAGAATTGTACTTCCTGTCTCTCACACATTGCTTTACAGATTCCCAAGTTGGGGGCTGTGTCTCTTCATGTATGCTTGTCCAGTGCCTGGCAAAGAAAAGTACCTTTTGAGTTTCTGTGCTTTTTTTCTAAAAAACGTCTAATAATAACTCCCATGTCTGCTGAGTATAATCACAATTTAGGAAATAAAATGTGTTGCCTTAGGTGATATTTTGGTGGAACCAGAAAGACTGTATTAATGATTGTTAGACTGTTTATATTTCCCTCTATCATCCCTTTCTAATAAGGCCAAAGATAGATAGTTCCCCCAATCTGTTCTGTAGTCTGTTGGCCCATACAGTTTTAAATAAGCTCAGCCGTCAGACTGTTGTCTACTAAACACAACTTCTTTCTCTTCTTTTTGCCCACTTCTCTCTCCCAGCATCCTCTGTTCTTCCCTACGTGTGTCATTTCAATATGTGAGTCCCTCCTGCTCTAGAGTGATTTCATTTGATTTTGTTCTGTGTTCAAGCAGAAGCTTGCTACAAGGCTATGGAAATCATTGGGAGCATTTCCACTCATTTCCTGAGCTCTTGAACCAGGTTCACTCAAATTTTCAGTTTACTTGTCTTAGTGCTGAGAGCTGATTTACTATTGCTGGCAGGTATGTAGACCAGACAGTCATTCCATAATGCAATTGCCTAGGAACTACACATTTTAAAATGTTTGCTTAGAAGCTAGTGGGAGGGAAAAATAGAAATGGGATGAGATTGGGGAAGGAGAGTAATATTGGTGTTCAAAACCTCCTTTGTCTAATGCTAATGAAAAAAAAGTTCACTAGAACATTTACAGGAGCAAGAAACACCACGTCTCACATGCTGGGATGAGAATGACATAAACTGCTTCTGGAGAAGAGATTGAGGTTCAGTGAAAGATTTTGGGTAGTGAGTCACCATTTCTTAGTGAATTCTTTCACGTATCAGAGAGGATGGAAATATTCTGCCTTAAGTCAGTAAAAAGCTATGAAAATATCTACAAAATGCTTAAAGGACCTTGAAGAAACCTAGTACTTGTCACTTCCCAAAGTTGTGCAGTCCTGCATGATGACATGGAGAAAGGAAATACTCTTGTCCCCAAAGCAGAGGTGGACTGTAAGTACTGCAGCATCCTCCTTGGGATGCTGATGGACAAAGAGAATTCAGGAGAGCAGAAGTGAAGTTTCAGGGTGGGACGGGGAGTCCCAGTCAAGCTGACCTTTTGTTTGGACCCAAGTCAGAAAATTCAGCACAGGCCCCAAGGCACCATATGAGTCCATGAGAGAGAAATCCGGGCTATGGAGAATGGTCTCTCAGTGCATGGACAAGGGACACCATTGTTTAACATCTCTTCATAACTTTTAGATCAACTTTACAAATCAGGCAGTGTTCTAGAGCCTTTCAAACAGATGGCGAGTAAAGCAAGTGTTGTTCCCAGGATCTCTAGGAAAAGCTCCTTTATGCCTTCTCACCCTGCCTTGAACATCTCAGTGAACTCCAGCAATTCTAAAACATCTAGTCTAGTTACAGAGGGTGGAATGAGAACTATCTTGATTTTGTTTATCAGCAGAAAGCTCTTCCCTTACCTCTGTGCTGAAGCTCTTTGCTGGGGGGGGCTGGAGAGCAGTTTGCAAATGCACAACAAGATAGGCTGTTGAGAGCTTGTCTCTCAGCACTCCTGCTCACAGGGTCTTGGGAAGCTGAGCTCTGCAGTGCACAGGTTGCACTCTGGGTATTACCACCATATTCCAACACAGCCAGCTGATTCTGATTCAGCAGTGGTGGCTTCCAGAAACAGAGGGAGTGCCCATCCATCTCCAGACAAGTGCTGAATAGAAAAATGAAAGTAACTAAATAAAAATCCCTGGAAACGGAGATGGTGACAGCAAATAAGGGAGAGTAACTTTCTTACTCATCAGGTTATTACCTTTGGAAAGGAAACTATGTAATTGAATATTCCTCTGGACCATTCATCTTCATTCTCCTAACTTGATATCCATAGCTGCCAGGTGGTGCCTGCACAGGCCATTCAAATCAGATTATGTTATCATAGTTCTCCAGTCATCGCCAAGAACAGGATCATGATCATGAGGAGGAAATCTAGTTATTCAGGTACATGTTACCTTATTAAAAGTTTGAGCAAAGTACATTTAGCTGTTGTAATGGGATTAGAGTTTGAGTTGTGTTCTCAGGTTTGCCATGACTCTGTGATTTTGGGGCTTTGCTGTGCAGCTTGGAGAGCAGAGCTCCACTCTGGCCAACCACAAATAATCCAGATCATCATCACAGAGGAGTGGGCACCAGCATGGACTGTGGCCAAGAGTGTGAAGCTTGTGGAGATTATTTTTATCTAGGTACAAATGCCTGAGGCAGGGACTGAAGAAGCCCATACGAGAGGTGTGGAAGGATCCTAATGTCTACTTACACTAAGCAAAGCAGCAATCAGGCAGAGCTAGAAGAAATGAAGGCTTTGTTAAACCTTCTAGAGACTCTCTCAAGTCCCAGTCCCAGCCTTTTGCTCCAGTATTAATAGATGTCCCTCCAGGAATCTGGTCTTTTCTCTGTAGTCCCACCTGTCCCAATAGAGTATGAAGTGGTCTGAAAGGTTTCTTCTCCAACTGACAGGAGTTCACAGGGGTTGATATCCTCTTCCACATTCTCAGTGAATAGGAATCCACATTACAGTAGGCACTAAAAGGTGTTTCTCAGATACAGACAGTGAAGGACAATAGCTGATGGACCAGACTATCATGAACATCAGCTTCCTGAACTGCTTTTACAAAGTTTTTTGCTCCAGAGCCACCAACAGCATTTTTTAACACTACCAAAGTTATTTGAATGAAATTACTATAAAGGTGAGTTTCTCTGTCTGGGATCTACTCATTTAATTCAGCAACACACTGGCTTATCCAAGAAATGTTATTAGTGATGACCCATGGACAAAAGGGCCAGATTCTCCCAAAAATCTTGTCTCAGGGGGACCTGCAGGATGCAGGACTCTTGGTGAGTCCTGAGCATGTTTGAAGCCATGTGCCTTGTATTTTCAACTTTGCACTTTAGTTTTTCAGGTCCCACCAGCCTTCAAATGGTCACTCTTTACCTTTCAGTACTGTGACTAGTGCACAGCTAGCACAGAAGGCATTTCTAGCAACAGGGAAAGCAACATTTCTTCTCCAACTACTCCTGCACCTGGAAAAACACTAACATTTTGGGACCACTTACTAGGTTCCTATTCTTAATCTCCTGACAAGGAGTCAAAAGTACCTTGTCAAAATTGACAAGGCATAGTTGCTGCCCCCTCAGACAATGGCCAAGACAGCCCTTTCCTGTCATTACTGCAATTCTAAGCTCAGGTGGCCGCACCAGCCCAGATGTGTGCCTTCTGGCCAATCCCAGCTTTTGGTGGTATACACCTCACTGAATGGGTAGAAAAAAAAAGTCTAAACACCTGCCAAAACCCCCACATTTCCATATGTGACTGCAGGGTAAGGAAATGCTGGCAGTACTGCAGTGCTCTGGCAGAGAACAGAACACATCCCTACCATTCCCTGATTCACTAAATACACAGGACATTTTCTCCTAACCTGCCACTCCACAGCAAACAGAAGTGCAACATGCGCTGTGGCAGGAGACTGCTCCCCTTCTGCATCAGCACCTGAATGAAGGCAAACTCCTAATGTGTGTCTGCAAAGTGCTCTTGTATCTGGGATTAACTCCTGGAAAACAGTTACACACTTTAAACCTTCAACTATCATAAAGCCTTTTTCATACACTCCCTCCCTGCATTGTTCTACAAACCTGTCATGTGCTCAGGGATAAATCCCTTGATGCAGAGATTTTACTTTCTTTTTTTTTTCCCCATTATTTTAATATATTTTGTGACCATTTTAGTCAGCTTTTTTTTTTTTTTTTTTTGGAAATGCAGATTTTAGATCTCAGTGTGCTGAGAACACCCAGGCATTCATGAAATGCATTAATTTCTCTTAGGGGTTAAATGGGTACAAACATGCAGTGCAGATTTGCCCTTAGGAAAGGATTCCCCCCAGGGACCCAATGACTCAGACAGCAAGAAAGGAGACGAGGAGCCTCCCTGCCCCAGGATCTTGGCGTCAGTCCAGGCTCTGCCCATCCTCTCCCAAGGGCCCCACTCCTGAGAGGTGCGTGGTGGAAGGAGCAGGGCAGTGGTGGGCTCCTGTAGAGATGGCTGGAGGGTGAAAATCATCCCCCTGTGAGGAAAGTGGGATGCCTTAGTTCTGAAGTGACATGCGGGCCTCCTGCTGGCTCTCTGCACAGGGAGCCAGCCACAGCGAGCTGCTTTGTACGAAATCCTGGCCCTGCTCGCAGACTGCCATGTGTCCAAGAAAATCCTCTTTTTTCTCATCCTCTCTCTCTCCACAAAGAAATTCTTCCACAGCATTTCTTAGAATCTGAGGACGTTGGCCATTTAGCTGAGATTTCTGGCCACAGCACAATTATAATTGGTCTCTCATGAACAGGCTCAGTGCGGAGGCCAAAAAACTGCAAGAGTTATTAATGACTGAGTTCCCTTCTACTACCTAACAGCCAGACAGGCAGGAAAGTTAGAGGGGGAGACTTGGGGCTGAGCCACTCCTCTCCTGTCGTACATGCTGTCCTGGTGCTCCAGAGCCTTCTTGCAGACTCGGAGCTATCCACAGCCCAGACACCAGACTGCATGGAGAGCTGCAGGAGGCAGATCGGGTGTCCAGAAGCCCTTCTCGTGCATAGAGACAATTTGCGGGGGCCTTCTCCCCGCAGCCAAAGAGCGTATCAGGGTGAAGTTAGCTGCAGCCTTTCCAGAGGCACCTGGTTTGCCACAGGCAAGGTTGGAAGGATAAAGAGACCCAGCTGGAGTGGCAGACTGAGACAGGCAGAGTCATAGATCCTTCCCCCTCCTCCCCTCAGATAAAAAGAGCATCTCAGGAGAGGTTTCAACTGAGTGAGAAACATATTATTACGATTATTACATTCCCAATTGACAACAATCACATGGCACGGTGCCAGCTGGCACTGGGAAGCCATTGCTGCTTCTCCTTCATTGCCCGATAAACACCGTGACAAGAATACAGCCCTTGTTAGGTTGAGAACCAAAGAATGGGAGAGGCCAAAAACACCTCCTTGAACAATCACTATCGAGTAAACAGAGCTGCACTTGGGAAACACATATTTTAAACATATCTTCCCTGAGGTTTTTGGGGAGGGGAGCTCTGTGTATGGGTTGGGAAGGTGAGCATGTTTGCACTTGGGCATATTTCTGTGGTGTCAGACAGGCTAGTGGCAGCTAAGAGGAGAGTCCGTGATGCCCTCGTTTCACAGGGGAAGATAAAAGTCCATGAAGCTGAGAATTTAGGGATGCATGCCAACATAGCAGCCTGGGTAAATTTAGACTGGCACTCCATGCCGGTCATGGCTGTGCTCAGCCTTTGATAAGGGGTTGTCTCACAAGAGCTCCTAGCAAGCTAGTGTCATTCCAGCAAACCACTGTCTTATCAAAGGTCATGTCAGAAATTTGGAGATGAGAGAGGGAAGCAGACCCAATAAATGCAGATGTCATAGGACATTGTTTATTCATGTTAATGTTCCTGAAATCATACCTCCCACTGGCAGAACAACTGTATGGAAGCATTGGGAAAAACTGCTGTTTATTAATCAGCAAAATCTTGCATGTCAACATGCTGCTGTGGTTGAGTAATTTTGCATTGAGGTTTGTACAGGGGAGCTAGCACTAGAGGTTTGGGAGAAGTGGATTTCAGAAGGACAAGTGCCATATCCAGCTCTCTGAACATGAGCCACTTGTACCCTCAAGACAATCTAAAGAAACTGTTACCACAGCACAGTTATTAGGTTTGTCCAAATGTGCATCCTTTCCCTGTCACTCTGTTAGGCCAAGACGTTCACTTCTGGTAGCTGAAACACTGATTTTACCTAAGCAACATTTACACCAACCTACCTGAGTGAGTCAGGACAAGATTTGGCCTGTGCAGTCACTGCCTTGTTTGATAAATGAGACAACTATTGCGTTCTTGTTCTGCCCAGGCTTCCCAGGGCTGGCCAAGAAACTCTGTAAGGGGATGTCTCACAAGGGCTCTTTAGGCATCAGGGTTTGGCATCTCTTCCCTAGAAATAGTTGCCCAACTATTGTGTCTCCCATGACATGGGTGGCCCTGCAGTGAAGGTCCTACATTTGGTCCTGTTTCTGTCGCAGTTTTTCTGTGACCTTTGGCAAATCTCTTAACTTCTGTTACACCTGAGACCACTTCAGCTTCACTGCCTGAAACAGGCTGCGTCTCAGCTGAAGCTCCATGAGTCTACTTGCACAAAGTCCACCAGCTGCTGTCTCCTGAGCAGGATCATGGCCCTTGTGATACACATGCAATCAAAAAGGCAGAGACCAAGAATGAGTCCAGATCTTTTTTCTAGTCTGCAGTTTTCAGTGGGCTAGTACAGCCTCCTGTACAGCTCTGCCTCTTCTCCTGTCCTTCCACATGCTACTGATCCAGGAGAGTACAAAGGCTCTATGAAATAATAAATAAATGGAAGCAGAGATCTCTGATGAATACCCAAAAGGATCTCTCAGCAAAACCCTTTTAGTGGCCAGTTCTGCCTCCACCTCTCTCCCCGGGCCAAGCATCCTCTTAAAAGAGGGCTGCAGGAGGGCTATACATATATCAGGCCTAAGATCACAGCATGGCTGCCCCGCAAAGCATCAAAGTGAGAGGAAAAGGGGAGGGGAAGATAACAGCTAATATTCTCCATCAACCTGTCCTCCCATGTTTTAGCAAAACTGCCACTGTGATCATGTGAGGCAATAAGGGAGGCAGTGTGATCTGCCATCATCAGCCCTGTGCCCCTATGTTAAGATTTAGATTGAGCTGTCAGTGGCCAAAGGCAGCTGGTGAGACAGCTGGAGCTCTCTGCCTTGATCTATTTTGGCTTTACTTGCTCCTCTCTTCCCTATTGCATTTTCCTTATGTAATTTTGAATTATTAAAAATGAAATTTCCTTGGTGATGGGTTTGCATTAATCTTGGGATCTGATTGCATTGATGTTACTCTTCATTTCTTCCTCAGAAAAAAGATGGTTTTGCACACGGATGGGGAATCATTTGTTCTGGCATGACATTCAACCCAGGTCCAGCTGAGTTAAACATGCAATTTTTATTAGGATGCATGTGATGGCTGGGTCCTGAGTGAAAGATGACATTGGAGTTGTGAAAGGTTGTCCAAAGCTGGCACATGCTGAAGCCCTTTCTGCAAGCAGCATGATACCCTGCAATGTGTTCCAGTCAGGTAGATTACACAGGAAAAGAGAGGGGCTGGACAAAAGGCCAGTGTGCAAACACGCAATTGTGGCATTCTCCATTTGGAGCAGGAATGGCTGGTATGAACAGCTGGTTATTGTAGGCAATGTCCCAGCTTCCCTGTCTCCAGTCAAGTGTGCTACATGCACTGATGGTGTGGCCCCTGTGACCATGGGAGACAAGCACAAGTTTTCTGAATGATCAGTGCTTTCTGCGTACCTCGGAGATTTGGAGGGTGTGGCCAGAAGATGGAAGTGTAGGACCTTGGCTCATTCAACCCACAGTTTATCACCTCTCTTGAGCCCACACCAAAGCAACCCCTTCCTGTTCTGCCTATGCCTGTACCTCCTTTCTTGCTCTGCTAAGCTTCTGGCTCCTCCACAATAAACACTTCATCCTTGGGACCCCTAGACCCTAATCCCCTCAGCAAAAGCACACCATGCCACCTCATGTCCCCAGAAGTGCCCTGCATCTTGGGGAAAAACTCCTGCACTCGGAAAGCCTGTTTGGTGTCTTTGTCTCAGAAGGCCTTTAGACCCAAGGACCTCATCTCCTCTTGCACTACTGGTACCCAATAAATACTCATCAATAACAGTAATTAGTGGTTTGTCACATGTTCTGCCTACTAACCTGAGACGAGAAAATATTTGACCCTGAATGATGTTTTCTTTCTCCCCAACCGTACTTTGTAGTATCAGGCTTCAATCTACGTCCAACTCAAACTTGAGCTAAAGAATGTGTTGTTGCTAATGTATAACTAGGGAGTGTGAAGCTGCGTGTGAGAACAGCACACACTACCAGTGTGAGAACAAGCAGCAAGCACATAAGGTGGCCTCATTGTGCTGCTGCGGAGTGTTGTTTAATGTACTTTTTGCAGAACTGTATCTGCAGAGCTCAAGTTGAAGCTAGCTTCATATGCAGCTGCCTGCCCATTCCAGGGCCAAGCACATCACAGAGGAACTTAAGACTCGTCCCTTCTAGGTGTTTGGTTTTAATCTGCACTGTTGAAAGTTGCCCAAGATCTGATTAATACCAAATCTGTCTCTTACCCCATACCACACTGTATGGAGTCTGTCTGGGAGGACATTTAACAGAGCTCCCTACGTCTATGGACCTGGCATCAGAACTTGCTTCTCCCTTGGTGGGCTGAAGCTGGATTTGCTAAGCTTGCTGTTGGCCCCATCTCACTCCTCTCACATGCAAAACTTTTGCTGTGTGATGAGCTGAGAGACACTGGGGCAAGCAGCTTCCGGGATGACTGTAATGGTGTATTATCATGCACACAAAAGGCACTTCCTACATTTAATGATTGCAAAGGCACACATGTAGTCATTTAGCAGGAAGCATTTCTGCAATCCCACAGAGAGCATGCATGTGAACCCACTGCACTCCCTGGTGCCAGCTAACGTCACCAAGGCTTGACAAACTGGCACCCGCTTGCAGTGGGCAAAGGCGGTTCAGTTAAAATTCCCTTGGATCAGCTGAGGCACTCCAGTTTGGCAACTGGCTCAGTTGTGCGAGGCCAGCATGGGTGAGTGGCGTTCACAGCAGCACTGCTGCAAACAGCGCAGAAGATGACCTGGGCAGGAAAGACTGCGTGGGCTAGGCCAGAGCTGTCCCCCACAGCCACAGCAATTACCTCAGATGCACTATGTGCTTCCACCCACCATGGGAACATTTCCTAATACCCTCCAACAAACCCAGCACGCCACTGAAGGAGAACAGAGTTTGCCTGCAGCTAGAGTGCCCAAATCCAAAATACGTGCCACAGCCAGCGTGCACGAGGCCAGGCAGAGGCAGGGAGATTTTGCACGGTGTATCCAGAACAACCAGGTGGGACAGTTTTCATGCAGAGCTACCAAAGCCTGATGGCAGGCCAAGGCAGATGACAGGTGAGCCGGGTCCTCACACACGAGGAATGCAGCATGAGGAACCAGCTCAGGGCACCGTGCGAGGGTCTCGGAAGAAATGAGAATGAATTTTGTGGCTCAAATGGTCCTAGGAGGCATCTCACGAAGTATGCAGACTGGGAGCACTCTCTGCATCCTATCTGCTACTAGTAAAGAGATGTCTTGCTATATACATGTGACCATGGTGAGCTGAGGTAGTCCTGCTGTCTCCGCAAGATTTGCTCTGGTTATGCACCGTCCAGGGCCAGCTCTGCAGAGACTAGGGCCTGTGATGTGACCCAACCTTTGACAAACTACCCAGGACAGGAGGAGGTCAGCCAGCCCCTCACCTCCCCATACTGCAGTTTTTGGAGCTCTGCTGCAGGTCAAGCCAAGGAGGGATGTACCCTGCTGTGCCCAAGGGCCCAGGCGGCAGCCCTGCTGATGACTGTGGTGTCTGCACAGGAGACAGAATTGCTTGGAAGAACTCATGTATGTCATGAAATCAGCTATGGTATTGCAGAATGATAGCACTGGGACTCTTGAGGCCTGGCTTCTGTCCCCAGCTCCGCCATGGCCTTCACAAGGTGATGCTGGGCAAGTCACATCACTCGTCTGTGCCTCCACCTGGGGAAATGTTGCTTTCTTGAGTTAGAAGGAGGATAATGAGGACAAATCTTTGGGCTCCAGGGCCAGAGGGTCCCTGCAGGCTCAGGCAGACAGTGGATGAGAATGCCATCTTTGCCTGCCACACCACCAATGTGTGGTGTCAAAAGATGACATCATGGGATATGAACAAGTATTTACCCTCGGAAAGAGAAAATAGCAGAACCATGTGTAACCGTTTGCCTTCCATGCCAACATATTTTCCTAATGTAAAGAGAGGCCCTGGCGGCCCTAAGGAGGCTGAGAGATGCCCGTGCTCCTCTGGGAAGGAGGAACTATCAGGCAAGGATGCCAGCATACCCGCCTGGGTAAATTTGTGCATGCACTTCATGTTATAATAGGCTTTAGTATCTGATAACAGAGACCTGCTGGAGTCTGGCATGAGGACTGAAGGCATCAAAGGTCATGCCATGAATTCCAGTTATGCTGATAGGCATCTACAGCCAGAGGAAGGAGCTCAAGACTAGGAACTGTTAACTGGTAGGGAGAGCTGGAAAACAGAAATTGATTCAGGGATGACAAGTATGGGTCATTTTGGAGCCCAGCTAGACAATTGTGTCCATATGTTTGTCATGGAACATAGGAAAACATTTTCCCTGATGGAGTTACCCACGAACTCTGCCATTACTAGTTAAGCAGAGTAAATACACTGCAATAAATTTATTAAATAGCTGGCACATGTCTTTCCAGAGGCCTCTGCCTGATGGAGAAGCTGATTCATGACATGGATGGGCTGATCAGCAGATAGGTAGAGATGCAAACATGCAGGATGTACCTTGCACTAGGGGAACTGTCTGCACACAAAACCAGCTAAGAATGTATGTGACATAGCACAAAGTTGCTTGCCCGCTGCCTGCTTTTGCCTCATCATCCTATCGCACACTGCAAGTCATTCTGTCACTACCACTTGCATTGTGCCTTACGCTTAGCAGACGCCTGGGTGGCACCATGCTCTGTGGTGCACATCGAGGTCTGAACGAGTTCAGACGAGGAGTGAGACTGTGCAGCTGTGCACAGAGCTGGCTTGGCAATCCCTGCACAGCACAGCTCTGTGCCAGGTTGGCTGCACACTTCTGGAGACAGAAAGAGGTTAATTCATTTGGTCTTCCCATGGAGCCTAACAGAAATGGAGCTTTAAGGTCCTGTGGTACCCAGATGAATAGATGGGGTGGAATGGGCTGGACAACGAAAGGAAAGGAAAGGAAAGGAAAGGAAAGGGGAAAGGAAGGATGGGGAAGCAGAAGAAAAACTCCTAATAAGTGACTTGACACTTCCAGTTGTATTGCAATATATTGTTATGTCATTTATTTCTTCTTCAAGGAGATGATTCCACTGTTTTCACAACATTCTCCACTAGCCTCAGACTAGATGTGCTCACTCTGCCTTTACTTTTCAAATCACGGGTTTTATTTGGGTTCACCTGCTTCATGGCTATTGCTTTTTGCCTCTGCACAGGTACTGACAAGGGCTTTGCCGACATTGTCTAAAGCAAATTTTGAGCTAGGAAAGATCTAGTAAACAGGCAGGAGGTTGAAAGAGAGGTACAGCATAGGTGGGGACACTACAAACTACTAGCACGTTATCATCAGAGCATCTTGTTTCTTCGCTCCTCTGCTGAGAATGTTACAAGCACACTTGTTAGTGACACACATCAGGCAGCGATAGACCTGTGAGGAATCGCACTAGGCATTAGTTTTGAGCAACTGAACAGTCACCAATCAGGACCATTGAAAGCTTGCTCCAGACTGCTGGCAAACTGGTGGGGAAAATCTCACTGAATTCAGGGAGGTTTGGCTTTAGCTTCACAGAGAAAGCCTGAAACTGAAACTTCAGATGCATAAAACCCCACCCATGCAGTAACTACAGGGAAACTGGACTAAAACGGATAGATTTGAGCCTCAGTGAACAGATTAAATCACCCATTCAAATTAGCAAGCAGGAGAGCTTAATTTTAAATATTAAATCAAAACTTGTTTTCCATTTATCCTTTTAAATTATTTTCCCTAAAGAAAGGTTGACACTCATCAGGCTGTAACCAGTAAGACTCTGTTGACTTAAAACCACATACAGCCTGTCTACTAACTTTGATACTTACTGTTACCAGCAGACAGTTTTATCTACACATATTTACTTACAGCTTTACATGCTTTTATTAGGTCTTGACTATTACATTTTTCTATGCTGGAAAATGTTGAATTCTGCATTTTTAATTTGTTATAGGATGACTGTTTTTCTTTAGAATTGATTCATATCAGGCTGCATTTAGAATGAAATTTGAAACCACTACAAATATCTAAAAACAGTTTTATTACACTCTTAGTTTATTACTTAAATGAACCACCTTAACTGCAAAACAGAAAAGAAAAAGTAATATTAAATGAAGAAAGTTGTATCAGTGGCTAGTGAGTTAAACAGGTTGTTCCAGGACACCATGTACCCCAACATTGTAGATCTGCTGGATCTTGTCCTCTCATCCTCATTTTCCTCATAGACCAGAGGAGAAAAACAAGCTTGTCTGCTTTTTCCAAACCTCATTCAGTTTCTCAACTTTGAATGAGCAAGTCATTGAATCTAAGTTGTTGAATAAACTGAAGTGAAAAAAATTGTCGTCTTCTACTCACTGAAGAGCAATTGCTCTCAAAAGTGGATTTAGCACTTACCAAGCTTTGGTTCCAGGTGCTTAGGCAGTGGTTTGGTTCAACTTTCTGAAATGTTTTGGCAGGAAGCATGTGTAACTTGATATTTAAAACAAAACAAGACAAAAAGTTTTTATCAAATATACTGTTTCATTCCTAATACAGATGGCCATTGTTCCACATTTAATTTTAAATAGCCCTACTTCAAAAGAGAGAAAATGTATTTAGCTTAAAATTTTTGAAATGATTAAAAGTCTGTCATTGATATTGTGTGTTGTCTGTGATGGATGCTGAGAATAGTATGGGCCTTACCTTCCCTGCCCAGTGACCACACTACTTTAAGCTGTGGATGGCTTCAGCATCACAAATCACTGCCCCAGAGACAAAGTTTCCAGCTGGGAATTACGAGCTCCCCCCAGGATGGACAAAGCTGTCAGAATAGGCACGTCCCCCCGTTCCTTTTATCCTCCTCCACCCACCCCTGTTTTTCCCGTTTCGATCACCAGGGATGTCTTTCCATACTGTTGCATGACTGGAGAAAGAACCTGGAAAATATGAGCAGAGCATAAATCGATGGTGAGATGCCTGCTTGGATTGGCAAGGCACCTGAAACAATAGCTTGAACATTGTCCACCCCTGGCCTCTCTGCCCACCCCAGACAGGAGGTCTAATCCTGTGGAAAAGGGGCTGCCTCTCCCTGCAGGACCCTGTGGAAAAGGTTGACACATGCTGTCTTAAAAGGTCATAATACTGTTCCATTTTATTGCCAGTTGGCATTAATTAGCTCACTACTGTCCTCTTTCTGAATCATCTCGACCAAGGAGTCTCTGTTAGTGATTTATACTTGGTGCTTCCCTGATAAAAGCTTTTCCACTCTAATTCAGCTTCAGTAAGACTCTTTTCTTCTTCATGCCAACTTCATTGAAGTGTCTCACCTTCCTGCTTCTGCCTCTTTTTATAGTAAATGCCATAGGAGAGGCAAATGGAGGATCTTTGCGCCAGTAGCCTGTCTGCTACACTTCCATCACCAGTGCTCAGTCTGTCGTCTTGCCTGGTGGTGACAAACAGTCACCATTAAGAGGAATTGTGTTGGGGTCAGATCCTCCTAGCCTCCAGCTTCACTGGCTCCAGTGAGCTGAATCTGTGTTATGCCAGCTGAGGATCTGTTCCTTCAGGAAAACAAGGCCCATCAGAAAGACTGCACAGGAAGGAAAAACAAGGTTTCTTAAAAGGTTAGCTAACACTGCTTTAGCTAAAGCCCACCACATCCCAATTTCTGGAGGCTTATGGCACGTAAATCTTGGATTAACTCAATATTCAGTAGAGCTTTGCAGTCCACTCGTAACACTTTCTCGTTCAGTGTGAAGAATTGGGCCTCTCATGAGCCTCTTTTCAGTGTTTCTCCAAAGCTCTGGATATCCTTCTCCAGTGCGGGATTTGCAGGAGACTCATTATGAGCAGGACACTAATCTGCTCCTCCACTGCAGTGTGTCAGGAAGGGATTCTCAGATGGCCTCCTATGGCACTTGATCCCCATTTCCTCCCTAGGATAACCTGGTGGAGACACCAATGTGCAGCCATTTCAGCCCAGACCCCAGTATTTAACCACGAGAAACATTCTTGTGTCAAGTTTTCACAGATGTTTTTCAGTGGAGGAATGTATCCTGCCTCCTAAATTAACTCAAGCAGATGAGGCAGTATGGAAAACCACTGCTGTCAGTCATTGCTGTCCAGAAGTTTATATCCACCTCAGGAACCAATACAGAGGGAAAGCCAGAAGCTCAGTCTGTTAAGGAACCACGGTACCCACATTTTTAGTTTCCATGTTCACTCTTTTAACTTGTTTTAATGCCTGAGAGGTCTTCTGTTTGCAACTCAGTGTAGGGTTCTGGCTAGAAGAAACCATTAACCATGTCTGACTGCCTCCAAGCAGGATGGAAACAGAAAGGTATGGAGGAAAGATTAAGATCAAATTCCCAAACATAAAAGGAAATTTAAAGAAAAAAATTGAAAAGTGTAATGGCATGCTTCATCTCTATCATTGATAAAATATTTTGCAATCCTGGAAAACTTAATAGCTTCTTTGACATAATCTTTATGACCTTAAAGGGGTGATAAGGAAGGCAATATAAAACTGTTTCTGAAGGGTTATGCGTTTTCCTAGTCAACTCAGTTTTTCCTTCTCACCTCCAAGGCTAACATTCAAAAAGAAGCTTGGCACATATGGGCTGTGTCGGAACTTGGAAGCTGTTTATTTAGCTTCTCCCAAGATACTACCTATGCAACCTTGCAGAGCAGGGCAAGAAAGGGAGCCCTGTGGAGTGGCAACGGCGTCTGAAAAGTGGAGGGTGCATAACTCAAACTGCTCAAGTTTATTAAAACAAAATAGGTCAGTGGAGTTGCCCAGAGGGTTACGTAAGGCGGAAAGTAGCACTCCACAGGAGAGGAGAAGGGAGCCTGTTAAAAGGCAAAGCCACTCCAGTTTGTTTATGGCCAGAGATAACTGCCTTGTGGTGTGTCTGTTCTCCATAGCTGACAGAGTAAATCACACTCTTTATCTGCACAGCAGATGAGAATTTGGACTGGGCTGTTGTTTTGTGAGCTGCGGATTAAAGCAAATGGGGCTGTTGTTTATTATTATGACTAGCATTATTTTTCTCCTGCAATCCCTGCATTTCAGTCTCTACGTAAGGAATTTCATCACTTGCCAACAGTTTGCTTGCAGGGAATGTTAGGGATCATAATAACAGTAAGTACAAAAGCTTGAGCCACCTGAAAAGGGTATATAAGAAAAGTGGGTTGGCAGTTGTATACAGGCAAGGGAAACAGGCAAATGTGCTTTGGGATCCTGCAGAGCAAAGCTGGAAGCTGACACTCTCACCCTGGCCCAGAGGTCAGCAAAAAGGCTGATATGACATCTGGGAACATGGAGGTACCCTGTGGCCTGCCGACGCACCTGTCCCAGCACCACAACCTTCCTCCGTTCTGCCTGCTCCTCCTGTGCCAGAAATCCAGCTTCGTATCTTAAAAACTGCCCACTCCGTCCCAGCTCCCTGGCCCTTGGCATACATGGGGCAGGGAAGGCCTCTCTTACAGGGATGCCAGGCACCCTGCAGCTCTCACATCTCAGTGAGGGCACCCTCAGTTTCGGGTACCGAAATCGCAAGCTACTAATGGCAGTATTCATCTGTCAGAACTGGAAGCCTGTTGTCCCTTTTCATGCCTTCTCCTTGGCTCCTGTGATACATTGCTCCTTTTCTGCAACCTTGGCTCAGTGACAGGGCAGAGCCGCTTGTATCGAGAGCTCTCCCCAAAATCAGGCAGAACCCAGGTCTCACTGAAGATCATACGACCAGAGAACACCTGATACCACAGAAAACACCAACACTATTTGTCATGTTTTCAGGTCTGTAGGAACAAATGAGAGCTCTTTGCTTGTATTCAGACTGTCTGATCTGATGACACCTGCCACCTACTAAATGGGCCTGACCTAGGAAGTTTCTCAGCAGCTCCAGGATCAGGTCCCTGGGAGGAGACACAGACCGCATGCCATTGAGCCATTTGCTGAGAGCTGGTCAGAGAAACAAAGGAGCTTTTTCTCCCATGGGAAAATGCTGAATCATCAAACCCCACATTTTTCATAGGGGCACATCAGTTTTCATGACATTTCCAGGAAAAAGTTTCTCTGATGAAGGATAGAAAGCAGAGGTTATTTTTATTTTGGGGGAGGGCAGAGAGTTGAAGGAGACAGATGGGGAAAAGAGGCTTCAATCCATATTCAATCCACTGGTCAAGCAATGTGAGAGCCAGTTCAAGTTTTGCTCTGCCTGATCCAGAACCAGGGCTGGATCTGCTCAGCTGTGTGCTCTGAGCAAACACCTGCATGCTACAGAACAGCTGGAGGGGACAGGGGGGAAGGTGTCTCTCCCTGTATAATTTTTGCAAGACATGTTTGAAAAGGCCTGGGTTTGTCCCATGTCAGAATAGCAGCTCTGACACCCTACAAACATCTGTACATGAGGACTCAGCTCTCCTAGCCAGATCGATGGTTTGCATTCTCCTACACCTCATCTGCATCCTTCCAGCTCACCAAGCAGCAGTGGCATCTGTGCCATACACCAGGGTCACATCCCTACAAGAACAAAATACCCTGGCATAAGATGTGAGCCCGCTCCTCCGGTCAGAGCACCACTTTCTTGCGCAGAAACTTTCCTCTTTATGAGCCAAACTCTGCCATGCCAGCATGGAGCAGGCCCTCAGCTGTGAGAGCACTGGCATCCTACATGCTACACCAATTTACCCTGCTGGAGGATCTGGGCCTCTGGAGCACAGCAAGGATGCTCCTGCCCCAGCACTCAGCCCTTTCTGGAACAAGCCCACAGAAGCACTGCAAGTTCCTATCCTGACCTGTCAGAAACGTGTCAAGCTGCTGCTGCAATATCCACCTGGCACATGAATGCTGCTCTTTAGGGCCACTCTCTTCCCCCAGCAGGTCTGGCCCTGTCTTGTAGGCCCTTGCTGCTGGGTGAAATGCATTTTCTTTTGGCACACAGATGCCTTTGTTCAGCTGGCTCTGCTCTTTTCCAGGGATCATCCACAGCCCTGCAGCTCTCACTCTGAGCTCTCTCTTCTTTTTTGGTGCCCCTGGAAGTGTGGCCTTTTCTGGTTCATTTACACCAAAGCTCAATTCAAAAGGGAGCTGATGTGTATTTTTTTCGGTGGGCCAGGCTGTGGCAAAGCAGAAATCCTCCTCTGGTGTGGCAGCTCTGTTCTCCTAACAGGTAGCCATTTCCATGACTAGTACGGATATTCATTCCTCCTCACGTGTGACTGGGAGGCTTAATTCCTGGGAGTGAAGAGCACAGCGTGACTTGTATGGTCCACAGTGTTACAGGCCTTTGAAACTGCATTTTCTAGTCCTTCAGCTTCTCGCTGTCTGTAAGAGGCCAAAATTTAACGCAGGTCTGTGCTCTAGTGAGTAACTGATGTAATTACGCTCACTTGTTACAAGGGGAAGCTTTCACAAGAGGGGGAGGCGGTGGCCCCACGCCAGGAGGTGTGTCCCCGATGACAAGCCGCGGAGCCAATCACAGCCCCGAAAGATCATCACATTCATACCAAAAAGAAAAGAAACCGCCCCAGGGTATTTATATTGAGGAAGGGGAAAAAAAAAAAAAAAAAAAAAGAGTTGGCAAGGAAAGAGAAAAAGAGACTGAGAACCTGCAACTTTGTTAACTAACTCTGTAGCTGAATTCAAAAAGGCCAGGCTGGTCCCCCTACAAATCTTGCTTCCCATCCCCTCCCCTCTCTTGAAGCATCTCTGGAAATCTGTGTGTAAGCTGGAGTGAAAAGTTCAGCTGCTTGGAGTGGTCATTCTCTCCTCCTGGCTGGCAACCTCGTAAGCCACTGCCTGCAGGGCTGCCTACCCTTGTCCTGAGCAGAGCTAGTCCTCAGATGAGCCAGGGAGGGTGAGCTCCAGCAGGCAGGGTGGGCAACGGTCCCCTGGCAGCAATCTCTTGATACCAGCAGGGCAGGGAGCGGGACCAGCCAGGAGCCCCAACAATTAATAATTACCTTCACAGCACCCAGCACACCAGCATGGTCTCCAGGATCCCTGTATCTATGTTAAACAGCTGGGGAAAGAGAAGGCAGGTTTAGCTTTAACTAAGGGGTAAATGGTCAGCATTTACAAATGCTGAACTGCCAAAAACCAGCCAGCCACAGGTTATTTATTCCACTTACACAAGAGGACCACGCGGTCCAAAGGATGAGGGGGCCCATAGCAGCCTAGAAAGCCTGTTTTCTGCCACTGGCCTGTTGGATGAACCAGAGGGAAAAAACGCTTCCTCCCCCTGAGCTGCATTTCTTTCCTGCCCACCCTTTCTGCTGCCTTTTTCTGTTTGGACTGCCTGTTCCCCAGAGTACAGACTGTCTCTGACCCCGTTCCTGTGGAGCCTCGCACAATGGGGCTGTAATCTAACCTCTGTGCAAACATACTGCCATTAATAATAATAAAAATGCCCATCACACCCTACAGCGGTTGTGGACAGGGGAAGAGCAGGACCAGCCCCACTCCAGCCAGGGGCCTGTTGGCCGGGGAGGCCGGTATCCCCTGGGCAGCCGGCAGCCCCCTCTCCTCCGCGGCTCTGGCTGCGGGGGGAAGGCGGCAGCGCCGCTGTGCTTTGCCGGGGCGGGGGGAGGGGGCGAAGGGTCCCTTCCCCGCCCGGGGAAGCTCCCCAGCCGGTCTCCGAGGCCGCGCCACACAGAGCTGAGGCGGCCCTGGGCAGAGCCGCCGCCCCGCGCAGCCAGGCCGGGCCTGGGCCGGACCGGGCCGGGCCGGGACCGGGCCGGGCCGGGCCGGGGTGAGGCGCGGGGCTGCCCTGCCACCTGCCGGCAGCAGGGGCTCCGTGCGAGGCCCCGGCTGGGGGTGAGGCGCGGCGGGAGCGCCCACGGGCCTGCGTGAGAGACACCCCCCCACCCCCGGCCGTGAACCCCCCCGCATCCGCAGGCCCTGCCAGGGCCGGGAGCCGGGGGGGGCAGGGGTGGGCCCGCCGACGAGGAAGGCAGGGCTCAGCGCTGTCCCCTGGGAAGGGGACCCAGCCTGCCTCGCCTGTATGCCCGGCTCGGCCACCCTGGGCCAGAGCCCAAGGGCTCTTCCTAACACTAAACCACAGAGGTTGCCCATGGCTGTCCAACCCACGGGGCTGCAGAGCTGCCCGCCGAGGGCCAAGGCACTGGGGCGAGGGGTCGCCTGGAAGGGGCATCGCCCACCTCATGCTGCAGAGGCAGCGGAGGGGAGAAGCCAGAGTTTTCCTCTGCAATGGTTGGTAGTGCTGTGCTGTCAGCCCTGGCTCTTTGTTTCCTCTCCTCCCCACCTACCGTACAATCGTCTGACTGTTTCAGGCACACACAGCTCTGGCCACTCAGCCCCTCCCCTTGCAAAAAACACGAGACCAAAGAAACTCCTCTCCCATCCACATCCGATGAAAGATAGGGAGGAGACCTTTCCCATGCAATACTGGGCTTTCAGTGGTATTTCTCTGTGGGGCTGCAGTATCTCTCTGGCTCCGACCCAGGCAACGGGTGTCTGTTGCCAGCTGACCGTTCTCTGGTGACCACACTGTGTGATCATCTTGGGCTAGGCAACAGGGCTTCTGCTGAAATACTGAAAGACTTGGGGGTGGGGATGGGGGAGAGCAGAATGGGCACTTCCAGGTGGGGGCTTTCTGTCCAGCCGGAGGCCTCGGGGGCTAATTGCAGTGCCCTCTTTGCCAGGGGCGATGGCCTCAGTGGAAATATGTAGGCTCAGTCCAGAGGTGCCCATCTTGTAGCAGCTCATGAGAGGGCCCATGTTGTGGGGCAGCCATGCCAGGCGTCAGGCTTGCTGTCACAGTCACTTGTCCCTTGCCAAAGGTGGTTCTTTGGCCATCACTTCCCTCCCCTGCTCTGCAGTCCCTTCTCTCCCTTCCCACTAAACTTTCAAGCCGCCTCCCTTTAGCATTGCTCCCCCTTCTCCTCACCCTAAGACTATAGCTCACTCCCCTTCTCACTAAAGACCACCCATTGCCATGGTAACATTGCCTCTTACAAAGTTGTCGAGCAGAAACAAAGATATGTTTCTCCCCTGCTTTACAGCCTCTCTCCCCTCCATCCCAGTTAATAGGCCAGGACTTTGCTTGTAGGGAGGAGGTGGAGGGCTCCTGCATTTCATTTTCATTGTGGAGGGAGAGGTTATTCCAACTCCTTTGCTCCACAAGTGCTGAAGCCTGTGGCCACTGGAGGGAAAGAGCTGTCATTCATGGACTACCTGAAAGCCCTTGAGGGCAATGGTGCCACAGGAGGATACTGGTAGTGCAGATACTGGTAACACTGGCCCTGCACAAAGGAAGAACGTCTGCCAGTTAAAAGGGACAGGACCATGGAAGACTTAAAAGAGGGGAATTAAGACCTGCGTTTGATCCACAATGAACAGAAAATATCTCTGCTGTGATTCTGTTCTGCTGCTGCCTCCCCAAGCAGCTCTCGTTCTCTTCCCCAAATGATTTCTTCAGCACATGGAGATGTAGCCAACTGGCCCGTCTCCAGGACTGCTGCCACCCCTTGCTGCCACAGCTACACCATGAATAGCGTTGGTACTACTTACATGGCAGTAGTGTCACTGTCTAATTTAATACTACCCTGGATACACCCACGGTTCACTGCAGCTGTGGCTATGACTGCACCATAGACAATAGATTCTACTTGTCAATCTCTTCTTGACTTTTCTTTCCCTTCCCTTCTCTCTTATATACATCTCCCTCTCCTCTCTTGATGGATCTGCCCCAGGCCTTTGCAACTCTGAAGAAAACCTTTCCTTCGTCCTCCTTCTTGTGGCTTTTCTGCTCTTTCACTTTGACAATGATGTTCTTTCTACTTGAAACCAGTGAAGGATCTCCCACATCCCCCTGTTTGTCAGTCTGGTCCCTCTCAATTTATCATTTTTATTGTAGAGTTGCCATACCAGCCTGTCACATCTTCTCTTACCTTCCTTTAAGTACTTCATAAGTCTACACCAATTCCACAGACTCCGCTCCCCTGAGTTAGTTCCCTTACTACCATCACCACTGAACTTTCTGCCCTTACCAGTCTCTGCTTCACCCCTCCAACATGTTTGTCTAGAGGTGGGTTTGCAGTCACAGTGCAAAGCCTTAGGCCACTCTACTGGTGTCAAGTACTGTGACTTGCCACATGCTACTGTAGCGCATCTGTGCCGGGCTTTTGCACCACAGCTGTGCAGCAGAGCTCAGTGTGAACATCGGGAGCTGTTTGCAAATGTGCTGCTGAAACTGCTGACTGCCCCAAAGTGGGACTACGTTTACAGCACCTGAGAACTGGCTTTGAACATTCATGTTCAAAGCAAAAGTGTTAAAATAAAACAAAATTTTAAAAAGGTAGCTGGCCTAAGGAGAAGAAGGAACTGTATCAATAATGTTTATGCCTTGGCAACCCTGAGAGACAAATTGGCATATAGAGGAAAGGAATTTTATCTCCTAATATCTTTTGCAGCAAATGGGAGAATCTGACAGGAAGCTAGAACTGGTGCCACTAAAATGAAGCAAAGCAATAGAAACTGTTCCTGATATACACACCTGGACACATCCCAATATAAGCAACATATTTCAATAAATAAAAATAAACACATAGGCGATTCCAGGCTTTACATATCTTTGACAAACTCCACTGTCAAAGTCCCTCTGACCAACTGCAAATTTTGCATCCTCCTGAGCATGAACGAGAATTAGGAGGAAAATTACGGTAAATGAGGCTGTAGCAACAATGGACTTCCCCAGAGGCTGAGAAAAGTCCACAGAGGAAAATCTGCCAAGCCAGAAGTGTGAAGGCTCCCTTGACCCCGCTGCTCTCATCCCTACGTGTTCCTTCTCCAGCGAGGAAAACTGTAAACTCAGCAACACCCATGACAATCAGCAGGGTCAAATCCAAACATGAATTCTGTTTGCAAGTCAGAGCTTGGCCTAAATCCTTCTATGGTCCACCCATGTTCCAGCCATTGTTCTAGTCCAAACATTTACCAGCGCTCTGCTCTAGTCGTCTGCATCTCATTGTCCTTTTCTCTAACTTTTCTTTCCACTCAAATTTTTCCTGGAGATCTTGCCAACACTACACCACACTATGTCAGGAGCATACACTCCATGCTAATTTTACAGTCACGATCCTTTCATTACTGTCTGGTCTCCTTCACTCTGGCATGAAGTCTGGAGCCCTGGCCTTGCTGCAAAACTCAGGCGTTGCCATGCCAGTTCACCTCTACCAGGGAGCGCTCCTCCCGTGGGATCTTACTGGAATACCATGCCTTATGTGCAGAGTTCTAATAAGCACCTTCTACCCTCCCTGTAGTCACAGGACAAACACATACCTCTAGAAAAAGCAAGACAGGCCTTAGGTGACCTGGATGTTTCTCTGGATGTTCATCTCTCTCCATTGACTATAAAGGAAAGCCAAGGCCTTATGAGCCCCCCATCTAGTGTTAAGTGGGATGAATTCAAGTGTTTCTGGACACTGTTATTTTCCCATTGTAGCTTTTCATCCTCCCTAATAACTGATAGGCCATAATCCTGTGAAAAAAGCCTCCCAAGAAACAGGATACCTTTTGTCCCCATCTATATGCCATTGTTTGGCTCTCTAGCCTAGCTAGAGTTCAGATAGCTGCTCTTCTCCCAGGGCAGTGAGGTTTGCTGTGTTCCAGCTACTGATTTTTAGGCAAGACGTACATGTCCTGCATTTAATCCAGGTGGGTTCTGTTCCTCACCCCACAGCTATAGATTCCTTGGAGTAATCTATATTGTCCCAAACTCCTAGGATACCTCTCACGTGCACATAGGACAAGCATACATCATGCAGTCTCAGCCTGGATGTCACGGGCCTCTTCATCAGCCAGACAAACCAGCACAGTTCCAGTGCCTCCAGAGAGGCTGTGCTGATTTACACCAGTTAAGGAGTCAGCGCCCTTGAGGCAATGACAGCCCTTATCTATATAGCACAGATCTCCTGGGCTGCTTGGAAGGATCACAGTCCCTCTTGGGCTGCCTTCTTCACTTGTGATTCCTTGTGAAATTGTAATAGCTGGAGGAAAGTCACTGTTACGAAAGTCACATACTACCCACAATATTCTTTCTAGCTTTGACAAGCTTACCCCATCCTATGTTGCTCTTCCAAGCTCCCAGCCATGACAAGACACTTTGGCCCCTTCTCTCAGCCTTTTCAGAGCTACCCTGGGAATCGGCAGAGCCACTGGGTAAGCAGCAGCAGCATAAAACACTCAGCCATTACTAGGCAAAAAAGACTGTCATGCTCTGCAGGAGGGAAACCATTCAGCATGTGTGGTGGCACCCCCAAGCATGGAGAGGCTGCTCATCCAGCACAGGAAAACCTGTTCAGAAAAGCAGTATTTAAAGGCCAGTGACTTCTGATCCTTTTCCCTATCACCTCCTCCTATCCTGTATCACTGACTTCCCCAGAGCTGCCTCTCCTCTCTACCTTTCCTTCTTCTCTTATGCACAGACCAGCAAAAGGCAGTGGACTGTCCAAGGGTTAATTCAGTAAATTGATCCTCCAGGCTGGGTCAGATCATACCTGTTTCCTGAGCACAATTTTTAATAGCTTGTAAAAGAATCATTTGGCTTGTTCTGATCTCAGTGGCAGGTGCATCACTGAGCAGCATGAAAAGATTTCAACGTCAGGATGTGATACTGCTTCTTCTATTCTCCTCTTCACACTGAAAGAGGCCAAAAGAACGTATCTGTTCCCAGGCATAATCCTTTCAAATACCTAATTAGAAATTATATAGGAAATGGAGACTTCTCTGGAAATGCACAGCAGAAGAGCAAGGAACAACGGAACAAGTTGTAGCTAGAAAAATTATAACTACATATTAGGAAGCATTTTTTCACAGTGAGGGTGGTCAAACCCTGGAACATGCTGTCCAGAGACTGTGTGACATCCAGCCCTGGAGATCTTCAGAGCTCAACTGGACAAAGCCCTGAGCAAGTTGATCTAGCCCTGAAGGTGGACCTAACATAAAGATTGGCCATGCTTTGAGCAAAGGCTTGGCCAGATGACCTCCAGAGGTGCCTTCTAACCTAAACTATTATATGAGTTATGGATCTGTAATTGTAGGAGCCAGCTATGCTTCCCTTTGTCACAGTCCCCTATGCAGCACCCTGCAGCAACTTCAAAATCTCCTCTGCCAGTTCATGCTGTCTCCATCCTGAATCACCTGGGGAGCCTCATTAGAGAAGCCCACGTGACTCCCGGCACAGTGGAAGCTTAAGAGACTGTTCTGACAGTCTCTGTTGCACACCCTCAAACCACCTGAACAGCCCAGAGCAGGGAGTGATGGAGCCTGGATTGACACCATGTCCTGCACAGGGAAGCACCACGTGGGTCATGCTGCCCATGCAGGCATAGCTCTTCAAATGCATGACGGTACCATCCCTGGCTCCATGGTATTCATTCCCCTGGATGACCATGCTCCCCCCTGCCATAGCAGGAGGCCTGCAGGAGAATGAAATTAACACAATGAAATCTCCATAGCAGGAGAATGAAATTAACACAAATACATAAATTACTGTTCCCTTCCTATGCCAGGACACTTGCAAAGCATTTAGGTAACATCCTCTCCTGGGGAACTCGTGTGGCAGTGTAGTGTTGTAGATACACCTAGAGGCTCCTCCTCACAGGAAAGAAACAGTTAACACATGGTACACCAGGTCCCAGAGCCACCTCAACTCTCAGGATTATTTTGGAGGGACACTCCCCGATGGTCAGAAAGGAGAGGCAAAAGACAAACGCTGAGCTCCATAAGTGTCTGCTGGCCATATAGAAAATCCCTCTAGGTTTGCTCTTTGCTGTTGCCTAAATCTACTCCTCTTTTTTACTCCTCCTGCTCTTCAAAAAGGAGCCAGACCACCCCAGAGAGTGATGATAGCCTACATCCCAATGTGGCTAGGTTTTAGAATCCCTTAGGATCACCTTTTGTTTAGGTCGCCATGCTGCAGAAAGAAATTCCTGCCCTCAGTGTCTCCAGAGCACATGCCTCTGGTAGTGGTGGCAGAAAAGCCAGGAGAGGCAGGGAGTAGTAGAGGCTTGAGAAGTGCCTTTGGTGTGAGAAGCAGCTACCATTTGGGGTTTGGACACAGACCATTCCATGCAGTTGAACATGTATATATGTATTTATATGTACACCCCATTTCCTAGCCATCAGCGTGCAGTATTTTTCCCCACTGCACCCAACATCCTCCTGGAAACTGTGTGCACCGCTGAGCAAGCAGTACAGCCCCAAATGAACTCACACTGGCAACTGGTAGAGAGACAGAAACACCTAGCTGGCTTTCTCCCCAGAAACTGCCATTCAGCCACTGACTTCTCAACCTGATCCCCAGGGAGATTTATAAAATACCTCCAAAGGATGAGCTGGGAGCTAGAATTCACAGTCCCTCTGGATGGTAAAACTCATGGACTCAGTAAATACACTGTTTTATGACACAGTACTGCTTATTCCTCACTTCTTGTCATCCCTCACCCTTTCACAAGTGCTAACCACCTTTTTCTCAAACTGCCCAGTTGATTACCAAAACCAAACTAAACTCAAAACATTTGTTCTCAGCCAGTGCTTAGCTGGACCTTGCTGTTTGTGGTTCAAAATTGAAAAGGAGGCTTTTGTGCCTGAAAGTTTTCCCATTTTTTTCAAATTATGTTATTTGATCAAAAGAAATTGCCCCTCTCTACAAGCCTTATCTGCTTCATAGCTCTTAGGGCTTGGTGGTTGCAGCAGTGTTATTGCTAGTGCCATGGAGAAGCTGTGCTCACCAGAGGAGCCAATGTGACTTATCTGCTGAAGAAGGCAGATGAGTGAAGAAAACCCAGAGTTCATGATGAGGGCCAAAATTGTAACACAGGCAGAGATGCAGGCACACAGTGACAAGGCAGCAGGTGACTAGGGCAAAGGAACTCTGTGCACATCATTTAACTTGAGAAAACACGTACTGTGTGGTGGGAAGTGCTTCAGAAACAAGGGCCTCTTCCATGCAGCCCTCCCCCAGCTAAACTGATTGTGATGGGAAAAGAAAATGACACAAATGGCCAGATAAAAGGAAACAATCTCTTGGATCCTATGAGGATGGAGAATAAAAAAGAATGGATGAAAGTCGTGCTGCAAGAGATCTAAAGTAGCATTACAGGGCCTGGGTGGGATAAATGACCTGACTGGATTGTTAGTGCTGTGGGATGCAATCTATTTAGATGTGACAGAGATCGGAGCAGGGATGATACTTCCCATTCAGGGCCTTTCCACATGTTGTGGAATACCAGCAGATGCTAATGGGAAGTTCAATGGCTAGAGTGAGATGAGCACACACAAGCACATATAATAAAGCAGGAGGAAAATCAGAGTTGGTGTCTGCTGTGAGCATGCACAGCTCAAGAAAGAAATCAATAAATTCCTGCCTAGTCACACAACACTAATGGCAAGGTCCCAGTGCTTGGTAGTCATGGAGGATTTTAATTACAGTTCCCACATGTCTGCTGGGAAATGCACAATGCTAAACACCAGCCAGCAGGGACTTTCTCAAAGAGCTTCAATACCACTTTCTGATTCAAAGCGCTGGAGAGACGTGTTAGGCTGATAGCTCAGTAAACCAGTAATGGGATATGGAGCCTTTCACCTCGAGGTCACCTTCTAGTGACCCATGGTTATTACCATCTGATTGCTGTTGCCTGTGTGAAATGAGGTGAGGAGCTTGGACCAGTTCCTCATGGCCAAGTGCCTCTATTGCACAAAACCCACCGCTGCAATTGGTGCTAATTGGCCCCCCTGGTCACCAGCCTCGGCAGAAGGACAGGATGCCCCAACTCCCTGCTCCCTCCTGGGGGTCATCCCTGGCAAGGCATCAGCCCAGTGCCCCCAGGGCTGGAGCTTGGATGGTTGGGTGGACTGGAGCTCTGTGAGGGTCCTTTCCTGGTGGGGAAGGCTCTCTGGGAGGAGGGCGATTCCTCGGAGCAGGGAAGGATTAGGAAGGGCTGTCTCCTTTAAGAAAAGGAGAAGCCCCCCTTTCAGCAGGCTTTCCCAGCTGACGCACAATGGCATGCCACCTCCTTGGCTGCACAGAAATGATAATCAGAGGTTCAGTAAACAGGAGAGAAAGAGAGCTGCTCCCTGCCCTCCCCCCCCCCCATCGAATGACTGGTGTCACACGAGATGAGGTGGCAGATGGGTCGTCAGGGCCGCATTGGCTTTTTTAACCCCTTCCTCCCCCTCCCAGCCCACTCCCAGAAGGGGTTGTGTAGCGGGACCAGCAAAGGGAGGAAGCCCTGGTCCAGAGACTGGTTTTGCCATTGCGAGGAGTCCAAGCTTTTTGCATAGAGGGCTATGCTGTATCATGTCAGTATCCCAGTGTTACAGTGGGATACAGTATTGCCTGTTTAAAAGATCATATCTGTGCTGAGATATTTGGATCCATCCCATCTCAGTTAGCAGCTCTTCCAGGCTCCCATGTCCAGACAGGGGAGATGTATCCAAAAGGGATGCGGGGCATCGGCACAACACAGAGGGATGGAAAAAAACAGGATGAAAGCACCTTCCTGTCCAGAGGCTCTGTCTGCTTTACTTTATGTGCATTATTCACACAGGTCGGCAGGGAAAAGCTCCCTCTCTCCCCCTCCACCTCATCACCAGCTGCTAGCATTTTCTTAGCCAAGTAAACTTCACTGGCCCAACCCCTACAAGGTAGCGCTACCCCTGGTGCAGGGGCAAAGCCTGTGTGACTCCTCAGGGTCTTTTGCCACCCGTTTTCTTCCAGGATGCTCTGAACTCCAGCAACTTGAGGAATGGCTGCAGGAGGATGCACCTACCTGGTATCTGCCTGTCTTTGGTGGCTTCTTTCTTCCAGCTGTGATATGTGTTGTCAAAAAGAAAGAGCCTGAAATCCAAGCTGAGCTCTGCTGCTGATTACATTGCTTCAGTCCAATCCCATTACCCCTGGTCTACAGGGACCTGGAGTTATGCCACTGCTTATTACCAGGCGTTATTAACATTAGAAATAATAGTTCCTGGCACAAAGGTTAGGGGGGAGTTGGGGCATCTTCAATGAATTCTGCGGCATTTCCAGCATTCTTTGGGAGTGCGGTATTGTTGTTCTGCTGTGTCACATTTATTATGTGCGTGCTGCTTGTACTCAATCCCTTTGGCACATTTTAAAAGGCCACACCATGCAAAGGGGCGCTGCTCAGGAGGAGGCCATGTGTGCTTTGTTAACGCAACCAGTGCTTTGCTTTTGGAGATGTGTTCAGTAGATCACTGCGCGCCATGGTTTCACAATGCCAGTGCCGTCCAGAACTGCTCAGCTTTACTGTTGCCTTTGCACCTGCCTTGCAGCCTCCCCGTTAGCCTAGCCCTTGTCCCCCAGCCCTGCCCTGCGCCTTGCTCCTGTCCCACAGCCCCTGCTATGCCCTTCTTTCAGCTCTGCCAAAGCCCTTTTCTCTCCATTGCTGTAATTTTATTCAATTGCAAATTCTTAATCTTTACTAAATTAATGCACTGCAGTTGCTCTGTCTCTTGTGCCATCTTCCACAAGAAACACCCAGCTGACACTGAAAAAAAAAAAAAACCTATGTCAAGTGTCTGCTTAGAAGCAGAAACTCAGTAGCATAGGGTAGGGGTCAGCAATCTTTGAAAGGCCGCATGCTGCATTGTAGTTTCTTATCCTAAGTTACTGCGAGCATGCAGTTAATCAGTGGCATCTTGCCCTCTCTGAGAAGCAGCGGGTGCCCAGCTCTAGCTAAATGTTGAAATGAGAAGCTGAGAGCCCTGTTCTCTCATGGAGGCAAGTTCAGAGTGCAGCGGGCAAAATTTGCTGCTCACTGTGTTTGACAGCCTGCCAGCAGGCTGCCCCTGCTACCTCCCACCAGGAAAGGGCTTTCTTGCTCACCCACCCCTCACTTTTCCTTTCCACACTTGCTGCTGTCATGAGATGGCATAGGCTGAAAAGCTGCTCCAATCTGGGCAGGAGGGGCTGGCAAGATTTTGCTATGATCCAGGACTCGAAGGCAGTGTCTGCATAGACAAGATGTGTAACTTGTTTTCCTCCTCCATGCCCAGCTTCCCAGAAGTCAACATGCAGAATTTAGGAAGGCAGAGGATCTTCTTCATCCTTAAAAAGTTCCTAGATCTAAGCCAGTACAATCCTGATGCAGTGAGCAATGCTATTGAGTTAACAGCCGTGGGTTTTCCAGAACCCCACCCAACCATCTATTTAACATGCCAGTGGCATTCCTTCCCTTGTGAAAACAGACATTGCCAGTGTTCCCAGTCCAGAAAAGACCTGTGGATTCAGGGCTCCCACCAGAGCCACCTGACCTCTGCAGGAATCTCCATGGACCTCTGTGGCCACTGAACTGTGCTCCGAATGACCCAGAGTCCTGTGCTTAAGGAAAATACGGTGCTCTGTCTGCTCTTCCCCCCTTGCATTCAGGAAAGAGTCCATCTGGGTTGACGAAATCTGCAGACAGTAGCTCCAGACGCATGTAGGGCTTTCAATCCATTTTCTGCTCATGCAGCTTCTCTGTGAGAACTGCAAGTGCCTGTCAGACCATGCCGTGCCCCACATCAGAGCTGGAGTCAGGCTTGGCTACTTCAAGCTGCCAGCACTGCTGCAGAGTGCGAGGCCAGGCTGGAAGGTAGCTCAGTGCCAGGGGGTCAGAAGCAGATGCGGGGGCTTGCCAGAGGAGTGGGGTGCACTGGGCACAACCCATGGCAGTGTCAGGCTTGCAGGAGAAAGGAAGGTGCAGAGGCTGTCCCCTGGGTGCAGGTCTGGTTGGTGATGATGTTGGAGCAGCCTGAGCTGCGCAGCAGCACAGGAAAAAGCCTTGCTATTGTTCTCTGGTGACAAAAAGAACCCATGAAACAGATGTGCCGAGACTCGGGCTCTTCGGGACACAGATCGCTCCATAGGTTTGAGCTGATCAGTGATACTCGCTGTCTCTCACCCTCCTCCCCATCCTGCTGTACATGTGTTTCAAAGGACAATTACATTTGTATTTTACAAAATACACTGCTCATAAGAGGAGAGGAAGCCACCAAGCTCCCTGCCCCCACTCCTCCGGGCCCCCATTAAGTCTATTTGCCTGTGATTTCTTCCAACTGACAGGGCCAGTCTGTTAGCAGTTAAGTTAAACAGAGCTTGTCCTGTAATAACCCCATTCAGGCTGCTAATTGGTACCAGCACCTACTCCCTGCCTCCTCCTTGCTGCTGGCAGGGCTTGGCTCTGCAGTGCTCCTGCAGCAACCCTGCTCAGGTCAGCGAGAGAAGGGATGTCACCTGCTGGCCTTTGCTCTTGCCCCCTGGCACAGGACTTTCCTGTCAGGGCACAGGTGACCATGGCAGGGGGAGGCAAGCAAGGAGGGGAAGGAACTTTGCCAGAGAAAGCAATGACCACGTCCCTGGATGTGCTCCATTTCCTGCTGCTGTAATTGAAGACAGCAGTTGCTCTGCCTGATCTGGCCACAAAGTCATCCTAATCCTCTCCTTATGACATCACAGTGTGTTGCTGTGGAAACAATGATGACATCCCAGCATCACCACAACAACATATAGCTTCACAGCAGGGAAGGCAGACAATGTACCATGCGAGCTGGACACAGCTATACAGTGTTGTTTGAATGTTAGACCTTCACAAGGTTCCATGAGGTGGCCAGCTTCCCAGGAGATGGAGCTGTCACTGCTACCAAAATGCCTCAGGATTATCTAATAACACACAGCCCTTGTACAGCACCATGCACTACGAACAATTCAAGTTAAGCAGCAGATGAAAATAAAGGTCCTGGGAAGGATTGTATTTGTAGTGCTACCCAGTCCCTTGGAGAACCCAGATGACAGGGCAGTTTCCATAGCTGAAGTCAGAGAAGGTTTGTTGTTTGATGCTCCATAGCACCAAGGTTCAAATCTTTGGATGACCTGTGGGAGTATGATACTATTTCACTTCCATGAGAAACTGTATTTTACTGCTCAAGATACTTTTAGGCATCACATTTCAGTCCCCTGCACAAAATAGGGAGAATGATTTTTGCAGTCATTTGCCTCTCAAAGAACATACTTGCTCATCTGCTCAGGGATCAGCAACACCCACCATTCGTGAGGAGCCACCCCCACTAACACACACTGAATTTCAAATATTTGCTGTCAAGTCGCAGGACAAAACAAAACACCAAAAAAAAAAAAAAAAAGCTGATGGGATTTTTTCATCGATTAAATCAACAAACAAATGGAAGGAGACCACAACTTCATAGTGAGTGCAGTTCAAGGAAAAGAATGAGGAGGCTGAATCTGACAGGCTGCTCATTGCAAAATATTTGTGCCACTCCTATTATTGTTATTAGTCACTTGCACATTTCCGAAGCAGTTAACTCATTAATCGTCACAGTGCCCATGGGAGGTAAGACAGTCATTATCCATTAAGGGAAAGCCCGGGTTGTCAATGGTGCCAAATGTTTTGGCTGCAGGAAGGCTGCTGGAGAAGAGGATGCTCTGAAATGTTGGGAGGTAGGGCTCTGCTGGGGCAGCACAAGATCTTTGAAGTTCTCATTGTGGCTGTATCTAGGGTCAAACCGGTCCCCCTGCTGCCCAGAGAGGCCTCCCTGCAGTATGGAAGTGTTTCCAGGCACTGAAGGAACCATCCATGCCTGCATCCTTCTCTGAAGGCCTTTGATGTGATCCTGAGGGAATGGTCTCAGGCCTCAGACACACACAGGAGTATCTGTCAGGCCTGATGCTGATCCTGGTAACTCCTGGGAATGACAGGAGCACAGGGTCTTTATCCTGAATCCTGCCACATCTTAGTGTTCACTCCCCAGGGGAGCAACTGGAAAAGCATCCTCATGCACAGCATCCCTGCACTGAGGGGACCCTGCACACCCCTTGGCCCCGCAGAGCAGAGGAGGAATGCAGCATGCCTTTCCCCACCAGTGTTATTCAAAGGCCAGGCTCCAAGATCCCACCCTGCATGCATTCTTGGGAGGAAAAAAAAATTTCTCTGTTCATTGCCCAAGTGCCAAGGAGTGTGTTTATGCAGCCCCCTCTGCGAGAACAGTGTTTGGTGCTACTCACCAAGCCGCCCTCATCCCCATTAGGCAGGGCTCCAAGCTTCCCCAGCTCCCGGTTCCTTGGTCCTGGAGCTATCCATGGTTTGTGCAACACACCCAGTTCTCATAGTCTTGCTCGTTGCAAACATCAGACTTCCTACACAGTTCCTGCTCCGGCACTGTAGCATCTAAATCATCCTGTACACGTCACACAATTGTTCAGCTCAGACCAAGCAGCCCCAGCTTTCTCCCAGCTCTGAAAGCATAATAATGATCCCTCTGTGCTGCTTGGTGGTGTGGGGACACAGCCTGGGCTCTCTGAAGAAAACAACACGCTGATGAGCATTGCAAGACATTAGGTGGGTCCCACCTGGGAGACACTACTCTGGACATGGCTGCATTTTTGTATCACAGTGCATTTGAGGTGTGTGCTGGGATCCTTAGGAATGACAGACACCACAACTGTGGAGAAGGTAAATTATTTGTTGCAATTACTTAACCAACTTCTTCATTTAAGGAATTTTAGGAATCTCTGCTCAGGGGAGAAAGCTCAGAAATGGGAAATGCACCCTGGAGCTCCAGGGAGTGGGAGAGAAACTTGATGAATTTAGGAGCTGGCAAAGCCCTGCTGGTGTGAGAAACTGTTCAGGAGAGTCCCAGCCAGCTGCAGCATCTCCACACAGAAGTGGCCAATAGCCTCTGTGGTTGGACCAGAGGGAAAACAGCAGTCTGGGCTGGCCATGAAGCCCAAAGCTTTTGGATCTGAGGAGCAGAAGCTATACAACCAGCACTTTCCATGTCTCTGAGCTAGTGGAGTAGTTTTAGGCGACCTTGATATGAAAGAGCAGTGAGAACTTGCAAGCCAAATGGTTCTCATTAGTGGTTAATTTTCTTGGTGTGAGGGATAAAAGCACAGAAAGAGCTAAAGCAGCTCCCAGCATCTGGGTGGAGGGGAGGGGAATGACTACAGAGGATCACCCTTTCCCCAGGCAGTGACTCTAGAGCTTGGCAGGACCCTGCAGCAGGGAAAGGGGGAACTGCAAGCCCTATGCTGAGCTTGGCAGTAAGTCTAAGAGTCTGCTCCCAACAAAAAAAAGGAGCTTAGAGATGGCGGGGGGGAGAGAGAGAGAGACCTGGCAAACTGAGAAGAAGGGCTAGGGGAGAGGACTGCTCCAGCAACCTGTAGATGCAGTAGGTTGGGTGCACAGCAGTGCGAGAGCATTAACATGGGCTGGAGAGACGGGATTTGAAACCAGAGCAAATAAATATGCCAGAGCATCTTTGGTGAGCAAGCCCCTGGCAGCTGGGGAGAAGAGGCTCCAAGGCCAGAAGACCACGTCGTGGTTCCATGGGATGATGGTGGTGTGGAGTTCTCAGGCTGTACTGCATCCCTGCACTGCTGTTCCAGACTGAGTGCCTGGTACCACATCTCCCAGCCTTCAGGAGCTAAACAGGGAGAGACCTGGGCAACAAGGGCATGAATACACTGGCCGTGCTTTGAAAAGCTGCATGAGCAGGGCACTTCTGGAGCTTGTGGGCTTGTAGAGGTCTCCTGGTTTTCTGAAGATTCCTCAGGGAAGCTGATATGCCTAGGCTTAGACCTGAAATAACAGCAGCTGATGTCCCAGTGCTGTTTGCAGACCTTTTCCTTTAGGTATCTGGTCCAGGATTGAATATAACCAGCTGGGAAGCATAAAAAAAAATATATGGAACAACCCTTGCATCCATTTTCTGCCATTTTAAGAGCCATCAGCCTGCCATCAAATCAGTGGAGCACTACTGCAGACCTCAGATCAGTCCTGTAAACTGGCAGCCATTGGCAGGCAATAGTCTGATCTTTTGGTGTTGAAGAACCAGCATTAAAAGACAGTACTCTGGAGAATGGACCCAGGGCTGAGGAGTGAGCTGATGAAGAATTGTGTCTTCTTCCCAATGGCCAAATGGTGATGTATCAAATCTTTACTGCATCCCTCTTCTCATATGTTTGGAGCAGCTGCAAAACAACTGGCCTTGCTGACCTTCCAAATAGTTAAGAGTCCTCTGAAATATCTAAGAAGCAACTCTATGTTTCTTGGTGCCCTTGTATCCAGCTGTTTGCATGCTTAGGGTAGATCCACTGCTTTGGGACCCATCCATTTGAAGAATTTACTGTGTGGTTTTGTTTGCTCTTCTGAATGCTAGGATTTTTTGGAAAGCAAGGTAGCAGCCCCCAGAAATGAGGGCTAGTCCTTCCAACCACAGCGGGCCAGCCCTGTTCAAGTCCTGCTCACAGCTGTGAGCCGTGACAGACTGTAAATCTGAAGGCTGGAGTGGGAGAACAGCTGGGTGGCCATCAGAGATGGCTGGGGGGGAGCTGTCAAGGGCACTGCCTGGCTTTCAATCAGTCCTAGGAATTAGCAACATTCAGCAGACGCTAATCCGCTCCTTTTGGCAATTCCCAGCAATCAGCTTCCTTCAACAGCTGAAGGAGGAAAAAAAGTTACTTGATCACAAACCTGAAGAAGCTGGTGTGATGGTGTGAAACATATCTTTATCTTGCTTCTGAATTGCTTTAAAGTATAAAAGGGGAAGGTAGGAGAGAGAAATATAAATAAATACACACCAAATATTCACTCTGCACAATAAAAACTCTCCATTAACTCATGTCCTGTTTTCAAACAGATTATTTGCCTTTGGGTTTTCTGCTTTCTACAGTTTGCGATTTTGCATGATTTGGAGAAGGGATTTTAGTCTCTTGAGATCACACAGGCAACCATCAAGATAGTCAGGCATGTGGTCTCACCATGCGCTTGTGGCTTCTTCTGCTGGAGGCTCCACCGGGCTGTTAGATAGCTTCACATTTGTTTGCAACCTTCCTGTAAAGAGGGGATGGAGTATTGTTGCCCTTATACAGATGAGGAACCTGAGAGCCTCAGCTCATGCTGAAAAGCTGTAGCTGGGAACTGGATCCAGACCCAATGATCCCAAATGCTTTAGCTGTAGAAGTTTCATTGTGAAATCCTTTGTTCGAGCTGTCTTTTCAGTTGCGTGGTGCTGTTTCTGGATTTGATGGACCACCCTAGAGCACATGTTCTCTCCTCAACCCAAAAGTGAATCTGTCATTTAATTACTGTCAGGACATGAACCCTATTCACTTGCTGGGGTCACAAAACTTCCTGCAGAAATGCTTGTCAGCTGCAGAGAAAATGATGCCCAGTTAAAGCTTAATTCACAGTTGGGAAAAAAAAGTCCTCTGATGATCGACCATTTCTATCACAGCTGTCTTAAGGGTGAGAGAGACTAGGGACTTGCCATCCTGTGTACTTGGAACAGGAGTCAGTCCCTGACTCAAAGACTTATTGCTTAGGCAGGGTCCCACTGGAGGAAGCACTCTGCGCTCCCTGGCCTCTGTGATGTGAACGGAGGCACAAGTAAGGTGGCTTTCCCAACATCATGCTTCAAATCCAGCTGATTCAAGAGCAAAACTGAAAACTCCTGAGCCCCATTCCAGCACCTGATCTGTGGGACAGTCCTGCCTCTCTGATTTTTCTAAGGAAACTTTAAATAGGAGCAAGCATGCAGCATAAGCTAAAAGAGTTCAAGGGAAACCTCTCACTCACAGGTAGCCACAACCATGTAGATTCAGACACCAGTGTCACAAGAACATGCAGAAATGTTCTCTACCACCAGAGTACGCATCCCTGTCCTTAATCCTAAACGTACAGGCTGACTTTTAATTAGCAGCATATGTCCCAGAAGACTGGCAAGATGTGTCTGAAGTTACCTCTATCTTAATTGCATCAGGAAGTTGCCTTCTGGGGCTGATCAGCTCCAAGCCTCTTGGCACATCTCTTGCTGATGGAGCAAGGCTGCAGCCGGCAGTTCCTCCCAGGCGCTCACCGGGCTCTTACTGCATTGTGAGTAGCATGTGCTGCAGGCAGGAGTACCAAACTGGTCCAGCGTTCCTGTGTGGGAGAATGGGATACTGCACTGAGCCGCCTCAGTGCTGGCAAGTGGAGGTGTTACAAGGCGGGTTCGGCTGCAGGGGGATGGGGGTCAGTGGGAAAGGGTGATGGCAGGTTTATACGAGTAGCATCCACAGGGTGAAACTCGGATCAGATTTGCCATCCAGAAATCCCACTCTGTTATTTCAAATTATCTTGATTCCAGTTCAGTTTCTGTGTGGGTGGACATGTATGTAAATGTGAATGTGAGCACGTGTATACACAGAACAAAGCCAGCCAGCCACCCCTACCACCATCTGGCTTCCACCGCACTTGCTCCTGTCTCCGCTGTGCCAGAGACTGATGCGACCCCGCTGATGAGTGGCCGCAATTTGTCAGTGCAGGCCATTTTGCCATCCCTCATGCCAGCTAGGAATGCAAAATGGGGAGCTGCAGGGCCAGGGCTAAAGCACATCCCTTCCCCACCAACCCCCTTGCTCCAGGAGGGAAAATGGGCTCTACCGAAGCTGTGACTCACACCAGCGCCACTCGCCTCTCTGTTTTCGGGGCTTGCTGCGTTTCTTCTCCCTGTCTAATTTCCCTGGGCTCGAGTATGGCCAGGCTCGCTTCCTCTCATAAAGCAGATGTGAGATTTGGGACTGCAGCTCCCAGAGAGCTGGGCTATGTTGTCCCATGCCAGAGCCCAGCTCTGTGGTGGCGTTGATGTTGCAGGACACAGTGAGTTCAAAATGGCAGGGAGGTACTGCTGAAGAGCACATCTCCCTTGATACACTGGGTGGCCCAAACCTGCTGACAGCTTTAATTTAGGAAGCTGACAGTGTCTCTCTACACACTGCATCTGCCTGTTGGTTTGGCTGAGCTATGAGCACATCCCTTTCACTCTGCCTTCCCATGCCATAGCCTATTTGGGGTCACAGAGTGCCTCTGCCACCATGGGAACCATGCACCCCCAAGCTGCCCTCCACTTGCCCTTTTCCGCTCCTTTTGCAGCCTAGAAAGCATCCCAGTGAAACTCCCGAGGGCTGGGAGCCTGGCAGCAGCAGGCTGACAGCATCCCTGCCTGCAGGAGCCTCAGAGGCAGAGGGTGACATCCAGGGGCCTTCATCTCCTGTCCACACCCCAGGCAGGTGGGAGCAAGCAGGTCTGCAGCTCTCCAGCCAGTCCTTAGCACATGCAAGCAGCCCTACTGCCTTTTTTCTAGCCTGGCTCCTCAGACACAAATGTGCAAGAGGAGCAGAATAGCATCTGTGTAGGGGAGAGGCTGAGCTGGAACAGGCACTGGAGCTGAGACAGCCTCTGGCTTCTTGGTGATTGCTTTTCTTTATTTAGTATCTACTCCTGGAGGTCAGCTTAATCCTAGAACTTACCTTTCTTCCCATTAAATGCCATTACTCAGACTCTACACATCTAGGTGCTAACACACCAAACAAGGTGAAGGACCAGGGCTGTATAATTGTGATATTAATGTATGTCTCAGCTTACACAGCAGATAACTGCTGTTTGCCAAAAAGGTGCTGGTAAAAGGCTCCCAGAGGAGATTTCTCTCTACAAGAGCAGAATTTCACACCACCAGCCACTGTAGTGAGGGGAAAAGCCCACATCCTTACTCCAGGGGGTCCTACCACATGGTGTAGGTGACAGGCTTTGCCTTCCTGCAGCAGCCCTTGAGCACAGCAGTTTGCCTCGCTTGGGGGAGTGGATACACCTCATGCTTCCTCAGCTTGTTTTGACACTCTTCTATAGCCAGACCATATTTAAAGAAAAGAAACTAGTTAGTTCTGCCAAACCGAAGGGTTCAACATTTGTTTGCATGTTTTGGGAAGAGAGATAACATGGGTTTTTTTCTAAGCCATGGCCAGCTAGGGTTTGGTTCAGACACTTCCCACCATGGCAGTGCAGCCTTTCAGAACAGACTGCTTTCTTAAGCCATCTTTTTGTTTTGGTTTGGGTGGGTTTTGGGGTGGGTGTTAGGTTTCCTTGTTAGATTTGGGAGCTGTGTGGTTGCTCTCAAAACTGCCAAGCACGTCTCACAGGCCCTTCCCTGCACACCTAAGTTAGGAGTAGGTTTTTTAGGTATTTTTGTTTTCAGTTGCTCAGGGGCAGACAGAATGCCAGTGAAATAGGGCAGAGCTTCATCAAGAATTAATTTCTCTGGAGGGAAGAGGGAACTGCAGATGCCCGCCCTTCTATTCCTGTTTATCTTTGCTTTCAGGAGGTCAGTTGAATTGTGGGCATAAACTTACATTGCAGTTTGCAAACTGATACTCACCAGAAGAGTGTTCTGGCGTCACACAGCATTTTGTGTTTTGGTTTCTTCTCTCCTAGCTCTTTTATGGCTTGGTAATAACTTGCAACACATGTATCACAGAAACATTATTTACACAACATTTTTACAGCATCACAAGTAAAATTACTTGGCAGAATTCCCATGAAGATGTCCCTCACGCAGCAGTGACCAACAACCCGTTTCAAATTTGGACTTCCTCATTTTTTTTGGTATGGTATAGCTGCAGGAATTCTTCATAAGCACTGATTGAAAGATTCATGGTCTTCAATTCTGTGTATGTTGAGAAAGTGGTAGGTGGGGGGCGTTTTGCGCAGTGTACATTCGCTTGGCCTCTCTATCCACTCGGTTATGGTCCCGCCTTTCACACAGTAAGTGACCACCCCGTGGAACTCACTGCTGCACAATATCATGGAAAACAACTATCTCAGTGGCTCCAACAAGGCACCAGACAATGAGAAGCCTCTCATTGTCAAATATAATCGTCTAGCCAAAGCTCCATCTCTGGACATGTCTGCAGTGCTAGCTGCCAGATGCTAAGAGGGCCCACAAGGGAAAAGATCCCCCTGTTGAGGCCCAGTTTTTATGCTTTAGTTGCTGTCAAAGCCAGGAGGATGAACTAGGTGGACTTTGGATCTGACCCAGTATAGCACGCACTTAGTTCAAATTTACACTGGCTGGAGTCAAGCCTGGTTTCTAACATAGTGTGTTGTGCAATCCTTGCTGTCATTCCCAGTGCTGTCCCCCCACCATTCCACAGAGGTTAGTGAGTTTGTATCTCGAGGGAAAGGGAGAGTGCTTTCTGACTGCAGTCACATTTGTACCGTCAGGCCTTGCCCAAGCCTGCTTCCGAGATCTTACTCAGACAACTGCTTATGCTTACGTGCAAGAAAAAAAGTGCTTAAATCCATCTGACCTTAACAGATATCTTGGAGTGAGGCTCTACCAGCTCTCTATCCATGGAGTGCGATGGCTCTCTCCTCATTTTCTCATATGTTTTCTGGGTTTTCTTTTATCCACAGTTAAATAGGTACTGGACTCTAACACAGCCTCTCTTACATTCTCCCATCCCACCAGTTCAGTCCTGACACAGAACCAAAGAGCTGCTAACATAGGCCCACAAGTCAGGAGGAGGTTTTCTCTGCTAGGCTGGCCTAGGAGAGAAGAGTCAGTGGACTCAAAAAGAGCTTTCCAGCAAGAAGTAATGGGATATACCCTGTTTTTCAAATCCCCTTTGTAAAGCCCTGAAGTCAAAGGCAGTGGCCGGTGGATTTGATCAGATGGGACCATCTGGGGCTGTTGGGATTTCTGTCTGCCCATCGTCCGGGCTCTGCTGCAAATCTGTACTGTTGCATTTGTTGGCAAATTTGTATTTTTAGCATCTTGAGATCCCTTGCATTATACAACACTCCCGAATTTCCCTGATCTGGAGCTTGACACACTCTCACCCAGACACAATAATACTTACCCTTTATTCCACTTTCCTCCCCGGCAAGGCTGCCTCAGCGGTCAGCAGCCCTTCTTCGCTGCCACGTGCTGGTTTCTTTAATGATCTAGAAAGGAAGATGTACAATAATACAAGAAGGATGTGTAATGAGATAAGGAAGTTGTATAATGAGATAAAAGTCATGCAGATGCCTGCTGGACAAGAAGGGACTTGAGGAAGCTCAGGGAGACATCCCTCAGTGGCTCAGCAAAGAGGGATCCCCATTGCAGGAGAAAGCCCAGGATGATGAAAACAAATTAAGGCAGCCTGGAACCCTTCTCTGACTTGTGGCCTTTATGGGGCTCTAAGTCATCTGTAGCAATGCTCGGGGAGGAGGCTGGCACTGTGGGCATGGTATAAAAGGGGCTAGGAAAGCATACTGCTGCGGTCACAACACCTTTATATCACCTGGTATGCAGCTCCTGACGCAGGTCTGCTCACCCATCACATGGGAGATAATGCAATGAGAATGACTGTGGGCTAACTCTTGTCTGGCAAGACCCTGAAAGTTCTGGCATGCATTGCCTCAGAAAGGAGAAGAGCAAGGGGGTCGTCAATACCAGTGTGCCAATGGTCTCACAGGGGACAGCTGGGAACACCTGCCCTTTCCCTCATAACCACAAAAGTGGTGGAGGAAAAGAAGTTAAAGGATGGGGAATTCCAGTGGAATAACACACATTTTAACACCAGCCTTGAACTTAGCAGTACTCAGAAGGGGCCTGGGTAGCTAGAAGGCACAGGGCCATTGCAAATAGCAGTAAGTTATGCAATTTTTCTTCCCATTCTTATTGCTGGCTTCTGAGAGTTGGCCTGGGGAGTTCAGTGAGTTTCCCTCTCAGGGGCGGGGGGAGTACTGTCTGATTTAAGTTAGCTCTGTACCATCAGGCCAACTTCTATAATGTTGAAGGCAGTCAGCAAGGCTCAGGAACATCGTAAATAATGACCACATGTCAGAAAGGGTATGAATCATCCTGCTCCAGGGCCTGTCTTTGGCTGCTCATTGACTGAGCTGCTTAGCTGGAATGGATACCCATGACAGAGGGTGAAGGGCAGAGATGTGCTCACTTGCCCCCTTTGAGCCCTGACCTCTTTCCTAGGAGCACTGGTGCTGGCCAGTGTTGGGCATGGGATGGAAAGAGGTGGCTGGTGGGATTCATCCCACATGCATATTTCCAGCAGTGCCCTTTCTTTTTCTTCTCTGGTGCTGCCAGAACAGTTGCAGGCTTTGGCTAGTACATCCTCCATGACTTTCCAAGCTTTACTGTCTGCAGCACCTGAAAAGAAACCCAGAGCATCCTGCATTTGATTGCCTGACTACACCAGCTACCAGCCTGGGGGTAACCTGGCTGTCATGGTGACAGTCTGGAGTACCACCCGGACCTTCAGGGTGCAGGAAGTGGGTTTTGTAGTGGCAGAGTGATTTGAAAGAGAGGCAGATGACTGCCTCCTCCAGAATCACCAAGGACTGTGTGTTGAGCCAGCCTGGTGAGGTCAACAGCTATAGGGACTGCTCAGGGTTGTCATTCCCCACCTGTCTGGGGACTCCAGCAAGGCTGAAAGCTGGCACTTTGCTTTATTAATCAAGTGTTTTCTTGTGGCTTTCTCTTAGCTGTAGTTATAGCCTGTCTAGTCATTAGCAGCTCCACGCCGTCACACAAGCAGAGGGAAGACTGCTCATCACTCATCAAATGCTGGGCTTATTTGTGTGTTTTCAGTTTTTATGCAAATTTTTAAAGTGCAAACAGGTGTCACAACATTTTTATCTCCATTACCTTCATGTGGTTTTTATCCCCATTAAACTTGCAAAGAAAAACTACATGCAACCAAGTTTTTGGTCCAGCAACTGCAAGAAGCCCCATGAGACAGAACAGCACAAAGCCAGGTAGCTTGGTTACACAAAAAGCCTAAATTCTCCAGGACTGAAGTGTACAGACTGGAAGTCTTAACAGCTCGGGCTGATCCAAGCTACAGAAAACTGTCTTCCTTTTTCATATGCTCTTCTTTCATTTACAGCTGAGACCATCTTTGTATGAAATTCCTTCCTCTCTCTTCTGGTGATCTGCCTGCCTTCAGTGCATGTTGTGTCTGCCCAAAACATTGTCTCTTCAGAGTAGCCCCTGTGGTTGGAAAGTGCTCTTGTCCATGTCCTATGGGCACATGGACTGGGGCAACAGGAGCTGATGGGCTCCCCCTCAGGCACACAGAGGCATTGGTGAGTCTGGCTGTCCAGGCACCATGTCCAGCCTTTGCTGTCTGGTAGACAGCCCAGAGGTAGGTAGAGGATTTCAAGTGGACTGGAGGGTATTGTAAGAGTAAGTATGGGAGACACAGGAAGGGAGTTACAGCATTGCAACCCAGTCATTGAAAGCTAGGCTTCAATAACTCTGCTGCTCCTGACAGACTTCACTTACCCAAGCTCATGTCTCAGAGCAGGAGCTGCAGCTTTACAGGAGACCATGCTGGTGTTCCTCTTCCAACGAAAATATCCTCAGGTCTGCTTTGAAGTTGGAATTGAACAAATCTTCCTTTAAGCTGCTTTATATTGCACCTAGTTCAGGCAGGCAAGAGCAGGAAATTCTGCATTGCTGCATTACTGTGCCAGCAACCAGGAACTGCAGCAGCATCCAAAGGTGAGGTCTTATCTCTCTACCCATGTCACCAGCTTGCACAACACCATAAAATAGTACTGTGCCACAACACACAAGGGGGCAAAAGAGACAGATCTCTTCGCTGTTCTGCCCAGGTGACTGGCACTATTCATACAACATTGCTCTTTATAGGCTTAGACTGAGCCGCACAGAGCCTCCTACAAACAAAGGGGACAGGCAGATTCTGCCATGAAGCACTCAGCCTGTAAGGAGACAAAAGAGTGATGGGATCAGAGAGGAAACAAAAAGAAAGCTTTTTTTTTTCAAGATCACAGAACAGGTAAGCAGCATTAGGTAACATAATGCTGAACTAAATACCCAAGTGCAGGTGCTTCCTGTAGGACTCCTTCTGTAGATAATCTAGTCTACTTGAGCAGGTTTTGTTAGAGAAATATTTAGGGACATGTTCACTGCTTTGATTTGGGCTCACAGGCACACCAAACATGTTGCAGCTCTGTATCGCTGGAGGTGAAAAAAAGCAACTGACAGTGTAGAATGGAGGAATCTGTCAAACTCATAAAATCCTTTTTTTGGGACCCATTTCTAGGAATAAAAGAAATATTTGTGCAATCACATAAACTGCTAAACGTTCTTACATCGTTATGCTGTTAACTCCCTTCTGTACCAGCCAGGAAGGGCCATTAGACCTTTTTCCAATCTGATTTTTGATAAGACTCTTTAAGACCCCTGTAAATCTTGTCAGAAAAAGTATTTGGCATTAAAAAAATTGCTTAGGTGAGAAAGCTGGAATGCAGGGTGGTGTTTTACGGAAAGAGCCTGCCCTCACGTCCTGGAGCGTTCAGTCCATGTGCTACTACATCTGCCAAGGCAATTCCAGAAGAGATCATCCTGTTGCCCAGTTTCCAAAGCAAATGTCAATTAAAAAAAAAAAAAAAAAATCCCTTTCTTCTATTTTTCATTCCACTAAAATATTGAGCTGGAATATTGTGAAGGGATGCACGGATTTTGCTCTGGTTATTTGCAGAGCTGTTTCACATCAGGATCGTTGTTTCATCAATAGAAATGGAAATCACAGCCAAGCCAGTAGGAAAGGTGAGACAGCTAAGATGGCAGAAATCCATTGTTTCAAGCCATTTTCTCAGAAAGCTTTTTCTATTTCTTTTTCCCGACATTTCATAAGTTGTTTTTTCTATTCTTTTTTTTTCCCAAAAACATAATTAACTTAATCAGATTTTTTTTTTTTTTTGTTAAAGGAAGAAGCCCAGAGATAGGCTGCAGCCCCTCCCAAGCGCCTTTCTGTCTGGGAGGAATCCGAGTCCCAAATATTGAATGTTCCAGTCTGGCATGCTGAACGACACACAAATATCAGCTGTGGTACAAGTGAAATGCTTTGGTGAATCACTGGACACTGCCTGAGGCTGCTAACAGTTCGGTTGCATCCTATTGTTACATTAGCAGCCCTGTAAAAAAAACAGCCTGAAACTTATCCAGTGTAAAAAAATGTAATAAACTAATTTAGTGCAGACCTCCTAAGAGTAACAAAACACACCCTAAACCTCCTCTTAAGATCAGCTGCATTATTTTTATAAACAAGTAGTTATAACTGGCCCTTTTAAGGGTTCAGAATTTGCATCCCGGGTAGAGAACCACTTAAAAAAGGAAAACTCACTGAGCTTTCTCTATCTACACTTTATACCCAATTCACTTAGCTGCCTAGGTTTTTCTGTGAGCACAGGCATACCCCATCAGATAGCACCACTTTCATCATTTCACTGCAAGGCTCTCTCCACTTTCCAGACATGGAGATTGCTGGGGAGGAGAGAGGCATCTCTGCAGTCATTCAGGGGATCATGCTGGGATGTGGACCTGGCCCTCCTGCTGAGCAGTGGGATCACAGTACCGTCTTCTCTAAAATGAGAAAATATCCACTCAGGCAATAACCAGGTGGACTACACTCCCTCCACAAAGGGGTGCAAAACACACTTGTTCAAAAATCCAGAACAAGTGTTTATCATGGACTACACATGAAAGAGAAGCAAGTTTCTGGTTTAGAGCTTGCTGCCTAAATGACCCAATATGAAATGTAAGATACTGCCCTTTTCAGAAAGGCAGTGGCAGTGAGTGTGATAAATTTTTGTATTTTAAGACCCATGAGGGTTATATAGTTCATAACACAGAACAAAACACCTCCCAACAAAACAAGGGCTCAGTTATACCCATACATTACAGAACCTTGTGCTGTGTTGGCAGGTAAAATTAATTTAAATAAGGGAGAGACATGGTTGGTGTCTGCTTGAGGCTATAATGCAATGCTTAAACTTGCACATACATAAAGAAATATAAGCCTACTGAAGAAAAAGCGAAGCTGACACAGCAAGGTGGCTGCAGTCTTAGCTCATGTAGCCAGTGGAAGCCGACGTGTAGTAAGAAGGACATCTGCAAAGGAGTGGAGGACCAAGTAAGGTTCAGTGGTACGTGGGTGTTTTTTCATACACGGTTTGTTCAGTCCATTTATTCCATGTTGACTGGTGTCTCATCTCCCAAGAGGTTTCAGGGCTCTTCTCTGCCCCAGGGTTTCAGAGTGGTTTCGGCTGCAGAGTGACAGCTGAGGCTGCCAGCCTGCAATCAACTGCAGCATCTGCATCACAGCCAAACTCCTCCAAATCCATGGCCAGTCTCTTCATTAAAGAGCTTCCCCTTTGGACTGACACAACATCAGTTTTCCCACGCCTGTCCCTCCATACCCAGCCAGGAGCCAACCTCCTGCAGCTAGGACAGGGGCTGCTCTAACTGGGATCTGGGTCAACCTCCACAGCTGGCACGACATGGGTAGTGGTTCCAGTGAAGCCAGTGAAAATACTGTGTTTCATACCACGGGGAGAGACCCTGCCCCATTATTCTTGAGCTCTGTCCCTTGCTTTATCTGCATGCCACCTTCTTTCCCACCTCACCATTTCTTCAACCTCCATCATGGCACAAGCCTCCCAGGCTGGCCTGTGCCTTTGCAAACACCTCACATCAGCAGCACCTTGGCCACAGGCTATATTTTTCATTCAAATATTTTTTTTTGTTTTATTAAAATACTCACAGTAAATACTTTAATTAGGAAGATAGAGCAAGTAGGAAACATGAGGTGGGATGGAGAGATTTGACCAGCTATAAATAGCGCATAGAATAAACAGATAACTGCGAATTATGGGCTGCAAGGCTGGGCTTAGCGTGGAGGCAGCACCTGCTACTGGGAGACTTTCACCTGTTTATTTGTTTGTTTTTAAAATAAAAACTGTTTACATTTATAAACTCCAGGCTGACAGATTTGCTGCTTTCTGGGAAAACATTACCACTTAATGATCACTTGCAGGTGTTTTTCCTACCTGCTGTGCAGTACTTGCCCCACTCCGCATGCCAGAGGCAAGGTAGGACTTTTGGCACAGACTCCCCTTACCCCAAACCCTTGCCATGTGCTGGCAGCCTGAGCAGCTGCCTGAAGATTAGCAGGAGGGGTCACAGCACATTAGCTGAGCTTACAGGATGCTTAGGGCATTTCCCAGAAATGAAAGTTTTGGGAACACATGGCATGGTTAGACAAGGGGAGCACAGGGAGGACTCTGTCCTTGGGCGTGCACAACAAGAAGGGACCCCAAAAGGCCCATCGAGGGAAACATGCACAGACACTATGAATGATCCTTGGAAAAATTTCTGAGCAGGGGAAAGAAAGGATGCCAAGGCAGAGGCTTGTCCTGAAACAGCCACAGAGTCATCACGGAAAGGCTTCGCATGCAGCAGGGACGGTGCCTCTGAGCAGCCCCGACATGAGCTGCTGGAAGCACTTGTGGGGTGCAAAGGCTCAAGCATTTTGTTTTTCCAGGAGGTCAGGTTGTCACGGACAGGAGGGATCACCCAGTATGGCTCTCACGGTGGTTGGTGCCAGGTCGATGTGTGTGAGCAGCAGGCATGTTCCGGCAGACACCATGATGACTTCTGGCCCCAGGCCTCCAGTCGAAGACCGTTGCCTGCAGCTGCTTCCACACAGACTAACCCCACTTTCCCCCAGGTGATAAAAAGATGCACACTTCTCGGCCATGCAAACATCACAGCCTGTTTTGAAGGCGACTGTGCTCGCCACCACCCTGGGACGGTCCCTGTTCACCTTGTTTGGGTGAACAGCGTATTTTTCCGTCAAGCGTCTGCCTGAATGAAGAAAAGGCAGGAATTCTTAGCCTGACTAATGCTTTGCCATACATCACCGGCAGCTGAATTTCAGCCATCACTGCAGTTGAGCTCAGTACCTTGCTTTTATCTCCCAGAAAATCAGCCTGCCTGGACACAAAGCCGTTAAGAGATGGGGAGCCCCACACCCCTCCCGCTCTGTTTTGATGTGTGCCAGCACCCTCTGTGCAATGTGCCTCATTTCTTATTTACATTTGCCTGGCTTTAAATTGCAATCCCTGCTGCTTGTTATGCCTCTCTCTGCTAAATTAAAGAGCCCTAAAATGTCACCCATTCACTGTTATCATCTGCCCTCTGCTATTATTGCCTCACAGTAAACAAAAGGGACTTCCCAGTCATTATTTTATACCCCACAATCACAGTGCTTTTTCAGATCAATTAGTTTTCACTCCTCTTATCTGCATTCAAGCCTCACCTCCCTTTCAGTGTTTCCATTGCCTGCTCGGGGACCTTTCCTATGTCTCCTCTGACCTAAGGGAGAGGAGCTGAGCTGACTCAAAAGGGGGGCTTGGTGAGAGGACATCCGATCTGCTTACGGACCAGCCGACCTAATGTTGAACACAGCCAATGCTTTTGTGCATGTCTGAGCTTCTCACTGCACATCCTGGGAAGATAGCATGATTGCTTGCTTGCCTGTAAAGTTACATCCCATTTGGCACGATCAGCTTGTACAAGACATGTCAGTTTGGGTGACTTGGTACTTATCTATAAGGACTTTCATCTTCTACCTTGTGCCCAATTACCTTTCAATAGCATACTCTTAACTAAAACCATTGTATTTTATACACTTTCCCTTTCTTTCCTGGAGTACATAAAAACATTAGGGCAAAATCCGTTCTGCAAACAACTGCAAAAACTAACTTGACTGGGGATGATCATTGGATTTTCTCCCTCTCTCTTCTAAATCAGTATTTTTTCATTTTGGCAAGAACCCATCCAATTCCCCAATCACTACTTGATAATACATGGGAACCAGAAATTAATCTTAAGAGGGTCAGGCCAATTTCATTGTCCATCTTGAGAAAAGTTTAAAATCTAAGCTATCAAGAATGCATAGTTAAAAGCACATTGGAAGCCATTGAAGGCCAGTTTGGACTACCCGCCAGCAAAATGTCTTTTAAGGGCTGGTAGGAAACTGTGTTTAGCTTTTAAATATAGCTTTTTAACTCCCTGGTATGGTTTTACAAAGTAGAGGCAGCGTCACTGTTCCCCAAAATATCCTAACCACATCATGTTAGAAACGGAGCTTTACTACTTCACTTTGTTTCCTAGCTACCAACAATTTTTTTAGCTTACTAGTAGAGATGAGCAGTGAAATTTGGCATTCGAACTGCAACTTCATAAAAGCCTTTTAAAAATCTCATACATATATATATACATCTGTAACAATTACAGTTGGTCACATAGTCACTCTTTTCAGAAATGTTTCAGTTACTAACCTTCCTCCTGGATGCCCACTCATTCCTGTCCGGTGGCCCCCACCAGCCCAGCCCCGGGCCCCTCCAGCTCTGTTCCTGCCTCACAGTCCCCTCCATCCCAGCCCCCCCGCTCTGCCCTCCACCCTTTTCCCATCCCAGCCCCATCTGCTGTCGGAGCACTCTCTCTTCTCTCTTCTCACCCTTCCCAGCTCTACCAGTCCCTTTACATTCATCACATTAAAGAAAACATTTCATGGTCATCTCTTTTATCTCCTTCAGTGAACAGTTAATCAGAAAAAATGCTTTCATGTTGCTAAATCAGGGCCAGTGGGCAAAGCCAGGCTGACAAGAGACATTTTCCTCTGCCACTAACCTGGGCTAAATAGTATTAATTACAGAGGCTGGGCTTTGATTGCTGGAGTGTGGTGGGGCTGGTGAGAGCTCTCTCCTCCCCCTCTGCTCCCTCCCACCACAGACCCATGCTGCACCTCCCTTACCTGCCTGCCTTTTGTCAGCATCCCCTTCCCATGTCACAGCACAACTGCAAGTGGGATCCCCTAAGTCTTCGGCTGGGCTGCTCAGGCAGCATCTCTGGATAGTCAGGTCCCTGGGCTGGAGGTCAGAGATGGGCCTCCAGCCCAGCTGGGTGGTTGGGGTATCTCTGTCCTTGCGTCCCCCATGCCTATCTGCCCAATGCGATGCTTTTTTCAGGGCAGGGACTGCTTCTTTCTATGTTTCAGAGAACCTGAGAGAAGGGCTGGGAGGCAACTGGAGAGACATCACCCCATCCAGTGTTTCTCAGCCTGTGGTCTGTGGGCCACAAGTGGTCTGTCAGATGTCAAAGGGACTGCAGAATGACTGCAGACAATTTTGGGGGACAGACACCTCTATCCTCACACAGGCCAGAAAAGGGGCAAAGACAACAGGGCAGTGGGAGTAGAAGGCAAAGTGAGGGTAATGTGCTACAACTCAACCTTCCGTGGGGAGGTCCAAAGGTGTTTGTTGCTCTTTCAAAGAAAGAAAGGCCAAGAAACACCAGGCTGGTCTAGCCCTGCAGAGATGAGTGGTCCCCATCTCTGCACATCTCCACGGACATTATGAAGGAAATAATGGGACCAGGACATGGCCAGAAGGCTTCACTCAAGCCTGATGCTGTGCTCCTCTCTGTGTTGGCAATAGCACTCCCCAGGTCTCCCAGGTTGGGGGGGGGGGGGGGGGGGGGGCGCGACAACCTCACATCAGACCAGCAGCATCAGCAAACAGCTGGTTAGCAATTCTGCTGAACGGGCTTTCTGCAAATTATCAAAACAGGCCAAATCCCCAGATGCATGAATCACAGCTGGAACATGGCTGCTCTTTAAAGGCAGAATGCCACTAACTGCTTTCCCCATCCCTCTCCAAGCTGAGTAGGGGTTTATGAAAGTGACCACAGGAGGAATTTGCATGGCAGTCGCTCTGTTTCAGAGACCTTCCCTTGGGGTGGGTGGCACAGCTGGGGGCCTCAGTCAAGATGTGGTTTAAGTCAATTAAGGTGACCGTCCCTGGTGACCCATGGTGACAAGCTCTGCTCCCATGCAACTGGTGGGCAGCATGGTGGGAGCATAGCACTCCAGGCAACAGGCATGTCCAGACTCACTACAAAATAGCTGGAGCACCCTAGCTCCAGCCAGCACCCTAGCATGATTATAGCTGCTTTTCTACCACATAAATACCCTTGGTGTGAGCCCAACTCTGTACCCTTTGCAAGTTGGGGTCCCCTCTTCCCATCCTATGATACTGCAGATTCCCGGTCCTTCCTCCTCCTCTGTGCTGCAGCTGGTTCCCACAGGTTCACCCTGCCTTCTGAGCCGATGCTTTGCTCTACCCTGCACAAGCACAGAAAGAAGCAGAAGCAGTAGATCTGCTCCATTTTGCCCCAGTCCACACTTTGATCTTCTATGTGCTCTTCCCAAGGTCTTCCCAGACAGCAACAACAGGTTGGAGTCTCCACCAGGGTAAATCAGCTCAGGGCCTTGGAGGTCTGCTGGCATTGTCTAACTGCTTAGCCTCGTTTGCTCTGAAGAGCAAGGAATTGGAGAATTGGGGCAACACCTAGGATGGTCAGGGCCCAGCAACCAAACTCAACTAAACCTTTATATACCAGTAGCTTGCATGGACCCAGCTGCTCAAGGCAGGTTTACTCCAAGTTCTGTGGGAATGGGGTGCTTTGGACTATCTAGATCTCTAGGGCAAAAGACCTCAGACTTGTCAATAGCTTCATTCACACCTTCAAATTAAAGTGCAGCACTTACAGGATGAAATATGCAAGTAAGTAACCCAACCAGGTAGTTGTCCCCATGCTATTCTTTTTGATATTCAAATGTATTTTAAGCTGACAGTGCTATATCTACAGAATACAGTACAGCAGTTACATGCAACACCCTGGAAGAGCTGTAGAGGAGGCAGAAATTGGCATTTTGATGGCTAGGAGGGCAGTAAAGAGCCTAGGGGATAAGAACATTCTCAGCTAACATGCAGTAGTGAAGAAAACTAAGGCTTGAGTTGCCATTGCTGACTTTAGAGTTAACAGCCTCTTGATATGAATGACAGTTCAGAGCCCTTGTTGCAGCATACTTCAGACCACAAACAAAGCGGTTGCATCTTTTTGTATTAGCTTCAAATATTTAGGGCTCTCTTCATTGCCAGAAAGACTCAAAACTTTTCTTCTTTCTTTTTTTTTTTTCTTTTTTTCGTAGTGAAAATGTAGAAGATAAGAATGGCCAGCCTGGATCAAATTAAGCCTTCATCTAGCCCAATTTTTTCTGGCGGGCTGGTTTTTGTTGCTTCTGAGAGAAAGGCAAGAGGCTTTGCAGCAGTGGGATATTGCGCTTGCCAAAAGAGTTTCTCCCTTAGAAGTTGTCTCTCTTGCTTAGAAGTTGTCTTCTGCCTTGAGGCAGGGTGGTTTATGTCCAAAGCTACTTGATTTGACTTTGTTCTTTGTTTGTTTTCAGTTCTTCAGGCTGTCACTGTGAATAATGGGTCTTTGGTGCTGGAACACAATTCTCGGACAAATATTGGCTTCCATGGTAAATTTCAGGGCTGCTGAATTGAAGAATAAATCTTATCTCCATTGAGTGGGTGGCTGGTGTCTTTGGGGAAGGTACAGGGTGCCGGTACAGCACCTCCCTATCAGTCCACAGAAGGTCATAATTCCTCGCTGAAGTGGAATGTGGAGGGCCAGGCCATCCTCCAGCCTGAGCAATGAGCCTGGCCTGCCTGAAGCTCTCCTGAGCTCCACACTTGGGAATCTGCTGCCACATGGTGGCATCCACTCTCTCTTCCTGGCCCTAGGAATCCCTCCTTGGCTTCCAAGAGGTAGCAAGCGTGGGAAGAGCACTTCTGAGCTCTGCATTGCAACTACCCCACCAAGTTTCCAGGGACCCATTCTGGAGCTGCTAGGAGCTTTTCCAAGAGCATTATTTCCTGTTCGGAGCTACACAAAAGCATCATGGATGCTGGTAAAAATTCTGAGGGGATCTTAGGTGCTTTGGGGTCAGTGGGTAGCATTTGTAAATGAAAGCCCTTCACCAAACCTGACGGCACTAGAAGTATTTTCATGAAGCGTACCAAGGTCTGCATCTGTCTGCTTGCATTTCTGTTCTGCAGCAGTTGCAAGAGCATCAGTAGGCAGGAAAGGAAACTATTGAGATCATTCCTGTTCCTGACAGAGACTGAAAAGCAGAAAAGCAGTTGTCACAAGAGCTGGTGGAGAGCATTGGTCTCTCTGGCTGTGTGCAGCACTGTGAGTTTTCAATGCTGTATTTCACTTCCTGAGACCACAGGTTGCTTTGTCCGGTCAGGCAGCTGTGTGCTGCTCAGAGAGGGTGCATTTACAAGGAAGCTGCTCAAAACAAGGCTGGCTGCTTCCTTCCAAATGGGTGGTGGCATCTGTGGATGGAAAACCCATGGAAGTGCCCTGGGTCCACCTTTGCTTTGGAGACTGTGAGACAGCATGCTCAGAGCCTGCCGTTCCCACCGTGCTGCTGTGTACAGTGCTGGAGATGGCAGCTTTAGTCAGCAGGCTTGCCTGGCTGGGAAACGCAAGGAGCCATCCAGCTGAAGAGGGAGGGTGGCAGGGCAATGGACAGGCCCAACAGATCACCTAGGTAGGGCCACTTGGTTTGCAAAGGACTGTGGGGAACTTGGCCCAAACCAACAATGCCCAGAGTCTGGAGACAGAAGGACTGATGTCTAGAGTTGATGGCATTCCTGCTCTCCTCCACGTCAAGACAAAGTTGAAGTCCATCCAGCAGCAGCTCCTGGATGCAGGAAAAATACAGATTCTAGGAGGATGGCAAGTTACCATGGACTGTCTTCCCATCCCATCACAACCCATGCCCAACGGTAAAAGCTGCACTTCTTTCCTCTTCCAGCTTCACCCCCGCTGCAGTCCTCTGGCACTGAGAATAATGCAGGACAGCATGCTAAGGTCTGTGTTGGGGGAGCAACACAGGATGGGCACAGTGACATTGGGAGCAGCAAAGCATGACAATAAAGATGGGGAGGTGTGACCCGCAGGGAGGGAGAGGGACTGTCCAAGAAGCAGGACGGGGAGGGGGAAAGGAATAAGGGTGTTGTGGGCAACATATTAGGAAACTCTGTGCCGTGGGGAGATCTCTGTTTTGGCAGGACACTGCTGCCCAGAGGCACTTAGTACTCAGGCTTGTAGAACAGGGATTGGAGAGAGCATCTCTCCAGTGGGCCAAGGGGACATCCTCATGACACATAACAGAGCTGCCCCATCTCGTGCCTCTGCTGTTCCTCAGCTGCCGGAGCTGTAGGGGAGGAAGGGGTGGCCAAGGAAGGGGATTTTGTAAATGTTGGGACAAAATAAGCAACAAAGCTGTTGCAAGCTCAGCCACTGTTATTCCATATGGTTTGGTGTCCTGTGGCAGTACGTGCAGATAGGAGGGAGGCTTTGAGATCATCTGTATCCAGCTGTTGAGCGTGTGGGCCCCCAGGAAGAGCCCTGGGTCCGTGCCACAGCCTGTGTGGCTGTGAGCGAGCTCACTCATCTTCGGCTGTGCCTCTCTTCCTCTCCTAATGGAGACTGGCTAGCCCTCTGCCCCAGATCCTCTCTCCTCATTACTGTTCTCTGCCCTTGCTTGCTGCATCTTGTTTCATGGAAAAGGATTCACTGTGTGGGGCAGAGGCCACGTCTGTGCCCTGGGGGGTCCTGTTCTGCCTGGGAGACCTCAGATATTGGGGTAACCGGCCTAGGTAATTAACAGCAGTGGAAGGTGCTGGAGGAGTGCTAAGGTTGATTACATGCACCACAGCAGAGGCCCTGGGCGAGCACATCAAAGGAGGTCTCCCTTTCATCTTGCTGCTCTGAGCAGACGGCTTCTGAAGCATCTCTTCCAAGGACAATATGGGGGAGAACTCTAATAACCTTACAGTGTGGAGCCCTGCCAGTGCTCCCAGCGGCCGCTCTGGCGGCAGCTAAAGGGGCGCCTTCTCTGCTTCCACCCTAATTGCCCTTAATTGGCTCCTGCCTGCTGGCAGCAGTATGGCAAGGGCTCTCCAAGGATCACTGTGCTGGAGTGACAACGTCTGGAGAAGGATTGCCTGCCCCTGCGTTGCCCCACCTCCCTCCCACTCTTCCCCACCCACAAGAGCAATACAATAACCTTCCAAAGTATGAGATTTTTCTGTCCGTGTATGACTTTTTCTTTCCAGGCCCTGCTCCCTGCTTCTCTGGATGGGGCTTTGCCAGGCAGCCGGAGCAGGGGAGCAGTGCAGAGTCTGTGTCCCAAATGTGGAGGAGCGGGTGCACAGTGGCACTGGGCTGAGGGGGATACAAGAGTTGTCCCTTCATATAGCACTGAGACCATCTTGCCCAAGACCCTGTGTCGGTGCAATGAGCCCTGCTGCTCTGCTGCTTGCCAGGGCTGCCTATGCAGGTGACCAGAGCTTTGAGGTCCCCCATGCAGAACCAGCATCCCGGGTGATTCAGCCCACAAAATCCCACTTTCTCTAGGGAGAGGTGCTGCTGTACTGGGGCAGCCAGACAGGAATGGAGTTGCATCCCAGTGTGATCTCCTGGCTATGGCCTGCACTGTTATCCCGGGGGTGTGGAGGGGAGGCACGGAGGGCTACTTTCTGCCCCCGCTCTCTGTCCCAGCGCTGGGTGAGAGCACGTGGAGCTGAGGGCCCCTGCTGCCCCCCTTCCCCGGGAAGGGTTCTCCAGGACATGCTGGCCCTCAACGTGTCTGGCTCCAGTTTCCTGCAGCAGACCTCCCCGCGCTTTCCCCTCTCCGCTTGACACCCTCACAATCCGTTCCCTTGTGTCAACAGGAGGGTGGGAAGCTGCAACACGAAAAGCACTTTGTAGCCCCGACCAGGCACAACCCTGCCAGGCTACCTCCCCACTCCTGCTCCCGGCCAGGACAAACTCTTGCTGCAGCAGCAAAATATAGCTGAGCATCTTCACAGTCCCTCATGGTTACCCAAATCCTAGCCAGGGCCAGCATCCACAGGCAGCAGGCATCACGTGAGCAACATGCTCAGCGGCGAGCTGGCAGGGGCATGGGAAGGCAAACACAACACAAATCCAATTCTGATGGAGGGAGCTGCGATGTCTTTCCCGCTGAGGTTATTTTTAAACTGTTTATCAAAGGCTTGCTGCTCTTGGCAGCAGAGTGGGGGGCTATTTTTGGACTCCTGCTTCACCTCTCCACAGAGATGGGCTGGCATAGGTTCATCCTTTCTTTTGCCTGGCACCCTCAGACCTCCCGCGGTCTCCGAGGTTTGCCCCGCTAAGGTCACCGCTGTATGCTCACTCACATGCAGAGGGACTTTTTAAGCAGGAGGTCTGAGCTCAGGCACAGCCTCATAATTAGTCCTTTTTAGCAAATCTCCTCTCATTCTTTCCTGCTGTCAGTGTCAGCTGCTTGGGTGTGGGCAAAATACATGTTTTTGCCTGCTATTGTCCTTCAGGATGGTGACATTTGTCCTGACCTACGCCTGGCACTCTGGAGCTTTGCATTCAAGTGATGTCTCTGCTACTGGCTTCCCACTTGCTGCTGTCATATCACTTTGCCCGTCTAGAAGAGCAAGGCTGTATTTCCCTACTCCACTGGGTTGCTGGGACAAGTAATTGGGGCAGGCTGATTGAATACTCAACGTTGTCCTCACAGGGCCTCTTCTCTGTGCATGGGTGAAGGACATGACAAGTTTCACTGAGGTGTGACATTGGGAAAGGTGGTCTGGTAAGGTGGAGCTCAAAGCAAGTGCAAGGAGACAATAGGGGTGTGTGGAAGTGCAGCAGCTGTGTGTTGGAGTCAGTGAAAATGCAGACTAAAATGTCAATGCAAAGCAAGCCATCAAGCTTTGAGGTTAATAATAAGCTGCCTGAGTCTTGACTGTGCAGAAGAAAATCAGTCCTTAAAAGAAGCTCACTGGCACAATGCTTGGCCCCGACATAGTTATCCACAGAAGCCCGAACAAATGACTGGCCTCATTACCGACCTGCAGCCAGAAGCATGGCTTGAGATACTCTGGGGTCACATAAAGAAATCAGCACTGTCCACACTGCCCTTGCAGTACCAAGGGAAAAGTCTTGGAGAAGTCTCCCAAGAACATCAACAAATTCAGAGATTTCCTTTTGCTAAGAAAGCACAAATTTTCTGCTGAAGGAAGATTTTCTACATTCAAATATGATTTTGGAGAGCCAAAGGTATGTGCAGCATCTCCTCCAGGAATGAGGACAGAAGAAAGGCAGTGCTGGCACATGTGAGATTTTGGACTCAATGAGGATGGACTTGTCTTTTCTTACAGGAAGCGATTGGATGAAAAGATGAAAAACACTTACCTTCAAGACTGGCAGGGCTGGCTAGGTATCCTTCAAGCTATACAAGCATACACAACTGTGCTCTCAAGTCCTGGGAGTTACTGGGCAGATTTCTCTGAAATGAGAGACTGGTGGGAATCGAAAAGGCCCGTCGGCACACACACAGGAGAAAATGAGGTGGAGCCCATTGTCATCTGTGACAATCACTCAGTCACCCCTGTGGCCTAGCTGGTCACTATCTCCATGGACAAGATAGTCAGAGGGGGCTGATAATGCTTGGGGGGTGGCGGATCAACAGCAAAGAGCTCAGGGGGAAAATCCTTAGGGGTAAAGAACCAAGGGGTAAATGCCAAAGGAGAAACATGGGTGAGGGAAGGGAGACACACCTCCACGTTGAGGACACATGGCTATATCCAACAGCGCCCACAAGTGCTGGCGTGCCAGCACAAGGCAATGTGTCTGGGGAAACACAGTCATTCAGATTTCTAAGCAAATTAGGAATAAAATGGGCAGGGTCACTAACCAGCTCCTGCAGACATGCACCAGGGGAGGTGACCACAGCATGTGGCTCACTGCAGGAGCCAGCACTGTAAGCGTGGCCAGGACAAACCTGCTGGGGAGGACATGCTTGTGGAGTGAGTCCCTTGGGTGCACTGAGGCTGCTGGCACGAGAAAGCGCTGCTGGCATGAGGTGTCACTGAGGCAAGTTGCCCCCCGACATCTCTGGGCATGTGGATGTGAGCAGACATTCTCGCGGTGGGTAAAGGTTATGCCATGTGGCACAGTCAGACAGGCACGTTCACCATGAGAGGGTCCAAAGGAAAAATCATGCCGTTGGCCCTTCCTCTTACTAACAGGGAGGGACTGACTATGAACAGTAGGATGATTGGGAAGTCTAGGGCAGTGACCACGAGAACCTGGAGCCTGCCTGGATGAGGGAAGAGTTCACTGTTCCCGGTCAGAGACCTCAAGAGGACAGACTTTTTGGAAGTGAAAAAAAAGGAAGGGAAAAAAAAAAAGAAAAAAGAGAAAAAAATACAGTGCCAAATGTGCTGTTGCTGTGAGCAGGATTCACAGGTCAATGAAAGCAACACTCACCTTGTCACTCTATAGATGTCCCTCAAACCTGGAGTCAGAGCCTACCTGGTTGCCTTCTGCCCTGGGCCACCTACCAAGGAGAGATGGAGAAAAATGCATCAGAGGGCTTTGCATACCAGTATGGGCAAGAATCTGCCGTAGGACCTTTGCCTTTCTGGGGCTATGACAATACAGGAGGAGGTTTCCCTGATATCAGTGCAAAGACCTCAGGCTGGAAAAGCTCTGGGTTAGAAAGCTGGGGGAGAAAGGGCTTGGTGCAAGCTGGAAAAGAGCCAGGGATCTGAAGGAACAGTGGGGAGATGGACATCATCTTGGACGTCACAGGGAACACTGACAAACATGAATGCAAGCAACCCCCAGCACACTGCTAATATCCAGAAGGGTCCTGGTGTGTCCCTTTTTATCCTCCAGGCATCCTTCAAGCTGTCCCCAGTAGACATTGTAGAGGCCTTGAAAGCTTCATTTGACAGTGTTTCTGCTGTGTTTTGTACAGCTTCCTGATGGGCTCACCACCTACTCCAAAGCCTGGGCCAGGCCACCCAGCCGTGTGTGTCACAGCAGGTCCCTGAGGTGACACAGGGAAGAAGGGGAAGTGATGGCTTAGTCCATGCTGGGAGAGGCCCAGGGGTCCCAGGCCCACCTGGCAGCATTACCCCTCTGCTTTGGGCAGCAGAAGCAGGGACCAAGACACAATCCCAGGCACAGCAGCTGCTCGCCTCCCCATAGGGGACACGCTCCCCACCTGACACTGAGACCGTCCTCTCCTCCTTTGTGGCATGAAACAAAGACCGGAGGGAGGGAAGGAAGTGACTTCTCTGGAAGCGATTGTGGTGGCGGGATGAGCACCCATCCCTTTCCAGACAGGCGGAGCAGTGATGCCCCTGGTCCTTCAGGCATCCCCTCTTGCCCCCCATTCACTTCTAGTATCCCCTTTCTCCCCCCTCCGGCCTCTCCTTCTGCAACTGGGAGAGAGGAAAAAAGAAGGAAGAGAAAGAGAGAGAGAGAGAGAGGGAGGAAGCGGATCTGGGGCACTGGCTGGCAGGCAGACAAGGAGCGCGGCAGGGGCGGCTGGGAGCCCGGGACGCGTGGACGCTGCCAGGGCCTTCTGGGCTGCGGGGCATGTACGTGCGGTCAGCAACGTGCAAGCCGGTGTGTGTGCCGGGGCCGGGAGGCACGCGCTGCTGTGCCAAAAGGCCTGGGCTGGCAGCCGGCGTGCCCGTCAGCTGAGGCTCCCTGCACGCAGCCCCCATCAGCTGGCAAGCAGCGGGGCGGGTGACCGGTGACTGACTGCTCATCCCTGGCCCCCCCCCTGCGCCCAGCCAGCTCCGACGGGGGCTGCACCTGCCCCAAGGGCAGCACGTGCCACCACGCACATCCCCGGCGGCCCCTCCGGCCCCCCGCCGCCGGCTGGTGCCATCCAGGTGATCACAAGTTTCCAAGCAGGCGGGTGTGCTTTTCTATCACACCAGCCCACCTGCCATTTTTGACCAAAGAAAGAGAAATGGTGACCTCCTCCGTCCCAAGGCCACGTGCCTCCTCCCGCTGGCCCGCGGGCGATGCCGCGCTGGGGATCACGCTGCTGCTGCTCCCTTCTGCCTGTGTCAGCAGTTTTGGAGCGGTTCCCAGCCCAGCAAGGCTCCCGCGCCCTTGAGGAGTCCGCAGAGCAGTGAGGCTCCTCCCTCCGCTCAACCCCCTGCAGCCTGGCCGCGCTCCTGCACCCCTCTTTGGGAGCATCCTGTCCTGCTCCTGCTTCTCACCCACCAACTCAGGAGAAAAAAAGAGGTCTCACTTGCACCCCCCACTGAAAAATGTCTCCCCAAATGCACCCAAAATTCATATTCCACACTCAAGCACAATTTCCCCTACATTCATATCAAACTCACACAAAGGGGAAGGGAAGGGAAGAAGGGAAGGGAAGGGAAGGGAAGGGAAGGGAAGGGAAGGGAAGGGAAGGGAAGGGAAGGGAAGGGAAGGGAAGGGAAGGGAAGGGAAGGGAAGGGAAGGGAAGGGAAGGGAAGAAGCAGACACAGTGGAGCATTTTATAAGATGTGGTTTCTTCATGTGCACCTCTGTGCATTATGTCATGGGCCAGCTGGGAGTTAACTAAGTGTTAGTCTCCTTCTCCTCCTCATCTCCTGAAAATGAACAAGGTTTCCAGCTATTTTGGAGGCTGGAGAGCAGTCTCCAGAGCCGGAGGTGTGCTGAACCCATGAGTCAGCAGCTGTCAGTAACGGTTACACACACGTGGGTCACACCGCTGGGGTAGGAAAGTCCCTGTAATATCACGCACCGGACAATAGGCACGTAGTAACTTGGCTACTTAAACCCATCCTTGGCGCAACTAAGAATATATCAACACCACAACCAAAGTGTCCCTACGTCCCAAAGAGCACGTATTACTTCAGCTCTCTGGGGAGGTAGTAGCAGCACAGCTATGCAGGGATAGAGCCTGCAGCAGTCTCTGTGGGTCACGGCTGTCATGCCAGTGGCTGTCAGCTGCGTTTCACTGCCATCTGCACCTGTGTTTGCTCACTTTTGGTATATCCAACCTACTTCAACTACTCCTCAGAGTAAAGCAGACCCACTGAAATACTCTGAGAAAGATGGTCACCCTGCAGCAGACAAACCCAAGCGGAAATGGTAGCGCGTGGTGTTGGGGGGGGTGGCTGATGCCTTTTCAGGGTACTGAGATGCTCCTGGTCAGCAGGTTACCTCCTTTGCTGGGTGTCACTTGCAGAACAGCCCAGTGGGGCATTGCGGCAGAGCCCTGGCTCTTTGCATGGGAAACATGAAAAAGGCCGTGGGCAGGGAGAGGCAAATGACATGGGGAGGCAGAACCACCAGCTTTTGAGCTCACACCAGTTATGCTTGTAAATATTTTATTCATTTCTCAGTTATTCACTGTAGCAGCCCACTATCTAGCCTCTGGCTATCAGAGGGCAAAAGCATTAAAGAGCTTTAAGTGTATGAGCAGGTCTGACATGTAACAACTGCTGCATGAAGACAGCACTTTTCATCTTCATGTCCTTACTGTCCTGGCCAGCCCCAGACCCCTGGCTCTGCCCCTGTCCCTTGCTCCTGCCCTGCAGCATGCCTGAAGGACACATTACTGGGAGTAATTTATACTCCCAGTCCCAGCAAAGTATTAATTTTCTCTGTATGGGGTTCCAAATAATAATCCAGGTTTCTTGAAGCAGATGAGTAATTACGTATCTATAAAACTGGACAAAGCTAGATTGGTGATGGGCTGCCATCACGTTCCTTTAAACAAAGGAGGCAAATGAGGCAGATCTAATCACATCCTTCACTCACCCCACCCTGCAAACTGCCTTTGCAGTGTTCAGTGAGGAAGGGTGAGCCTTTGATCCAGGTGGCCTGAGCTGAGCAGCTAAGATGGGTAGAGATGCAAACAAAGTGCAAGCCCAAACCAACCCTAGAGAGCTCTCCAAACACGGGGGCTGTTCAGTGTTGTGCTTCTGGTGGAAAGGCTTCTTGGCCTGTTGGCCGAGGCATGGCAAGGTCCAACAAAAGCATGTTGGACTTCATTTCAGACCACTGGGCACAGCACTGGGGTGATGTGACAACCTCTTTGCCACCACGGGGCTAAGGGAAAGGCCCTGCTCTCCTGTACAGCTCTGCCCATCCCGTGTCAGGTGCCGGCTGGTGCAGATAGCTTTCCAGCTCCATGCCCAGGACACCCCCTCCCTTCCTTGCCCAAGCTGTCAAAGATGGACACCACCAGCATTTCCTTCCTCAGGTTCTTCATCGCGAATGGCATGACCAGATGAGCTCAGAGCCTGTGCAAGCAGCAGCAGAGGAAGCAGGAAGTTCCCACTCCAATTTGCGAGAGCCTGTGGCATGTGGGCAAGGCTGGCCACTGCAGAGACTTGTTTCTGGTGTCTGTGGAGCAAATTCAGTGGGGCACTGCTGAGACAGGAAAGTGGGACTGCGGAGAACCTGCCTTCCCATGTTCTCCAAGATCTGTTTGTTTGACAGTTTTGTGCTTTCTGCCATTCACAGCAGAAAAGGTGGGTGCTTACACCAAGTGGATGTCAGAGGAGGTTCAGTTCTCCCTTTCTGCCTTTGGAAACCAGCCAGACATAACTCTGCTGGGAGCATTACACCTGAAGGCAGGTGAGGAAATCTGGATCTTGCTGACGACAGAAAAAGGAGATGCAAAAGATGCCAAGCTTGTCGGTCCAGCCAGGTGACAAGGGCAGATCCCCACCTGCTGTCAGCTGTTGCAGCTTCCCCTACGTCAGCAGCCCTTTAGCAGACCTTTCCTGAGGCAGTGCTGCTGGGAGGCTGCTCTTTGCTGTAGGAAATGGGAGCAGCAGCTTCTCTGACTGTGTCAGTGTAGAGACCTCAGCCAGGGTGCCTGGCCATTTTCCTGCTTTCCCCAGGGGCCCTCAGCTCTGCCAGGGCATTTCCCACCCCCAGCCCCCTGGGACCCAGTGATTCCCCCCAGGGCCCCACTCTGGGCAAAGGTGGGGATGGCTGAATCCTGTGGCAGTGGAGCTTTGTGCCACCGGCAGGCTTCCCACCCGTCCTCCACCTGTTCCTCACCTTCCTACCAGCACCGCCCCAAACAGCAAGATAGCTGCCTGCGGGAATAGCAGGGTGTATTAGGCTGAGGCTACTTACTGGAGCTGTCTCTCCAAATGCCTTGAAAGCTTCTCCCGTCTCAGCCCACGTTTGTCCCTCTGCTGCCAATTTCAGGATGCTACACCTCTGAATTCACCCCTTCGTCACAGAGGCACAAGCACAGTGAGGACCCCCGTGCCTCTTCCCTGTCTCCTCCAGAGAAGCAAGCAGGTCACTGGGGGAGAGGAAGAAGAGGGGCCAAGAAGTAGCAGAGGGAGGAGTTGGGATCAGTCGAAATCAGGGATGAAAAGCGAAAGAAGTGACGGGATCAGATAGGGGAAGGGGCAGAAGGAAGGAGCCAAGTTAAGGGATAAAGTATAAGGACTAGAAGGGAAGAGGTCACTCAAAGGGAATTACAGGGGTTGTTTAAACCAAGAACTACCTAGGACAGAGACTGCCTCCATGGTTGCCCAGCCTCTAGGCCTGGATCCCAAATGAGCAACGAATTAATAGATGTGTGAACTCAGAGCTTAGAAGGGAGGTGAATGGGTGGGAATTACCAGCATTCGGAAAACTGAGGAGACATCCAGACCCAGAAAGGCAAACATAGAAAAAAGCAGGAAATGCAAAAGCAGCCAGGCCTCTGCACTGAAATCCCTAACACAAAGAGGGAAAGCGAAGGAAATGATGAAACCAAGCTGGCACACTGGGAAACAGCCTGGTCCCGCCATGTACCACCAGTGCTGCTTCGGGGGAGCTTAGCACCGGAGCACTCCGTTTGGGAAATGCCGCTCTGGAAATAGCCCGCTTGGTAGTGAGATCATTCATTTTTCTCAGCTGGAAACCTGACCCTGTCGCCAAACTTATTTTCCAGACTAGAAGCTGACGTTCATGGAAAACTTCGGCCCCGAGGTCCAAATAGTGAGATCCCCAGCTTGTCAGTGCCGGGGTTCAACACCTCGGCAGGCTACACAGCAATCTCAGAAGTCTCTTTGGCCTTGTTGCAGCCTGGCTGGTGGCTCAGTTGGGGAAGAGGAGCACAGCCAGTGTGACTAGGTGGCTAGTCGCACTCCACACACTGTGACCAGCTCCCAGGCAGCTCGTGGGCTGGCTAACGTTGGGTATGCATGGCGTGCTCATTAGATGGTCTTCAAAGAGATTTTACAGGGGCCAAAGCCTGGCAGTAAGTGGCAAGGGCGTAAGAGGGCTCAAATAATACCTGGTTTGATATTAGGTCTCCTGGCTGCTATTAAAGGGAGTTAATTCCTCCTGGATCTCTGGCAGCAGGAGGGGACATGTTTTTGGAAGCCATTTCTGGCTTCGAGCATCGCATAAATGAGTGTGGATATGTCAAACACTTTCAGTCATGGCTTTTGTCACGGAGTCATGACTCTGCCAAACCACCATCCTACTTCTGAGGTTTTGGGCGACTTCCACTGCGCCATGCTGGGGATGTGAGCCATTGCATCGGCAGGGCACCCCCCCACCCCGGCGCTGCACTACCTGCCATCCGCGCTGCTTCGGCTGCTCTTCCATAAGCAGTTGGCCCCAATCCAAAGAAAACAGCAGCAGCGCTGCCATGCCATTGCAAGCATCTGCGGGAAAGCCAGGCCTGCCGCGGGCGAGCAGCCTTCGTGGAGCTCCAGGTGAGGCTGGGCACGCTCCAGGCCCTGTGCCTAATATTTGCCGTGACACCCAGATAATATTTGTGTGTGGCTGGCAGGTGCTCACCTCACTCTGGCTGGGGCGGTATTTGAGTGTGTGGTGAAGGTGTGAATTATACCATTTCAGGCACTGCAGAGCACTTGAGGGACAGCCAGGGCTGCAGGCATCTCCCCTGCCTCCAGCCTTGGTTGCAGGCAATCTCCTGCAAAGCCCTCGCCTCCCTACCTTGCCCTCTCTGCAAAAAGCACCAGGCTGGGGGGACAGGGTAGCTTCAGAAGCTCCTGGCCACTTTGTTCTCAGGCACCGCAGGGGGAACCAAGGGATGATGCTCCTGAGGAGGAGCTGAATTTGGAGAGTCAGGAGCACACCAGCTGGGACGCTGGAGGGGACTGAAATGCCAGGTGTCCGGATGGAGGGGTGGCCCCGCGGGCACGAGAGTCCCCGCTCCTGCCGGCAGTGAATAACCATTATCCAGGCCGCCTACAAAGGCCGCTCGCTGCCTGTGGGCAGACGTGATTGCAGGCACAGCCTCCGCTCTTGCGCTTGTGGGAACTCGGCAGAAACCCTCCCGCTTTCCCCTGGGCTCGGCTCAGCTGCGCTGGGAGATTTGCATTGGCAGCAGGGTGGTGGGGAAGCTCGCCCACCCCTTGCCCGCATGCTGCCAGCGTCCTGCCCGTGCCGGCAGCCTTTCGCCTGTGTGAACTTTTTGTCTCTCATGTGAAAGGGGAGCATTTTTCAAAGGAATCATTTCAACATTGGCATCTTAATTAGAAGTGGGCAAATGGCACAAGGAGCCATACCTTTGGCTCAGAAGCACACCTTTGCCCATGCGCTCCTCTCTTGCCTATAGGCATCCCCCTCTGCCACCAAGTCCCCAACGACCTCAGCTGGCCGAGCCCCTCAATCCACGCTGGCAGCCCGCAGTGTGCCCGCAGTCCCCCGCTGCCCTCAGCCCAGCTGCGTGTTATGCATGGCTGGGTCAGTGCCCCCTCCATCCCCTCTCCCAGCCTCCTGCTGCTCTCCCAGCCCAAGGACCCTGCCCCCTTCCTGCCTCCTCCCGGCCACCCCTTGCTCCTGACCCTCCTGTTACCTATAGCTGCAACAGCTATTCAGCCTATATCTATTACTAAATGAAGAATCCTCTGTGAAGCAGCAGAAAAGCCCCGGCTGTACAATGCACCCAGAGTGAAAAGGGAAGGCTGTTAACACCACTTGGAAAGGGGCCTGCATTTGACAACAAACACAGCCAAGTTTCAAGCTCCTTGCTAATTAGTCTATTAGCTATGTGAGCAGAGAAAGCCTCTCACCATCCAGCGCAGCTCCGCTCTCGCACTTCAGCCCCGTCACCTCAGGAATCCCCTGCCCTGTCTCCGTGGCGCGGTGCTACGTAGGCATCACACCAGCGGCTGCCTGGCCACTCGCCTGCGCCTGGACAAGAGAGCCAGCCGGAGATGGTTCCTTGCCGCCGACTTTCTCTAAGGGACAAAAGCTGCTTCAAGAAAAGGAGCCAAAGCCCCAGGTGCTGCTGGGATGCTGGGCTGCGGAAGGAGAGGGCAACCTGCAGTAACCCACAAACCCGCGCACCCGTGGGATGGACGTCCCCAGCCTGATGGTGGTGGCAGGAGCCACCAGGAACAGCCCTGTGAAGAAGGTGTTGGGGACAACCTGTCCCCCTGCCAAGCCCCACACCTCCTGGCCATGCTCGGGCACCAGCAGAGCCAGGAGCCCAGGGAAGAGGTCGCTCCCTGGTGCGCCTTCGAGCTAGGAGCGAGCAAAACCATCACTGTTCCCCCCGCTGCACGACCCGCACGCTGCTGCACCCCCAGCCTTTCGGCACCTTTCTGGCAACGCAGCCAGCCAACCCAGCAGAGAGAGGCTCCCAGTGCTTCAGCAGCAGCTGGGGAGCATCTGTCCGTGCATCCGTCCATCTGTCCATCTGTCTGTCCAGGGAATGGGTTAAACAGCCTGTGCCCCACCCCTCGAGGCCAGCCTGGGCTTCCAGGCATGGAAGGGAGAGGCTTACAGCTGGGGCTCATTACCAGGCAGCCATAAAGAGGGTGGAGGCACTTCCTCCCACACCGATCAGAGGAGCTTTGCAACTGTGTGCCCTGGAGCCAAGGGATGAGGTCCAGGGCTTGTTTATCACCTCCTATGAAACAGGGGAGTTTTGTCCACACCAAGGAGAAAGCTGGCTGATCCCACCAAGAAGCTGTGTGTTACATGCTCCCGAAAGTGAGGGGACTGCTTGATGACCACGTGGTCTGCTTTGGTTGATTTGTCCAAATCAGGAGGGCCTTATTTGGCTGACCTGCCTGGGGATATTTATTCATCTAATATTCCCCCCACCAGGAGACAAGAGGGGATACTGTGTTCGCCAGCCTTTTCCTGAGGGTCTCCTGCTAACAGAGCCTGTTGACAGGCCACAAGGACAGATGCACCTCTGCTGCCTGAAAACACGGAGCTGCAGTGACAAAAGGTCCAATTCACTCCTGCCCTGTGCAGGACTTGCAGAAATCAAGGGAAAAGAAGAGGCAACCTTTCTGACTTGGCCACAGCATATTGAAGGATTGACACCAAAACCTCCAGATGCTGAGCTCTCTCCGCTTAGACAGCTTTCCAAAAAGACTTGGAGATCTTGGAGAAATTTAGCAGAATCCTAAGGGATGCACTAATAGCAGAGGAACTAAGCAGCAGCCATTTTGTCCTGCGGATGGCATGTTGCCTGGCCATCAACAGATGAATGGAAACCCACATGCCAAGGGATGCCGGAAGCACAGCCTTTTCCCTTGGAACGATGGGGAGTTCCACATGAAAAATGGATGACTCACTCTCCCAAACACCACAGTCAGACATGGAGGGGAGGAGGTCGTGGTACTCCTCCAAGCTCAGCCCCTGGAACAAACTTGCCAGATACCAAAATGAGATGTTATGAGATGTTTGGCTGGTGTGGCTGGTCTCCCTGCTTCACGTCCTCGAGCAGCAAAGCTGTGCTGGCTGGTAGAAGTCAATAGAGTAGATGCAATCCCCTTTGGTTTCCAGTGAAAGCTGGGAACTTCTAGAAGGCCAGTTGTAGCTTCTGAGGGTTGCTGGGATGGTCATGTACCTCTTCATCCAGCAGAACTGAACCAATTGCTGGGGCAGTTTCATCTTGTCCGAGCAGGACTGCCAGAGAAGGTACTTTCCAAGATCCCAGCTGTGTTATCCACTGTAACCCCTTTCTCCTCCCTTCCAAGCATGGGGGATTTTGTACTCCCTGTGGGATGGCCTTATCAAATGCTCTCGAGCTGCAATATGAAGTCTTGGAGGAAGCTATTCCCCTTGGTTTCATCCTGCACTGTTAACACAGGGGCAATTCAGCCAAGGAGTTTGGAAGAATTATTTATTAAAGAGTCATAAGATTGCTGAGGTCACTCATCTGTGAAATCACCGAGGAGCAGAAAATGGATCTTTGGCCTCAGGTCCTTGAAAATCACATAAACCTGTGGGGAATGTCTCTGCTCCAGCCCCCATCTGCTCTTGACAGATGTTTATACCACAGTGGCCTCTCTCATCTCAGTGCTGTAAGCCAGGCAATGGTCAGCCCTTTCATTGCCAATGCCTCCTCTAATGCATGTGGTGGGTTGGCTTTTCAGTGTCAACAAAGCTTAGGATCTAGTTTTTCCATGTGGCCTCCACCCAGCCTCTGTGAACATGCTTACCCTCTGGCAGAGGCACCCATTTGCTTGAGCCAACCTTCACAGAGCATTTGAGTTTGAAGGGGCGGTTTGTACGCTGCAGCATGGGGCTGAACCAGCACAGCCATAAGAGGATTTCCCATACAGACTATAGCATCAGGTCTGTGTGAAAAGGAAGGCAGCTCAGGTCCGCCTTGAACAGCCTTCTGCAGAAGTCTGGCATGGCTCTGAAGGACTCCTGTGGGTTTGCTTTCCCACTGACTCCCTGGAGGACTCACCAGCTTCAGCATGTTCTCCTCCTGAAGGACTGCTGTGAGGTCTAGTGGAGACTAGGCCCTCTTTCTCCTGCCATCATGAAAGCTCATTCAAGGATAGATGTTTACTCCATGCTTACCCTGAATTAGTGGTTTAGCTTCAGCCACAATAAAGGGTAGGCTTTATCCACCACTTCTCTAAATCTTTACTTGTTATCTAGCCAGCACCGGATGAGGGACCCATTCGAGAAGTCTTCTCAACTGATTCTTGTAGACAGGAATGATGTAATGAGCCTTTCTGGTTGAACGCCAGTTCTGCAGAGTTAGCAGCCTCCGTGGTGCAACTGAACCACTGCATTTCCCAGCAGGAAGTGATAGCAGCCTGTCCTCCGTCAGCTGAAGGGTAGGGTTGTCTGAACAGTGGGTTAAGCTTCACCTGGGCAACTTCCAGCTTGCTGGTGTTGTCATGTATCCTGCAAGGCTATCCACTTTTTGAAACAGGGAACGTGGTGTGATGTCTGGACAACATGGCAACATGTTCATTGATTTTCAGCAATGCCATTTGCATCACCCTGCAAAGACCAACTCACTGCTGGAACTGCATGGCTGTGCCTTACCACGTAATGGTGCATGACCAAAAACAGGGCTCCTGAAACATCATCTAGATATCTCTCTGCCCGAGGAGGGATACTGCTATCTAACCGGGCCTGACAGGTATTTGTAACACCTTGGTTTTGGAAATTTCTAGAGAAGGAGATCATGTGGTCTCTGCAAGGCAGTCTGTCTTAAGAGGACAGGAGCCCTTAAGGACTTAAATTGCTGAAAAGTTTTTCTGGATGTCTAACTTTGTGTCTTCTGGAGATGGAGAACAATCCATTCTGTTCCTTTTTCAGATACTTTTTACAAATCTGAAGGTTGGGTTTTTTTCCCCTTTCCTCTTCTTCTAAGCAGACTAAACAAATGCAGTTCTTTCAACATTTACTCATAGGTCATAGTTACTAAGCTGTTGATCATCTTCCATGGACTCTAATAGGTGTAAGCCTTTCTTGAACTGCATTGCCCAAAGCTGGATATATTCAGAAAGTATGAGACTTTCCTAATGCCACATAAAGTGGAATGATTGCAGCACACATGGTGCATGCAGCACTATTGTTTATATAGCCTAGTAGGGACGTTTGCTTTTCTTCACATCTGTGTGTTGTCAAGTCACTCAGTAATGACACCTGTCACCACAATAACACCTGTGTCCTTTTCTGAAGGCCTTGTTGGCCCCTTATACATGTGTACAGCAGATATTCCTGCTAAGACCTGTGGCTTGCATTTGCCCTTATGAATTGCATCCTGTTTATATCCATTTCACCAATGTCACAATCTGCTTGAACTCCCATTCTGATCTCCAAAGTGCCTGCAACAACCACGTGGCCAATCATCGGCAGCAAATGTAATATGCATCTTTGAAACCAACACCCAGGCTGATCATGCAAGTAGATCATAGCATTAGAGCCAGGACACATCTTCCTCATCTCCTTGCCCTCCAACCCTGCTGTAGAAGGACATTAGGCCCTTGCCAAATCTGTGTTGGCTATTACGTCTCACCTTGCTGTCATGGTCAATCTTACAAATAGGGCATCCGCTCCAGGGCCCTTGCCAGCACTGAAGGCAGCCTGGTAGGTCCGCAGTCCCATGGCTCCATTTCCTCTCGTTTAAGAACAGGTACTATCCCTCTGCCTTTTTTCCCTAGTCATCTGGAACCTCACCCCTTCTTCGTAAGATAATTACTACCACATCTGAGACCGTTTCAGTCAGGATTTCAGCAGAGCCAGTTAATCCGAAAGGAAAGGAGAAACTCATCTGAGGTCACTGGTGAAAGGACAAGTGAACTGGTGTCTCCGCCGTGGTCGGAGGGCACGCGGCTCGAACCTCTCTTCCCTGCTCAGGGAGCCTGCAGGTGCGAGTCCAGCACCTCCCACAGCACGAGGAGGGTACGTGAGCCTGCAGACAGCATCCTGCAGCATCTGGCCTGTTTACATAGCAGGGAGCTTTTGTTAACATCAGGAGGTTGGCCAATGAAGGGAAATTTTACAATTGCACCACACAGCTCTGTTGACTCAAAAGGAAGAGTTAGCTTCAAAGCGAAACATGCTCCACGTAGCCAGGCTCACGTAGTCCGGCCAGCTGCACAATGAGGCGTTTCAGTGGAAGGCTGGGAGGCTGCTGGATGGATGCACAACATTCACACGGGGCAGATAGCAGCTCTCGCTAGGCAGCTGGCAAACAGGCAGCTCCCGAGAGCCAGAGAGCGCCCTGGGAAAGGGGCAGGCAGAGAGGGAAACAAAGGCTGCCGGGTGACTGCGGAGAGGCTGCGGGTGTGATGCTGACATCCTCTCCATCAGGCAGGAGCTGGCAGCTGCCTCTGGGTACCCAGGAAGGGACAGGAGACGAACGGGCCGCTGAGTTCCCAGGCCCCTTGGGGGATATGACAGCAGTCACACAAAGTGCAGTTCTGCACATCAGTGAAGGGGGCTGCCCCAGCGTTGTTCCCCCCACCCCAACCACACTATTTTCCATTTCTTTTCCCAGACAGGAGTGGCCCAATACTCTGGTGAACCCTTTTGCCTTGTCCTTACCTTTAGCCATGAATGAATTTATTCTTTGCCTCGCTTTTTGGTCCAGCGGTTTTCCCAGCCGGGCAGTGAGAGAGGCAGGCGGGGGGAGCACTACACCCACCTCTCACTTGCTTCTCCCCTGCCCGCTGCAGAGCCGGGCAGCCCTGCACACCATTAATTACAGGGGACGGAAATGCCCCGTGCCTGATATCCGGTGGGGCTGAGTGATGACAGCCCGCTAATCATTTCCAGAATTTGTGATTGGAATTAAAGGGCCAGCTTCTCCTCTGGCAAGTGTGGGAAGGGCAGATGGGAGAAGGGAATGGCCCCCGTTTGGGTAGGGAAGAAACGAAGCTGCGCAGAATATTGCTGCACTGCTGGAGTGATTCAAGCACTGGCCAGCTGATAAGTGCTTTATGAGCCTGTGGGATAGCCGTGGATGTCCTGTGGGCTATCTCACAATAGCAAGTGGTTACAGCTTTGCAAGATGCCAACCTTCCTCCCCGCCCATCACACGCAGCACCTCCACTTCCAGAATCTGCGTGGTCCCTCCCCACCTTCTTATCCTCCTGGGAGAGAGCAGGTCCTGCCTCCACTCTGCCAGCCCTACCAGGCGATCAATATTGCCTGCTTGCCTGCTTTCCCAACAAGTGCCTGCATGCTCCCTCCCTTCTCACCCACTTGTGCCTGGGGGAGGCTTCCCACACACCTCCTCCAAACCACTTTCTCCACTGTGGTGCTGGAGAGCATAGGGAGCCCAGCTACTTGCTTTATCCCCAGCTGGGAACTTGTCCCACTAGATTCCCTAGTGCTCCCCACCTCCCTGATGGCTGGTGGCTGGGGGTGCTGTTTGGCTGGCTGCTCTGGGATATGTACATCCTTGAGAAGGAGCCATCTTTCATAGTTTTGTAGCTCAGCAGGACCCAGCAGCACCCCAGGGACTCTGCTTGCACGAGGAGTGCTTGGTCAAAAATGGCCCCATCAGCTCCTACACTCCAGACACAAGGTATGGCCCAGGGGTGCGGGACACCAAAGGCAGGAAAGCCTTTTATTATCATTCATGTCACCAAGAGACAAGCACTCCAGAACAGAAGCAAGCCTGTGTTTGCTGACCTGGCTCATTGGCCTGAAGCCTCCCATCCAAAAGCAGCCCTGGGAGGGTTTCTGAGATGCTGCCCTTTCTAAGCACAGACCAGAACTGTTTTCTCCTGGGAACAAGGCATTGCCCCCTTTTAGGGGCTTCTCACTTCTTTGCCTGAAGCTACAGGTCTGGGATATAAGGCAAGGAAGACCCCCATGGTCTTCCCGTACAGCTCTACCCTGGGCCCAGCTATGAAGCTCTTCTGAAGGGAAGCTCAGGGCAAAGTCCTGTGGAGATGAGCTGGAGAGAGCTGTGAAAAGGGAAGCCAGGGAGAGGGTGGGACGCCTGGAGGGCTGCAAAGAAACTTTTAAGTAATTGTGTCAGCGGAAGAAGAGATTGTGCTGTGGAATGGAAATTAATGAGCTGTCTGCAGGGCATGTGCAGGACAGGCTGAAAGCTTTGGGAGCCTCCTGGAGCTGGGTGGCCAGCTCCGGCAAGAGGGACATCATATGTAATACCCTTGTGTCAGTGCTATGCAAGGAGCTTTGGCAGCAAGCCCATATATTTTGGGATAAGCCTCACTGCCTGACTTCCAGATAAGGATTTTACAGAGTTTACTTGCTCCCAACTTCAAACCACTGCAGATGTGACATGTTTCCAAGCTTTAGGTGGCCACTTTTTCCTGACTGCCACCAGCAGCGCTGGGACATCCTTTAGCAGAGGTCATCAGTGGGTAAACTCCTTCCCTGCCTAGCCTGCCAAAGGCAGGGTTTGACAGCTTTCTGCAGACCCCATCTGCCCCAGCAGGGCAAGGAGGATGTTTGCAGAGGGCCTGGGATGAAGTCACAGTCTGGGAGGTCTCTTACTCTTTGCAGCCTCAGAGCTGAGCTCAGGGCCCGGCTAGGATCCACTTTATGAGCCGTCACTGTTTGATGTGAAATCTCCATCCTGAGCCCAGGGCTTGAGATAGATAGATACAATTAGCAGATTTGATGAAATAACCGAGATAAAATAAGGTGTCTGTTGGATGCAGGGCCAAGCCCAGCCTGGGATCATGCCAACACACACATTTTGGAGAGCAAACATGCATCAGGAGTGGAAATTAATTACCCGGGCTCGTCTATCACTGCTCTCCCTCCCTGCCTCTCACAGAGGCTCACACCCCATCTCAGTGCCAGGCTGCACGTACAGTACCAGGGCTCTGACTAAGGCTTGCCAAGGGATCCCAGGCAGCACGCTCCCATCTCCACACCCCGGCTGCCTCCAGCCCCGCTGGGCTGGGTGCTCACTCCTCAGACTGGCAGGCAGGGCAGAGCCATGGAGCAAGCCAGGCGGGACGGTGGCAGCCACCCACTTGTGCCTCTCACCTGTGCCCGTGGGCCCTGCTCTGGGCTGGTGCCAGCTCCTTGCAGGCGACCATCGGGGATGCAGCTCGCTGGCTAATGGGGCTGAGCAGAGCTGGGGATGCTGGGGTGCTGGGGCAGTGCTGGTTAGCTTCCAGGAGCGGGACAGTAGTTGCTGAGGGCTTGGGTGACAGTGGGGCCTCAGGGGGTGATGTGTAGGAGAGAGGACCTGGATCAGCCCTTCTCAGATGGAGGGCAAAGCAAGGAGGGACCCCAAGGACCAAGCAGTGGCATTGCATGCTGGGTATTGGGACAGGCCTGCAGTCGCATCCTGAGGGACATGGATGCTTGGAAGTCAGGGTGTGTTCACTCTGCTCCGGCTGCCAGGGCCACACTGTGGGAAGCTCCCTCCCTCCAAAGCCTTTAGTCCCACTTCAGTACATCCCTGAGCCCACAGCAGAGCTGGCACGTGGGTGCCAGAACAGGACTGTGCACTTGCAGCAGTGGAGGTGGTGAGGGGTGGGGGAACCAGCCCAGACCTCCCGTGATGCAGGGTACCTCCCCCAGGCTAGCCCCATCTCCTGGGCCCTCCCCTGGCTCCTGATGGGCTGCATCTCCTGTCACCCCACGGTTGCCTTTTCCACCATTGGTCACCAAGAGCTGAGCCCATCGGAGTTGTTCGGATCAGCCTGTCCTAGGTTGTTCCATCTGGGGATGCTACTGAGGAGCTGGAAACAAAGAAAACCCCGTACCACTGCCCAAAGATCCCCCACACGCTCTGAGAGCAAAATCCCTCTGGCTTGTAAGCAAGATGCAGCCACTTTTTGCAGCTTGTTTAGCAGACAGCATCCTAGCACCCCACTGAGGGGTTAGGTCAGTACCGAAACAATGAGAAGCTAGTACATCGCCGATGTCTTCTGGCTAAAGAGCCCCACGGCTTTCTGAAACACCTCATGCTCTGCATGCCTATGAACTTCTGCAAGCACCGACCACACTGAGACTGCAGCTTGCAGAAGAAGAGGGCTCGGATCTTAAGGAGAGCTTGGACAGTGTTAAAATCTTGGGACACAAAAAACCAGGCTTGGATGTAAAATACTCCAAGGAAGAGAGAAAGCTTGTAACCAGCTCAGGGAGAGCAGCTCATGGGAGGACAGGGAGCATGCTCCAAGGGATGGCACAGTGCAAGGTCTGCACACATACAGCAATTCCTGCGTGCAGTAAGCTCTTGGAGCAGTAGCAGGGAAGGGATTCAAACATGAGTCAGATGGGCGCTTACTTAGAGGAAGGAAACGGTCCAGAGGACAAACACCAGACAGTCAGGTGGAGAGCAGGGCCACCACCTCCTCTCCTGAAACACTGCTCTGGCCCTCACGTACCGCAGGTTCCTGCAAGGAGGAAGGGATTTGCTCCACCTGCTCAGCTCAGATCAACAGAAATGGGGGAGCTCCTCGATGCGCTGGCTAATAAAACATAGCAGCAGCCCAGGCACCCACCTTGTGAACATGTCCTAAAACACCCTGCCCACCACGTGCCCCTTGCCCTCCAGTGATGTCTGCATGTGGACTCAGCACAGCCGCAGCAGGCAGCCCGGACAGTGTGCAATATGAGGAGTGGAGACAAGGCACAGGGACTGAGACAAGCTGGTGAGCTGCCCGGTGCAAAAATTCCAGCCCTGCTTCTCCCCACTCTGTAAGAATTTACAGCAAATTTTTTTACTCCATTGGTATCTCCCTCAAACACACAGCCGGGTACTGATGAAGAGGACGGGCTCTTGGGCTCATAGGATGTTTGTTCCACAGAGCATATGTGCTGTCCTTGCAAATGGCACAGCGTGCTGCAAAGGCCTCTCTACCAGTCCTGAAGGATATACCCAATCTAGCATTAAATCTAGCTGGCTTGAGTGCCAAGAGCAACGAAGCTCTGGTCCCACAGACTTCAATATGAGTCATTTACCCCCAGCACGGACCCTGGACCATGTCCTCGTGGTGACTAACTATTGGCACCGCTAGCTCAGAGGTGTCTATATATGTTCTATGTCTACCTAGCTGCTGTCCTTTCCTAGAGCAAAGTCACCCCCTCCACAAACAGCCCTTAGGCTCTGCCACCAGTGCCATGCACAGGTCCTGCCCCTTCGCACTGGCTTGTTGCCTGCCCTTGCCTTGTGCTCTCCCTTCCCTGGTGCTGCAGCCAGTCTGTGGGGACAATGACTCTGTCCTAAGACAATGATGATGGCAGAAGTCCTCATAACGCAGCCCACAAGCACTGGCTGACACACTCAGTTCATGACCCATAGCGCCTGTCTTTTCTGGGTCCCTGGCATTTTGTTTTCCTTGTCAGGGCAGACTACACCAGGCACTGGGTATTTAGAGACCCCCTCCCAGTCAGTACAAGGTTTTCTTGGCCATCCCAGCCCCACCGGCTGATGGGCATCTCAGACAATCAATACACACAGTGTACTTGTGTTCTGGCCCCAGGTTGTGAGCAGGATGGGCAAAGGGCTCCTCTCCAGGGTTTGCCTGGTGGTTTCATCCTCCTTGGTTACCGGGAAATAATATTCCATTGGAAACGTAAAGGAATAAGTACCCCTGTCCCCTCTGTGAGCAAACCGACCCCAAAGACACCGACCAGGCTGGAGGGGAGACACACAGGGGACCCCCACAGCTCCTCCCACTGGGAGAGAAGCAGCACAAGAGATCTCAGCCAAGCCACGGCTCCCAAAAAAATCTCCTTCTTGCCCCCTGCTTCCCAGTACCTCCACCAATGTCCCGCGCTCCATCCCTGCCCCTGCTGGGTCAGTCCAGCTGTGCTTGCTGTATGATTCAGTCATTTCCTGACATTGGGCACTGCGCAGGACGACCAAGAGCAGATGTACACGAGCAGAGAAGAGTGGGAGATCTAACACCGCATCCAACAGCATGCTGACAGCGTGTTGGGCAAGGGAAGGAAAAAAAAAAAAAGAAAGGAGAAGGAGAGAAGAAAAAAAAAAAAAAAACCACACACGGCTCAATTCTTTCCATGTGCTGCTGCTAAGGAGGAAATCGCCTCCATTTGCTACGTGCAAAGCCGGGTGTCTGCACAGCGGGCCGGGAAGAGAAGCAAGCCTGTTTCCCAGGTGGGGAGGAGGGGCTGCCGGAGGATCTGCAGAAGGGAGGAAGGTGCCTCCCACACCCACGCAGGATGGGGACGGCGGGGCGGGGGGGGGGCGGCGGAGCAGTGGGCTCAGCTGCAGGTGGCAGGGGAAATACCAAGCGTCAGGGGCTGTGTTGGAGGAGCGCTTTAGGAGGAGTGCCAGGTTAGGCGTTGCCTCGATTTCCCCACTGCCAGGCTGCCAAACAGGGAGGGCAAATCTGGGCGCCTGCTGCGGTGCCCCGCTTTCGGCTCTGCCTAAAGGGAGGCAGCCCAAGGGAAGAGGCAGCAGGGGCTGCCCGGGGGCTCCTACTCCTGCCTGTCCTCCCAGCAGCAGGGGCTGCGGGAGAGCAGCTCCTTACCTAGCACCCAGTCTTGCTTCTTGAGCTGGGGTGCCAGCTGCACCCCCCTCCCCGTGGGGTACCATGCGCTCTCTCTCATCCCTCAAAACAGGGGCAAGGGAAGGCGAGGACCTATCTCCCACCCCCCTGCCTCCCTCTGAACAGCGTGGGGGGGTGGGACAAGGGCTACAATGTCCCCCTCCATTCCCATGACTGCAGCTCTGGCCTCTGTGCACACCGAGGTGCTGCCAGCCTGCAGGGGCATCTGCCTGCTGCTGTGCCCCTGTCCCCTCCCTGTGCCTCCTGCCCAGCCACCTCTGGTAGCTGCTGCCCTCGCCTCTCGTCCCAGCTGGCACCCTCCTCCTGCACCCCCCTGGCAGCCATCTCTGATGGGGCAGGAGAGGGGGAAGGATGCTCCTGCCCAAGGTCCCTATCGGAGGTGCCCCCAGACTGCTGCCTCCAGGACAATGGCAGAGGATGCAGCACCTGAGGGGAAGTAAGGCCCCCTGGGATTTCGAGGGCTTGTCTTGTGAGACACTCAGCATCCCCCTCTGAAGCCGAGCACCTCAGAGCACAGGGGTCGCCTCTCGCCAACCACTCCTTCCCCACTTCCACCATCCCCACCAACAGAGCAGCTACCCCTCCTTCACCCACACACAAGTTCCCGGGCTGGTGCCATGGGGCCCACGCTCCTCGCCCTACTCCACAACACAGCAAGACATGCTGCAAGCAATAAAAACCTGCCCCTCCTTGCCTGCCCCCAGTGCCAGGGTGGGGGCCACCCCACATGTCAGCCTCTCCAGGCCAGGGAGAGCCTTGTGCTGGCGGATAGTACCACATTACCTCCTGCACCCGGACTGGGAGGCAAAGTCCCTGATTAGAGAAGGTCTGCCACAATCACCCCCGGTCTTTGCAAGCCAGGGAAAGTCCATGGATTACAAGATGAGCAGGGTTGGGTTGGGGGTGGGGGATTAACCTAGGAACCAGGGCACGAGAGGTCCCTCCCGCCCAGCCTGGGACACATCGGTGAAAGATGAGGGGGTCTTTGCTGCGGCTGCAGCTCCCTCATGCCCGAGCCCCTGCCCAGCACAGCCCACAGAGTGCATGGGCTTGACGTCTCACCGGGAGACTCCCACGTCCAAAGTGTTTCTCCAGCTGTGAGTGGGCACCGCCAGAAAGACTGGGAAAATACCTTCCTCTGTCTGCAGCGTACACCTTGTCTGTAAACTGTAAAGTCAGCCTGGTTCCGCTCCAGGCTGCTTAAACACCGGCCCAGACCCCTTGAGCGCCTTCCCCATGGTATCTGCAGGCTCGCAGCTGCAGAGGAAGTTATAGCCCTCCCGGCTCCTCGCTGGGAAGCCACTGCTCTGTCCTGATTTGACCCACATCCCCAGGGCCTTGTCTAATCTCGTTTGCACAGGTGTCCCACAGGTGGGGAACCCTTGGAGTCCAGAGATCTGCATCCATGCCAGCTAAAGCACAATCAAGCTTTAGGCCATCGCTTTTCCCTGGGAAAAGACAGGATTAACAGGGCCAAGTGATGAGAAATCCAAATGGCCCCTGTCAGAAACTGGGCCTGCTTCAGGAAAGGCTTGGGAGGGGGAACAAGGTTTTGAAGGCTGTGGAGTCTTCGTCAAATCAACCGTAAAACACAGGGAAGCAAGACAGTGTGCAGCACAACCCATACCGTTTTGGCTGGTCCACACCTTTTCTCATAGTCCTGCTCATCCTCAGAAGACCCCATGTGATGGGTGCCATGACCCATTGCAGGTTTTTGGGGGGCACACTAGCATACAGATCACTCGGCAAAGACTTCTGTGATATGCAGAACAAAGCTTCAGACTGACATACCCAAGTCTCCAGCACCCCAGTGGGGAGAGGAGGATGGCACTCAAGCTCTCAAAAATGTCTCTTAGTTCACCTCCTGACCCACCCCTCTGGGGGTTATGCTGTCTGCAGGATGCCACAGGAATCGGGATCCTGGGCAGTCCACCCTGAGGCCCTCCCCGACCTTTTGCAAAGAGCAGAACTTACCTCCAAACATCTCCTGACACGTGGGACTCTCCCCATTGGGATGTCTCATGGTTCCCCTGCAAGGTGCCACAGCTGGAGACCTCCTGTGGACCTACTGCAGTGAAGAAGGCTGTCGGGCATAGGGTTGTGAAGTTGTGTGTCCTAGCTCTGCAGCTGCCAGCCAGCTCCCACTGGAGGGGCTGTCCAGCTCTGTATTTGCCACCTCTGTGCTCTACGGGCCGTACACTGTGGTCAAGAGCTGATGGTGCCTACTGAGGAAGGTCCAGTCCGTCTACCTGCAGGATGGGTGGCCCCCTTACCACATGGAGAGAGCGGAAGCAGCCCCAGAAGCAGCAGAACTGGGTGCAAAGCCTTGAGACAGTGGCTTTATTTTTCTTGGGAATCAACGTGGTGCCCAGAGGAGCTAGCAGCCCCCAGGCAAAGCAGGGGGACTTCCAACCGGGACCCCAGTTCATCTTCCAGGAAGGTGTGGGAATGTGGCATCTTCTGCTTGCTGGTGGTGAAGGCACAGTGGGGATGATGGCACACCATGCTGCCCGGGAGGAAAACAGCTCTGAAAGCGGACATCCCTTTCTACTAGGCATCTCTCCCTCTGTTGGTTTATGAATTTATTTTTCATTTTCCCTCCCTCCTCCTCTTCCTCCTCCTTCTTTCCCCCTAATCCATGAACAAGACTCTCAGAGCTAGAAGAGAGGCGAAAACCAGCACAGCTGCAAATTCGATCAGCCGCGCGCTGGCAGGCAGGCACGCACAGCTGGGAGAGGGGAGTGCGCTCTCACACACAAAGCAGCACCAAATGGAGCACGTGGACAAAGGCCAGCAGAGGCCGGTGACTCACATACCCCAGCCTCCATCAGCTTCAGACCGAGGAACATCAGCAGATGACTGAGGCTGGCAGGAGATACTGCAATGCTGGAGCCGTGCTGAGCAACCCACTGGCCACCCGAGTCAAGGATGGGCAAACTCTCCTGACCTCAGAGGCTGCTCAACACATCTTGGTGGCAGCCAGATGTAAAGCACCACGTTATCTTTTGTGAATCTGAGTCTAAATATTTATTTCCTCTTTCAGGTCCTGACACGTCCCCCCTCCCTCCTTCCCTCGGCAAATTGTCCATACCACCAGTGGCAGGAGGTGCATAAATGGGAGAGAGTGCCTGGTGCCACAGACCCAGCAGATGGGCAGAAAGGAAAGCTGAGCACCGATGAGATGTGGAGAGCCCTTGACATGGCAGAGGTGGGGAGCAAGGAGGCTGTTGTGAAAACTGCAGCTGCCACACCACAAGTCCCTGGTCTCAGGGTATTCTCTCCCCTCCCCAAAATAGCCCAGCAACACAGTGGGGCCTGTGATGGCTGCCAGATTCTCCTTGCTCAGCGGCCATTTAGTCTCCCAGAGAGGAAAAAGCATACTTACAGGAGACTCTGGCAGCAGAGCAAAACCGGCATCTCTGAGGACACGCAGCACCTTTGCAAAGAGCAGCACTGCTCCCCAGCCCTGCCTGCACCCACTGTAGCACCACCATGGCTGGGCCAGCTTCTCACCTTCCTCGTCTGTGATGGCAGTGGCCCATGCCAGGGCACAGCAGAAAAGCAGGAGTGAGAGAGGAGGGAAAAGGGCCCTGCACTGATGCAGCATCCATACCCACCTCTCAGTGGACAGTGCTGCAGCGTGTGGTGCTAACTGGGGACTTCAGGCTTCTTCTATCCTCTTTAATGCCTCCACCGCGGCAGTGCAGCCCTATGCCATTTGTTATGGCCTGGCTATACATCCCAGTGCCGGTCTCCTTGCCGTACAAGTTCCTCCCAGTTCCAGGCAGCATCACTTTTGTTTGGGATGGCTCACTCCCCAGCTTGACAGAACACAGACACGCTGCAGGCACCAGGAGGGAGGCCGGTGAACCATCGTTTCACCATGCTGCAGAAAAAAATGGGAGAGGATTCTGTACAGACCTGAGTGGTGGTGCAGCCTCGCCCAGCCCTGTCTGCTGCTGGAGCCCTCATCTTCTGCGATTTCTTCTTGCACAGCCACACTTCCCAGCACATCGGTCTGTGATGCCTGTCTCCCCTCTCTCCTCCCCTCCTCACCCTGCTGTGAGGACCACACAGCCTCCCCCTGATGCAGGATGCGTTGCAGGATACAACGTCATTCAGAGCTGTCATGAGGTATAAGTTTGAGGTAGCTGGAAAGCACTGGTATAAGCTGACCAACTCTCCTGTGCATAAGCAACCATATCCTGTCCAAACCAAGGCTGGAGCCTGCGTACCACTCACAGGTTAAAGATTGGGCACTGCCATTCTGGCTTGGGGGAGAAAGAAAATGAAGGCAGAAAAGGGTGGAAGTTTTAGGGTTTTCTCATCCTTCCTTCACCCCGACCAAACACGATCTCCACCCCAACAGCTCTATGAAAGCAGAGATACGAGGGACAGGCATTGCAGGTAGGTCCACTCCTGCCAAGTGCTATGAACATGCTGTCACTCTTCCCATGCCAAGTGCTGGTCTTCAGCTGGTTTTAACTTGGCCATACTTAAACCGTTCAGGCTGAACTTTGTCTTGCTGCTGGCTGCCTAACACTGAACTATCTATATAAATATAGATATAAAATACATAATTTCAGCCAAAATGATTCATCTGCTTCCAAGAACATTGTAAGGGGAAATACTTTGGTTTCTCTTGCTTTTGTTTCAGAGAAATCTGATGACCTTTTCTTTGAAGAGCTCTCGAAGCTGCATGTTTTTGGCATGCAGACTTGAAGTTTGGCAAAAGGAAAAGCAGGGAAGGCCTTTGGTTTAGTCCAGATGCACCCTTCACTGCCGCCAAACTTAGCCAAGTCTTTGAAATATTCCGTTTCACATGTGCTCCCTTAAGACAGCCTTACAGTGCTCACCGGCTAAATTCTGTGAAACTTTTCCCCTTTCAGGATGCGCTTCATCCAGGGGCTGAGCAGGATTTCCAGATAAGCAAAGCTGTGGATCGCTACGTTCCAGACCACAAGTCCAGTCCCTCCCTGAGATTAGGCATCTCCTGCCCCCTCGCACTCCCCGTCCTGGCCCAGGCAGCATAAGCAACACACGCACAGGCAGGTGGGGAAAGGAGCCAACCGGACCGAGAGACATGGCCACAGGAACTGCTGGGAGGAGAAAGGATTTGGGATGGGGATTTGGCTGAAGGGAAACTGGACTGGGTCCAAGAGGGAAAAGGAAGGTGAGCCTCCATGAGGACTCAGCATGAAGAACCGCAACTAACCGAGAGCACGGCACAAGGATGCAGAGGATCCTGCAAGGATGCAGCCCTAGAGAAAGCCAGGGTATCCCCAGAGCCAGAGGAAATGAGGAGCGGGGCGGGAGAAGGGAGGCAGCCAGCTGCTGAGTATCACCAGCAGCAAACCAGGCAAGGGCCCCGGCAAAACCAAGAGGTCTTGGACAGCATTGCAGGCAGAGGTGACAGCCAAAAGGTGCTCAGGGAGCATAAGAGCTGATGTTTGGGGGTGTCAGGACAAGACCACATCTGCTAAGAGGTTTCTTTAACATGAGGCATGGAGGGGAAGCTGCATATCATGGAAATATTACTATGAGTGCTCATCCTAGTAGGAGGTGAATCAGTCCTGCACCATGGTGTCAGGGTCCTGCCCTGCTAGTGGAAATCAGCAGAGCTCTCTAAGTGTGAGCTGAGGGTCTCGTAGAGGTGTGCAGGCTCCACGCTCTGAAGACAGAGGAGGGAATTCATTGGAAAGTAATAAACTGTAAATCGGGACATTGCTTCCAAACAGGGAGGGAGACATCCTGCTTGGTATGGTGCAAACGAAACCCTCCATGTGGCTCAGGCTCAGAATAGCTCCATTTGTTTATTTATTTTCATTGTGATGCTCTGGTTTTGCTTGGAAGCAGCCGCACTGAAATCTCCGCAGCTCCCAGGTCTCCGACCTCAGCTCCAGCCCAAAGGAGGGCAGAAGGTTTGGAGACCATCCAGGCAAACATTTGAAGCTTGTGAGCCTCACTTTGCACTAGCATTAAGAACCCCCTTCACAGTCATACTTCATTAGCTCTAGGCACCAACACAAACAATCTCTACGGCTGTTAGCTGGCCTTTCATGGGACTGCTGTTCTCCATGGATGAGTGGTCAACACTACCAGTCTCTGCTTTTACTTTATTTTTCAGTTAAGGAGGAAAATTTTCTTATCACTTTCTTAAAAATAAAATAAATTAAAAAAAAAGAAAAAAAAAATGCACTTACACTCACAAAGCAGCAATACCTTTTCATTTTTCCCCTAGAATCCCACAGGAAGTCCAGGACAAACCCTGCCACTTTTTCTCAGGAAACACATCTCCTCATCCTCGTTTCATACCTAGGCGAGAGCAGAAAGTTTGCATTCAGGCTGTGTCAGCAGCACGGGGGTGACTCGCCCATCCTCCAGCCAGGGTGCCAGCCAGTGACTCATCTGCAACGGAAATCGGGGAGCGTGAAGCAGAAGAATGGAGAAAGCAGTGGTCCATGCTATTCTGAGTGCGTCACTCCGCCAGGAGATGTCTTCCTGTGCAGACAGGATCACAGGCCCTGGCAGACACGATGGCCAGAACTGGACCTCAAGCTGTGGGGAAACCTGCAGTGGAGAGTGTTTGTGCATGCGAGTGTCTTCGAGAAAGGGAAGCATCTCTGGGCAGCTCTTCACTTAAATGTTTCTTATACATAGTGGCTGGAGATTTTCTGTTGGAGCTATTCCTTTGTATTGAATCTTTTGTTCTGTTTTAACAGCAGATTCTGGATTCTGCAGGGAGCTTTTACTTTTTAACACAAACCTGAACTCCTGAAGCCAGGCAGTTTGGCCAAAAGCTCTCCCTCCCCCAGTCCTTGATCCTGAAGCACCGGGGCTGCCTCCTGGTCCCCAAGCCCTGCTTTGCCGTGCTCTGCCCTGCCAGATTCTGCCCTGCCCTGCAAGGCTCTGCCTTGCCATGCCATGCTCTTCCCTACCCTGTCATGCTCTCCCCTGCTGTGCCAGGCTCGCATCCAGCATTGTGGTCATGCCACCATATTTTGTTAGCAGGGCATCCTGGCACATGGTGGGATCGGCAGTCCAACCAGGGTGCTGGGACTGTGAAAGGGCAAGAGGGGCACAAGCCACCTGGACTGCAGCTCCCAGGAGACAGAGCAGCATTGAGAAGTTGTGAGTGTGACTTTTTTCTTGACAGGAGCTGAGCAGTTGGAGAAGGAGCAATTTTTGACCAGCTCTGCATTTTAACCTCCCCCTCTAGAGGAGGGCCAGGTGGGCATCCGAACCAGGGTAATCCTCGAAAACTGCACAGCAGAAGTGGCTTCACAGGAGCATTTGGCCTCGGAATAAGGACCAGATGAGATTTGGCTGCTGAAGTCTTTCTGCCCTCAACTTCTCTGCCGCAGGCTGGCTCCTGCCAGCTGTTCCTCCGTCTCTTCGCTGCAGCACTGCCGGCTTTGGCCAAGCCAAGAGCTGAGCCTTTCCAGCCTCAAAGCTAGGAGCCTGCTGAGGGGACCTAGACCTTAGCAGAGCTCCTTAGCCTCACAAATTGATCTGAGAGCTCCTCCAAGGGGCAACGGCACTGCGGAAGAAAAGTGAGCCCACCATTTCTCTCCCCCTGCATCCGCAGGTGTCTGCAGAGCCATCAGATGTGCCGTGCTCGGCGACCTTGGGCGTCTGCTCCACTTTCTCTGGGAGAGACAGCCAGGGCACTTCCCTGGGCGCGAGCAGCTCCCACGCAGCGGGCCAGCGCTCAGTGCCAGGGGCTGTATGTACAGAGCCAGCCAGAGGTAAAAGGCAAGCCTGCTTTCTCTGAGACAGCCAGGGCCGAGCCCAGAGGAAGAGGCAAAGAAAGCCTTTGCTGTCAGAGTCAGGGTTTACAACCAGCTGTAAATGGCCTCGGTCCCTAAAGTTCCCATGGTGACAGTACTGGTGGGAACTGAGCTGTCTCCTCTGCACGGAGCTGTCTCCTCTGCCCCGTCCCCACCAGCCCTTCCCAGGTCGGGGTGTGCAGCTGCCTGGCACATCCCGGGTGAGCACACCCAGCTCCAATACCCCGAGATGGGGAACGAAGCGTGGCCCCAGCTCCGGGGGAGCAGCAGCCAGGGCACCTTGCATAGCATCCCTCCAGGGCCAGGCTGCAAATGCAGCAGCTTTGGGGTTTGCTGCTTCTCATTCGGCCGAGTGTGGGGGTTGGTGTTAGCCTCCACTCAGGCTCCAAAAGGCAAAAGATAGGTGATGACAGCAACGGATGGACCAGTTCTCCCTGGGACACAGACACAGAGCACCTACCACCAAAGCCAAAGGCAAGCTTTCTGGAGAGAAAGGGTGTTTGCAGCCCATAATCTTTGCTATAAGCTCCTCTTGAATTCACTAGCTAGTTTTCTTTGCTGGTGCCTCACCAAGTTGACTTACAACTCTTCCCAGCACATATTGCCTTGCTTGTTTTATCAACTTGCTTATTTAACACATTCACATGGGGGAAGGCCCGTTGCAGAGGCATCAGTGTGCAATGCAGATTTAGGTTTGCTCCCAACAAAGACTTCCCTTTGTCCTGCTGTGAGACCATGGGCAAATCACTTGATCCTTCTATAGCAAAGATTCCCATGCATTAAAAAAAGACATAGTTTTTCCCCTGCTTTTGCTCTGTTATGCTCTACCATGCGGTTAGAGAAAAATCTTGTGGATATAGATGTATGCACCACATCCCACGGGAGCTACTCTAGACTCCCTCCAAGTGGGACTGGTCCCACCAGATTATCCCCAGCGTGGACACTGGTGCCTGAGCTAATTACCCCATGCTCCCCATATAGCTGGTGGGAAGAAAAAGCATCTTTAGGACTTGATTGAGCTAACCTATTTGAGTTGAATACTTGAGGATGAAACAATTGATGCCCTGTAAGTGCTGCTGGCTGCTCATGAGGCCCAGGACATCTTGGTCACATTAGATGTCTCCACAGCAGAGCCTGAGACGTGGTCAGACAACTCATGCTGGCCACAGCAGCTGCAGTTTGGACACACAGATGGTGTGACGCTGGTGACTGAAAAAGACAACTTTCCCCAGTCATATTTCTGAGTGTAATTCCTCTTAAGGCAGAAGGCCTTGTCTTGGCTGGTTACAGCATTGCTGTGCAACGAATGTGAGTCACTGCTGTAACAGGCTGAATTACAACTCCTTGCTTGCTGAGTTTAAAACAGGAAGGCAGCTTAAGCAAACGGAAGGGCCTAAGCATGTGAAAAATGTTCCCTTTTCAAAACTGCCATTAGCCAATTGAAAATCTTTGTATTTGGGCTGCAAGTCTATGCCAAGTCTCTGTCTGAGGCTCAGTTCAAACACTCAGGCTATATAATCCCTTCCAGTCTGGGCTCATAATGGAAACGCCAACAGACCGTTAAGTACAGCAGTATTGCCAGGTTCTACTATAATTAAGCACACACAGGAAAAGGTATAAATAACCAGGTTAAATTAAGGCAGGGGCTGTGATTGAAGGAATCTCCGGGAAAGCCTGCAGCCTGATTGTGTCTGACCAGTTCAGGGGTGGTCGTCCAGGGACCTGGGTTTTGCACCTGGCCCAGGTGAGCCCTCTCCAGCAGATGCTGTGTATTAAAGTGAAGTCAACTAGCCATGATCACCTGCAGAGTGTGACGTTCCAGCCCCGAGGTCTGCACTCCTACCCTTGAGGCAAGCTCCTTTCTGTAAGGCAAGCTACACCTTACCTTACAGAAAGCCAGGTGAGCGGGAAAGTGAGATCCTTGCTGCCTTCTGAGCCACACTCAACCTTGCTGGGTTTATTTGCCCCATTGGGCGCCCATGTTTGTCGTTTGCCACCTTGTCCTCATTTCCACAACAATCAGATGACATGGCCTGAGGAAATGATGATGCAGAAGCAAATAGATAGAAAAAGTTCAAAATACAGCAAAGAAAGTGGCAGAGGAGGCAGAGGCTTCTTTCAAGGACGTTGGTCCCTGGGGACCACTTCATCCACAGCCTCAGGGTCCTCCGAGGGAAGCACATCTCTGCAGCATGCAGGTGTTGCAAAGCAGCAGCAGAGACATGGCAGGTCCGGCTCTCTCCTCTCTGCAGGTTGTTACCTCTTCCACGCCCTGGCTGTGTGACAAGACCCTCCTGCATGTAGATGCTGGGGAAAGGTGGGACTCCCACAAACAGGACAGTGGCCTGTCTGTACCAGCAGACAAGTAAAGCCGGGAAAAAAGGCAGATTCACAAGCAACACGTTCCCACGCCAGCCTCCTTCCTTGTGCTGATGGGTGCAAGAAGTAACGCCATGGGAATGCTGCAGGACTCTTGGATAAGGCAGTGTGGGCTGCAAGATGCACCAATGCCACCACACAATCCCATGCTTGCTTGGGACAGCGGTGCTGGCTCTCAAGCTTTTCAGCAGTATTAGCTGCACACACACGTCCCTCCCGGTTTTCCTCTTGTGATTCCCAGCTTGGTTCGACTATGTTTTCTGGGCCAACTCTTCTAAATTTGTACAAGTATCCAGGGAGCTTTAGTAAATAACACAGTAAATATTTGTTTTCAATATTTGTCTTTCAAAAAGACAATGAGGCAGCAGCCGTGCAGCCACGCACAAGGACATGGCCATGCGTACAACCTCAGGCAATCGCAGAGCACACCCCACATCAGAAAACTGAAGCTTGCTTTTCTATCTGAAGAAATAACCACCAGGATTAATGTGAAAAAGACCCCCCTCCACCGAAACCAGATACATGCATGCTCCAGCACATATGTAGATTTGTGTACGCTCATATATTTTTCTGACCACAGTCATCAAGCATCAAATCTCGCACTTCCCAAAAAAAGAAAAAGCTCATTTCCAGCCTGCAAGACCGACTCTGACCTCAGCCTGTGCTTCCCCAGCTGAGCTGATAACACTCCCAACCCCCAAAATATGGAGGCAGCTCAGAATGGAAATGTTAAAGAGCCGTAATTCCAGAGGATGTGAATGGCTAATTCTGTACATTCAAATGAAACAGAGGGGAAATATACTGAATGGAGCCCATGTATAAGATCATATGAAATGTAAAAAGACTTGTTGTTTGGCGCACACACTGCCTCTTCAATCTAGTTCTGTTTAAATGCCCATTCTTTTCGTTTGGCATCTCCTTGTCCCTCGATGGCTGAATCAAAAGAGGAACGAAATAATGACACAAAGATTTTAAAAAACTCAGCCCCAGCTGCAGCAGGGAGAAGCCTGAAGCGAAACGTGAGAGCGTACGGCTCTTTGTTAAGGTTTCCTTGGCTATAGAATATGGTATATGAAACGCCTGGCGGATCCCGTTTGGTCCTATGGAGGGAGAGCTCTTAAGGTGGCTCCCTTGGGTTTGGGGAGGGCTGCGGGAAGGCTTCCCTGCATTTGCAGGCAGCAAGCATCCCACCTGCGGAGACCCCAGGGCCCGGCCGGTTCCCCCTCCAAATGCCCTGGGGGCCTGGGGCACTCTCTCCCGGACGGTGGGTGGTCCAGCCTTTTTTTGTCTTTTTCTTCATTGTAGCTGTCACTTTACATAGGGAAACCAAACTCTGCAGTTCTTGTTGGGAGATGGTTCCAATTTATATAGGTTTCCAGGAAATAAATATGTTTTTTTCCATGCCTCTGAGGTATTTTGTGCATGCCCATCCCCAGCCAGCAGAGCCGTGAACACAAGCAGCTACGAGGCATTGGTGCCAGCGGAGCACAGCCCATGTTCCCCAGCCACAGCCTTTTCTAAACTCTGCATTTGGAAGCTGGTGGAAGAGTTGATGCCCTGATGACTGCAGGGACCCCAGCATCACCAGCCCAGCAGAGCCGAGGCAAGGCTGCCTGTCACCTCCTGATCTCCAGCGCCCACATCCATGGGAAAGTTCGGCAGGTCCTTGCACTAGATGCCCCCGCCGCAACCTCCTTGCAAATGCTGCAAGAGATAATGCCTTTTGAGAAAGGGCATCACCCAGAGCATCCACCTCTGGGAAGGAAAACCACTGTTTGCTCAGCTCTCTGGCTATGAGGAGCAACCAGGGAGAGAAAGTGCAGTGCGGAGGAGGAGGCTCATGAGGTCAGGGCCAGCTGTCCCTGCTGCCACCCAGCCACTTGGCCAGTGTCACGAGCGGCAACACTGAAAGACATCTAGTAAGTGCTGCGGTGACCAGCTCCCCACAGCTGAGCAGCTTTGAGCCAGATTGCTTAATCTAAACAAATGTTCTGGGAGCATCAACACTAACTCATTTTCTGTGGGCCGCAAAGTTTTCCTCTCGGAGGCTCTTCCAGCAGCTGCAGCTGATTTCTGCTTGTGCCCAGCATGTCTTCCCCAGGACTGCCCACCTTCATGGTCACCAGGGTGGTTCTCAGCGTGTCCACTCACAGACCCCAGCCCTTGGGACATGCTGGGATTGGGATCTTTCCAGGGGTTCCCTGTGGGAAAACCCAGTGATGCTGGGATGCCCTGAGCTAGCATCCGCACTGAAGGCCCAGTGGCCGACCTGTGCCACCTGGATACGTACTAAAACTATTCATTGGCGTTGATGGATTCTCTGTATTGTGTACTACCTGAGACAGACTCAGGCTGTGGAGTCCTTGTATGTTGTGCCTACCCCACCTCACAGCTTCTGGGCATGCACCGCAGGGCCAGCACAAGCGGCGTGCCATGCCCGACCAGGCAGCAGGATGCTTCCCTGCTGCAAGGAGCACAGGTCTGCTCTGCTCAACAATTTGCCTGGCAGGAGGGCCTTTGCAAACCACTGAGGAGACATTTCCAAAGGCCTCAGGTCACCCCAGCGCCCTTGGGTATCTTGGCTAAATCCCAGAGAGGAGGGCTGCCATGACCACCGCTCCCTACTGTCAAGGGCTGCACCCCAGCCACATGCCCTGTTGGCACATCAGGAGACTTGTCACCCGCCTGTCCCCAAGGCTGGTGAGGAGGAGCACATTCCTCCATGGCCACTGAAGCCATCTCATGACACTCGCATGTGTGGCTGCCTGGAGGCTAGCACGGTGCAGGGGAAGACAGCCAGAGTGGCCATGTGATCCCCTCGCTGCTATTCCTGGTCCCTGGGGAGGCTGGAGGACTGTCACATGGAGTGAGAATCACCCGGCTGCAGCATACAAGCCAGGTGAGTCCAGCTGTGGTGACAGCAAATTCCTAATTAGTTCATTGCATCAGACCAGCCAAACACTCACAGCCATTACCCAATGATGGCCTACGTGCTGGGCAGGGTGTACTCCCCTGATCCTTGCTTCCCAAAACAGGACCGGGAGAGCCAGACTAGCTCGCCCTGGAAAAGGGACATGCTGTGTGCTGTGCCTGGCATGCCAACCAACTCCAGGTCCCGCAAACCACATGGGGAAAAACCAGCAAGACAAAGTGCCAGGCATGCAGCAAATGGCCCAAGTGTGACTGTCCTACACTGTGAGGTCTCATCCTGCCGCATGCATGGAAGTGGAGTGGGTCTCTTTTACCCACAGCCACAGGGACCCGGGCATGGGACAGTGGGGAGCACAACAGTTCCCCCACCCTGCTCCCCTGTGCCTGAGGGTGTAGGCAGGCACGACCCACTCCTTTGCGACCGCTTCCTGAGGATGGAGAGCTGAGAGCACATGTGGAAGCCCCTCAACACGGCGGTAGCGGGGCGAGCTTCCTGTGTGCTTGCTGGCAGCTTTGCAGAGAAGTGCTCTCCCTGCGATCTCAGCCGGACACTGCGTGAGTGCTAGCTGGAGGGTTGGAGCCCTGCCACGTACCCGCTCCCAGCAGCATCGGAGGGCAGCAGCACCGCTGCCTCGGAGGTAGCGCAGGAAGGTTTGGCAGGGAACTATGTATCTTGGAACTGATTTCCCCACAGCAGTAGCTGGAGCTGATTCTGAATACTTAGCTGGTTTAATATGCAAACAAAAATCCCTGGATTGTCAGCTCTTCCAAGCGAGGGACCATCCGTGTGCTTGGCAAATATGCAGGCGCAGAGAGAGCTGTGGCAGCTGACCAGCGATAGCCAACACTGGTCACAGGGCAGAGGTGAGAATCTGCAGGCCCAGCCGAGCAGCCTGGGCTGGGCTCTGCATCATGGTCACTCTGAAGTTTAGCTGCTCTCCCTTGCTCAAGCCAGGCTCACACAGGGTGGCATGGTGTGCCCCAATCCTCCCTGCACTTGAGCCCCATCAAGGCCTGTGCTGCTGGTGGCTTCAAGGCGCCACGAGGTGCTGGGTCAGGCAAGGACCTCCTGCCAACCACGAGATGGAAGCGCGCACACTGCCGCAGACTCTCCTGTCCTCCTCCTCCTGCATCACCTCCCGGCCCTGGGGGCACCTCACCCCGCTGGCTGGAGAGTCCCTCTCTTGCCTGCCCTCTGGATGAAGGATCTAGAGGATCCAAAATGCCGCTGAAGCATGGACTCCTTTAGGGTGGCACACAGTAACCACCTCCCAGCACACAGCAATCCTACCTAACTGGTTCAGATAAGGGGTGTCGAAAAACCCTGCATCCCACTGAAACCAACTGTGGGATTTAGGTCAGGCAGGTGGGATCACCCAGGCTGGAGCGGGACCAGTGGGCGGGAACCAGTGCCCAAACACTGCCAAAGGCACCACCAGATCTGCAGGATACCACCCCTGAGGCACAGCCAACCACGATGGGGGAGCCAGTGCTGCAGCACCAGCCTTGTCCATCCCACAAGTAACACAGCGCTGCAGAGAAACGAGGCCCAGATGCTGCAAGTGCCATGCTGGGGCTTTCTGTGGAGTCCCTGGCCCAAGCCACAGGACGGCTCTGCTCCTGTGCTGTGGCATGGGGGTGGCACGAGGCTAGGTACCCCCAGCAGGAACCGGATCAACATGCTGTTTGGAAAAGCCAATGTTAGAGCTTCCCTCCTGGAGAAGCGCCGCTCTTGGGGGTCTCCTCCAAAGCTCCCCCTGGGCATCTCTGCACCTTGAACGCTCCCTAGAGCAGTGTAAGCTGCCTCTGGAGGAAATTTTATCCCCCATGAGGCAGAGTGGGCAGAGCGGATGGGAAAGCAGCAATTCCCCCAGCCCACTGCCTCCCAGGAACAGCAAGGGCTGTCTGTGCTGCACTGCAGGCACAACCCACACCCGCCCGGCTTTGGGGCTGTGCACAGTCACTTCTGCTGCTCAGTCACCCGTCCCACAGCTGTGCCAGCGATGCTAATGTCCCAGTCCCTACAGTGGGAAATCCTGGCTGCAGCTGAAAGCAACTGACACATGCAGTCCCAGGTGATGCCTCAGAGGCCTCAAAAGCCACAAAAAAAGAGTTTTTCCTCTCCTTATCTCAAAGTACCAAGCAGTCGTCACCCCTAGCTTCTCTGCCAGCAAATGGCAGCGAGTTACTCGGCTCCTTCTCCTGGCTTTCCACACCAAGGGGGACCTCTGATGCAAAGAGGGAGGTCATGGGAGAGCAGGATGGGGGGCTGCGAACATCCCCCAGGGCACAAAGAAGCTGCAGGGGAGGACAATGCCCCAGCACCACCTTGCGAGGACGGGCATAGAAATGGGCAGTGGGGAGAAGGGAGTTTGTTGACAGCGAAAGGCAGCTCAGCCCCCCAAAGCCCAGCCTGCTCCCAGACCCCCCCCCCCCGCGCTGGCCCAGCACCCCCACCCTGGGGCTGCTGAAAGCTCTCCACGGAGTGCGTGGAGAGCGTCGCTGGGGCACGCCAGGGCCCAAGGTCACGGTGGCAGCCCGGTGTAAAACCTATCGGGCCACGCTCGCCCCGAGCCGGGCTCCGCTCGGGGGGGGGGCCGCCGGGGACCCCGGAGCGCCGGGGCGCCGGGGTGTCGGGCGGGAAGCGGCGGCGCCGGTATCTCCGTGAGGACACCTTAACGTCGGTGCTTGCGGGCTGCCGGCCCGCCGCCCCGCTCCGCTCCTCGCCGCTCCTCGCTGGGAAGCAGCTGACTCGGGGCGGCTGCCAGCGCTGCTGGCTGCTGGATCCGGCCGCTGCAACGTGCAGCCTGACATGTAAACCCGGGCAGGCCTATGCTAATGGCTGGGGGAGGGCGCCTGGCGCAGGGGCGAGGGGGAACGGAGGTGGAGGCCGGAGCCCAGCCAGCAAATTCCGCCCCCCCCCACCTCCCCGCATCCATCTGCCTCCCCTCCTCCTCCTCCTCCATTCATAAAATCCGGGCGGCACTGCCATCTACCGTAGCGTGCAACGGCCAGCCCGCCGCCCTGCTCGGCCCACCGGCAGCCCCCCAAGCCCGCCGCCCCGCCGGCACCCCTGCCCGCACCCCTGACCCATGCCCGTGGGTCCCGGCCCCATCGCGAGCCCTCGCCCCAGCAGCACTCCCAAAGGCCCGACGAGACTTCCCACGGGGCAGAAAGACAATCCTGTCTTTGCCCTTAATGCCAAGTTGGGGTGTGTCTGTCCAGACCCCCACCCCAGCCTCAGGCCTGCCCCAGCGGTATTTGGGGGGGGTCTCCTCGCCACCCTCTCGGGCAGCACAGCCAAGAGCTGAGCAGTCAGCCCCGCTGCTGCTGGCCAAGCAGCTAGAAATCAGGAGGCTGCAGAGACAGCAGTCTCCTACCTCTGCCGTCTGGTCTCCCACCCTTAGGAAAACCCTCAGCTCGTGTTTTCAAGCACCTCCTTAAAACCACAAAGTCCTCTCTCAGCACTGGGAGGTAGGGGACATAAAAACCCAGCTTCTCCTGTAAGGAGCCATGGGCCTGAGGCTTTAAAAAACAAGATGAAAGTAGCATGTGCCCACCAGGAGAAGTGTGAGTTAGTCGTCAGCTATAGTCCCTGCTGGGGAAGAAACCCTCCCAGGGCCAAGCAGCCCCCCTCCAGGAGGAGACACTAAGGGGCAGCACCTTTTCCTCAACAATCCCTTTCCAGTTCCCCACTGGGGAGGGCCTGGGCTTGCACCCACCTCCCCCCCTCTCCCTCCCCCCCTGCTTACAGTGCTCTATTCTCCCTCCTTGGCGTGCAATGGGACAATCCCTGGTTGGGTCTTGTTCCACATACCTTACTGTCACCCACATGAATAAAGTCTTGCTGCCATCCACCCACGTCAGGGGATGTTCCCCAATCCCCTACACCCTGCCCTTCCTTCCTTCCTTTCTTCCTTCCTTCCTTCCTTCCTTCCCTCTCCTCGCTAGGGAGGGCTATCCCTGGGCAGCAAAGATGGCAATGCCACACCCCAGGGGGAAGCGAGCAGCCCCATGGGGTGGCCAGGGCTGGACTTCCAGGCTCATGGGTGGGCGAGCAGGAGCAGCAGGTTCCCTGGCCAAGTCTCCCCCCCCGGCAGCATCTCAGCTTGCACCAGCCTCCCTCTTTGTTCACTGGAGCCCGCCCCCCCCCCCAGGACTGAAGCCCCGGGGGAGCGGGAGAAGGTGGTGAATTTGGACCAGCCCAACAGAACAACCTGCAGGCAGGTCAGTGTGTGCAATGCGTGTGCAGGTGGGAGACCTCGTGCTTGAAGCTGAATGGGGAGCACTGTCTCAGCATCTCTGCAGGGACGAGAGAGAAGGAGGGAGGGAGAGAGAGGAAAAAAATCTTGTGAGTGCAGCGTTTGCAGAATGAGCTGGCGGTAAATAGCTGGAGGATAGACAGCGTCTCTGTACGTGAGGCACAGCACGGAGAGCTGCACCTGAGCGAGGCTGGGCCACTGCTTGCTTCGGCATCACACGTCACTTACTGATGCATCCTCCCCAGGCTGCCCTCTCTCTGCACTGGCTCCCCTGCCTCCGCCACGATAATGCAGAGGGAAAAATGGGTTCCCACACACACCCTGCGCAGCCACAAAGCAGAGAGGTGGGAGAGGCACAACTGAACTTGATTCAAGGTCCAGCTCATGCCTGCCCTGGTTCCAGGGGCCATTCAGGAGCGCGGACCTCCTGATCCCCTTTTCCTGCTGGGGACCCACACCCCCTGGAGCTCAGCCTCTCCCCACGCTTCTGCTCCGGCGCTTTCTTCCCCCAGCAACAGCAGCAGAGTTGCCAACACTCCCTGCTTGCAAGTGTCGCTCTCGCTACCCACGTCCCTTTGTTCCCCTCGCAGGGCAGCCTTCCTCTGTGTTTTGCAGCGAGAGGCTGAGGCCCAGCACAACTCATCTCACCTGGGGTGCTCCAGGCAGGAGACCACCACCCCTCTTCCCCCCGCCACAACAGACCAGGCAAAAATTCACACAGCACCTGAAAAAAGTGGCACACTTCCTACGTGCCATAGGGCAAGGAGCAGAAGTCATCCTTCCCCTATAGAAAGGTGCGCCCAGGGGTATCGGTTATAGCAAAACCAGCCGATTATTTGCAATTTTCCAAGGCTTCCTCCCCGGGCCCACTGGGTTTGCTGGTCCCACAGGCGTTAGCGAGCGGTCCCGCACCCGGTGCTCCGTGGGAAGGCCGGCACCCGCCTGACACCGTGTGGCCGCCGCTCGCCTTGCAGGGACGCGGGGCGGCGGGGAGGGCGCCCGAGGCAGCCCCGGGGATGGGGACCGTGCTCATATTGGCACGCAAGACATCTCGCTCTGTGGGCAGCATGTGACAGCAGGAGCTGCTATGATAATGCCTCAACAGTTGAGAGACCCCTAAGAACATCCATATGGGTTTCAAGACGCTCAGAGAGTTCTCTACATTGCACAGCAGGGACTTTCTCCTGCCCTTCCACAGCTTTGCTCACCTCCTGCCAGGAGGCTGAATTTCGACTTCCTGAAGCACAAAAGTTGGGGTCTCTGCAGGGACTGTGCAGAGTAAAACCCAGTCATCTGCACCCCACCAACCCTATGGGGTGCCCATTTGCTGTGCCAACCTGTGAAGGTGTGAGGGTCAGAGTGGCCCTGTATGGTGCCTGTGCCAAGCGTCACACACTCCTCCTGCAAGAGTCAAAACACCCCAGCAATTCCCACCACTCAGAGCTGACATGTCTGAGGCACCACCAGCAGCTATGGCACTGCAGGACCACAGCTCAGGGAAGCTCCAGCAGCAGCTGGGGATAGGGCTGGCACTCACCCTTCCTGGGGAAGAAGGAGGCACGGCTCCATGCAGTGTCCCAAGGGAGTTACTAACCCTCAGCATCCCTTCCTGCAGGGACACATCCTGGAAAAGCTGCCAGAATGCTGCAAGTGGCAGGGGGTGGAGATGTTTGCCAAGAGGGCTTTGAGAGGCAAGCCACCTTGGAGCAGGCAGCCCTGGCTCCAGGTGCTCGCCCAGGTACCCGAGCGAAGTTCTGCAACCTTCATGGAAAAGCTTGTCTCGATTTAGGACGGGATCCTTTGCATACCCTGGCTTACCTGCCTCCATTCTCCATTTTACAAACCCCAACGTATGTCCCACCCCTACTCCTCCCAGGGCTGTGGGGAGAGACCCCCAAATCCCACCAAGCGCTGAGCATCTGATGGCCACTGGCTTGGTTGTCCTGCAGGTACATCAGCTGTGTCTGGGGAGCCGGTGACCCCTAACCCTGCCGTACTGCTCACAGCATTCACAACCTCCCCCGGGCATCCCCAGCTTTGCAGGCCTCTGCAGGGAGAGAGAGACCATTTCTCATTCCCAGGTCTTCTCCTGGGTGGGCAGCCAAGGTTCCCTGTTTCTCAGAGTTTGGGGCAGAGCTCACCCTTGCTGTAGAGTGCCGTTGGCAGAGGGATGTTGCGGCTATCAGCTGCTTTCTCTGCTCTGACTTCAGTTTCTCTGAACTGGCTGTGGTTCAGAGAGATTTCAATGTGATACTCTGCCCCAGCACATCCCTCTGGCCTGAGCCCAGCAGGGAGAACTGGAGACATTCAGACAGTGCATTGCAGGGGAACCATTTTAATTAAAAGAGATGCTCTGGTCAGCAGGGCACAGGCTTCTTTGGGGATATGGCGAGGAGGAGTGAGCTGGGTGAGTGACATGGGGGAAAGAAGTGCCTGCTCAGGGTTAGCTCTGGACTCGACAGCTTTGCAAGGAAAGCAGGAAGCGGTGCTGGTGCTCGCTTCCCACTGGCCTCACCATGGAACTGGTGCTCCTGGCAATGCTTACAGTATCCTGAAAGCCCAGTGCAAACTGGGGGACTCTCTCCCCCAAATTGAAAGCATTTGCTGCTCCCCAATACCAATCCCTCTCCTGGCAGAGGAGGAGGATGTCTGCGTGCTGCTTATGGATGTTTGGGGGGGCCTCATGCTGGCTCTCTGTCTCTGCCACAAAAGAAAGCTAAAAGCTCAGGAAGACCCTGCACCGAGGAGGTTATGCAGCATAGTGGGGAGCCACCGCAGCCACAGCTACCTCCCAGAGGTGGGAACAACCACTAGGTCTGATGGTCTTCCTGGTAAGCTGCAAAGCCCCACTGCGCTTTCAACTCAGGCGGCAGAGGGGATCCCTCTCTGCCAGGGCTGTGCTAAGAAGACTAGAAACGAATTGTGAGGGGTAGTAGGCTTTGAGGAGAAATTAGGCAAGGGAATTTTTCCTCATGTAGAAGTGCAGGATCCCCAGGGACTGGGAGGCTTGAAAGAGCGCCAAGCCTTAGTGTCCATCCTGAGGAGCCTCTCTCAGGCTGGCCCTCAGCTAGAGACTAGTCTACCCTGGGTAGCTGTGATCCTTCCGCCTTCACCCGATGTTCTCGGGATGCTCTGGAAAAAAGCTCCCAGACACCAAACCATGTGGCTCTGAATCACCAGGAATGTGTCTCCCTCCAAGTAACCTCCAGGCCTATTTTCTGTTCCCAGGACAGTTGTGGAAAGCAATGGCCAGGCCCTCCATGCCACGCCTGCCTGCACCTGTACCCCAGCAGGAGTCAGAGGTGGAGCAGCCACCAGCCCAGTGCAGAGGCAGGTGCCATTCCTGTCCCAGCAAGGATGTCCCCTGCTGCCTCCCCACCTCAGCTAAGTGGCAGCCCAACCACATGAAACCACAATTATATTGCAGGCAGTGTGGGGAGCATTTCTAGCCCGTGCTGCCAGTTGCTGTGATGAGACATATTTGCTGATCAGTGCCAGCAAGATGGAGGGAGCATGGCAGGAGGATGGGTGGCACGGGATGTGAGGAAACTACACCACTGGTCCTCAGCAATGCCTGGCGAGGCAGTGAGGAAAGGGTGGAGAGCAACTACGTGATGCTTCGCAGGGAGAACTGATCTTATTAATAAAAGCTGCTTCTTCCCAAGGCCTTGATAATCTCTCCTGCTGCAGATTATTTACAGCTGTGGAATTTAATACTCCAATGAACAAAGCTCCCTAAAGAAGAGCGGGAGCGAGCAGACTGTTAACCCTTCTGCATGGCACCAGGGGCTTTTGGCTTGGGTTTGATGTCTCAATGCAGTGGAGCCGCAGGCTGCTGCAGCCCCACCAGATCTCAGCACCTATGTGGCCAGCACCCAAGCCAGACCGATACTTGGCAGAAAGTCAACCCAAAAGCCCATTCAAATGCCTGGATGGGGAGAACACCTCTTAATTAAAAAGACAGGCCAGTGAGTAGTGCTCGGAGGCAGAGCCTGGGCAGGGCTGGGGGCTGTGCTGTCAGCAAGGTGCTGCTGCATTACACCGTCGGGTAAGCACTTGACCTTACCGATACCAGGCCAACAAATTCAGCCCCCAGACTGAGAAGACTGCTGGCCCCAGCTAAGTTATCTACCCCACATGCTCAATGTCAGGCATGTGTGAAACTGAGTCAGCTAACCCTGGGGAACCTTGCTCCAGGTCTGTAACACCAGCGGGGCCAGGAACTGCAGCACAGCACTCCCTCTGCCCTCCCTAGGACCAGAAAGCCCATGGTTAAAGTATATCCTTCAACATGCTCTGCAATGTACCCCCTTCCTCAGCTTATCTTGAAATTCAGTGCATCTCAGGATAAGGGCACAGAACCCCTCGGACTTGGCTTATTTGCCTGAATGGTCTCTTAGATACAGCTGATTTGGACGGAGGGAGAATGGGGAGGGCTTGAGGCACAGCCTGGCGAAAGCAGGGATGAGAGGGATGTATAGGAAGGACTGGTTAATTGTACAGGCTGGTTGTCCCACCAGTGCCTGAGCCTGGTTTGAGTGTGTTCATTGCTGAATGGGATGGGCACAAGAGAGCAACCAGAGGAATGGCTGGGCGAAGGCATGGAGAAGGAAAGGCAAATACCAGCCCTCACTCACACACTAAAATCCACTAACCACCCCATAACAAAGTGGCAGAATGTGGAGCCGTAAATGCAGACATTTTCATCTCCACCTCTCTTAGCATGCCTGCACTTCAGACATTCCCCAAGGACGACACAAATTCTTGGTCCAGTTCTGCACAGCACAAAGGGTCACAGTAGCATCCCTACTGTAAACTACATAACTATAATCCCCAGACACGATAAACAGTCCCTGTCCACCCCGCATAGTCCATGTAGGAAAAAGCTGAGTTGTGGCAGAATTCAGGTGGGATCTGCTATCCTCTCAGTCAGCAAAAACCCAGCTTCCGAAGTTCAGGAAACACAGAGCTCATGCACCAACTCATGTGTCTCTCTTGGGATGGCACCCCCTCTATTTCTCAGGAGCACCCAGCCTTTGTGCAGTGCCACAGCAGCCTACACCTGCCCTAAAACCACAATATGTGCCTCCCAGGTTATGCAGCCCCTTTGCTATTGACTTGCAACACCCCTCCCTCCAGCCCCTCTCCCACCTGCATGATGCCATCTGTCAAGGATCTCTCAGGGCTCTTCCCCATCCTTCAACCACCCCACATAGGACGAGCTGGAGATTGTAGAATGGAGCTCAGGCCAGCCTCAGGTGGCCCACAATTTGCACAGGACAGCCCATTAACTCTGCATTTCCCCATTCTTTAAAGTTTGCTCAACTTTCTGCAGAAACACAAGATACCACCTGCCAGCCACCACTCTGTGTTGGCAGAGCCCTTTGCCATTGAGTTTGCCAGCAAGCAATGCAGGCGGCTCTGAGCATTCTGAGTGGAGACACCAGCAGTGAAGGGAGCCCAGAAAGCAAGGGAAGGACGGATCCTGCCCCACAGAGCCCGACGGGTGTTTGGAGACCCTCGCTCACAGGCAGGAGGCGGGCCTGGCTTCCCTCTCCCCCTGCCCTAGTGCCTGAGCCGCTAAGCCTCCGGGGGGGAACTGCCTCCATGGGTCTGAGGAGGTCCCCATGTCCCCATCTCACCCCACTGCAGGTGAGGTATCCTGGGGACCCGTCCCTCCTCTGCAAGACAGAGCCGAGGCACATCAAGGGCAAAGCGGCATACTTGTGAAGCCAGTTAAACCAGCTATTTACTGTTGTTAGCAGCATAAAACCCAGATTTGAGGCTTCCTAGAGCTGTCTAGGGCCTCCTGGAGAAGGGCCAAGAGCTGAGCATCAACCTCAGGAAACAAGGGCAAAGATAACATCTACCATCCTACCACCTCCTTCCTCTCTTCACTTTATCACCCCTCCAAGCAATTAGTTTCGTGCCATCAGTGAACTGGAGCCTTTCCCACCACTCTCCAGATGCACACAGGGGATCTTGGGCCTTGTTTTGAAGAGGAATGTGGACATGGTTAGGAGCAAAGCTTAGCTGGCTGGGCAGCATGCAACCATTTTCTCTGCTCCAAGCATGCATGAATGCAAAAGCCCAAAAGCTCATCATGCAGAAGTAATAGCCCCTCCTGCACTGGCAACCGGTACCACCTTCCGAAGCCTCCTGTGCATCCCAGACAGCTTGGACCAGACAATGGGGCAAAGTGTGAAAGTCAGGAAAAAACAGCACCCCGGGGCAGCCCCAGGCAGGTCTCCCCTAGGGATAGCCTGAAGCACAGTGATAAGAAATGCACTCTGGCCTGTTCAGCTTTTGCCATCCCCGGTGAACCGAATGGTCTGCTGTCATCAGTGCCTCCAGGGAGCTGCTGCTGGGCCAGCAGCATGGGTTGGGCATCGCTCCCCCCACCGTATCTCCCCCTGCCCCGTCTCAGCATAGGGTGCCTGTTTGGGTGAGCAGGACCAGGCTTGGCAGGACCAAAATGTCAGAGAACACCTGAGCTCTTCCTACCTCCTGGATGCAGGAGGTGGAACATGCTCCACAGCAGTACATGCTGCCCCTAATGCTCAACTGCTGCTCTCTCAAGCCACAAAATGTTCCTCGTTTAAGTACCAAGAAGGGACCACCATGATTTCCAACCCCTGCATTGTATTGTCCCAGAAATGGGAGGAAGGTTTATTTTTACCTCCTCTGGGGCCAGCCCCCAGTCCACAAGCTAGAGCAACAAATCCTTTAACCCCAAGAGGTGCATCTAATATGGGAAATCACATTGGGATGCCATGGTCACAACTGGGGTCCATCAGAGGAGGAGGCCTGGTTCAGAGTCTGGGCCACATGGCCACGGTTGTGAGCTCTGTGATGGCCCTCTTTGGCCAGGAGTGGATATCATGGGGTGATGTTACCATACCTGGGAGGTTTCAGCTCTCAAGAGCTGAAGGTCAGCCACCACCCACATTCATACTGGGGAGTTAGAGCAGCAGTCAGGAAGCCCATCAAAGCATTGCCTTTGGTTTTGGTATGAGGACAGCCCCAACGGGGGTGACTGCTATACAAGGGATGGGAGATGAGAATTTCCCTGGGGTCGCCGAACCTTGGCTCATTCCTCTTTCTGCCCTGCCTTGGTAGATCCTGGCAGAAAGAGCAGCTGGTGGGCTCTGAATGCAGCTTCACCTCCTCTCCCCACACTCCACAGGCAGCCTGGGGTACAGCTGCTGTGGGTTGCCACTGGAAGCACCCCGGTACCTGGGAGAGGATGGCCACTGAGCCCTTCCCAGAGCTGCAGTCCTTCAGCAGGCTGGGATGCTGGCAGAGCCCACCCTGCCACGCGTCCAGGCAAGCAGAGGGCTAACCTCACCATGCAGGAGCCACAGGACCACTGTGTCCTGGCCTTGGCCCTGGGGAATACTCACCAGTGCCCCCTCCTCCACACCCAAGTGCTATGAGGCTGTAACTATGAAGAGCAGCTCATTTGAGCTAGAGAGCAAGAAAGGTCTGGGGTACAATCTTACACCAAATGACCTTGGATTTGCTTCACAGGCTCTGCCTTGGTCCATGTTGTATCTTGGGGCTTGCATGTTTATTTTTAAAGAACCACATTAGGTTCATGGTGTTTACAGCCTTCAGACATTTTCAAAGCAAGCTTATGTTACAGATGCCCAAGTGACAGCCTGTATTCAGTGTCTACACCACAATAACCAGGCACATCACTTCCCAACCTTTTGGGGAGGGTGTGTGTACTATTCATACTGAGCACACTCACTCTAACCGGCATGAAGGTGAGCATCCAGGTTCATTTTGAGCTATATTAAGCAGTGAAGCTTGCTGGTGCCCTGGAGCAATGAATTCCATAGGGCAGCTTGTGCTCTGGGTGAAAGGAAAAATGAAAAAAAGCTAATTTTATTTCCTCTGCCAGCCTGTTTGATTGAACATTGCCTCTACTGCACTCTCAGAGGGGGCGAATGGATGTGCCTGATGTGCTTTCTCCACATCCTTCTTTTTATCCTTCTGTCATGAGCCCTCATTAATCTCCCTTCTCCCCAGGCTAGACACTCCTGAGCTTTCCAATTCTATTTTCTTGTTAGAGGGTGTATCTGTGACAGGCCTAGGAAAATTCCCATCCTCTACCCCTGACAGCTTCTGAGATAAGCTGACCAGCCCAGCATGCACTAGCTCGCTTGAGGCTCCACCACTGATTTACACAACAGCATTAAGGCTAGATTCAGTATCATTCACCACCCCATTTCTTATGCTGGAGAATGGGAGAAACTACTCAGAAAAAAAGCTGACAAGGCGGCAGTCAGTGCTAACTCACTCACAGGAGAGCCCTCTGGGCAGCGACCACACAAGCTTCAACCTCAGGGCTCTGCCCTGGCAGCAGTGCTAGCCCCAGCGTCCTCCCCTCACTCCCAGCTCATTGCCCCCTCCAGCCCCTCTGCATTTCCCAGTACAAGTGTCCAGCCCATACAGTCTCCCTGACGGATGCTCTCCCCCTGCCCTTGTCTATCTATCTCAAACAGTAGCTGCAGGATTTAAACAAGCAAGGTCCTGGGTCCAGCTGTTTCCCAGTCCTCTTTGCTCTCCTTGGGTCATATGGATCCTAAATGGCACATCCACGTCTAGAAGAGAAGCAGACGGCTAAAAAAATGACAGCCCTCACTTGTCTCATCAGAAGGGCTCAGCAGGGTCCTCCCGCTGCCTCTCTGTGAGCAAGAAGGTAGAAAATGCTGCTCAGCCTGCAAAACCCGCTTGCTGCCTGAGGCTTGGCAAGCCTCTCCCTCAAGGAAGGGGATTTGGCATCTGCCTCTAGGTGAAAGGCCCCAGCAGGGGGTTTCAATGCATTTTGAGGGGTTGTTTTGCATCAGGAGAGGGGCCCAGCTCCGGGCCTCCCAATAGAGCCAGGCTGCGTCTCCCCCGCTGCCCACCACTGCCCCCTGCTTTGCAGCCCCCTGCCATCCATGAGCCAGCATCCTGCCGCTCGGCAGGGCATCGTGTCCCTCCTCTCCCTGCCATGAGCAGCTACCAGCCCTGTGGGAGTCACAACACTGCTTGCAGACCCATCTTTCCATCGATTTCCCTAGCCCAGCTTGCCCTCACCAAAACGGGATGGGGGTTAGATGTGACCCTGCTGCTCCCAGCCACTCAACACCCCTCCGTGGAGACAGGGCTCAGCCCTGGTCAGAGCTCCCTGGCTCTTGCTGGATCTTTCCCCAAGGAACCAGGTCAGGCTCAGTCGCCCCAAAGTCTCCATCTTTCTCCTCCTCACTGGCCGCAGCTCCGCTACCCTGCTGCGGGCCGGAGGCTGGGGAACGTGCTGACAGAGGGAGATTTCAGCTCCGGCATGTCAGTCAGGCTTAGGGGCCTGCCGAGCGGCACGGGGGGGGGGGGGGGGGGGGGACAGGCTGCCAGGCACACCATCATGCCCACATTGCCATCTAGCCTCCCACTCTGGGATGTGCAGCTCGCCGCCCTCACCCCGTCAACCAACCGATGCTCACTTTGGACCAAAGTCCATCCTCTGGCTGCATTGGCCCCCTTTCGGCCAGGGTTTTGGCTGTCTCCCCCTCCTCCCAGCCCCCAAAGTCACTAGCTGCCTCCCCCAGCTCTGTGGTCCATCCACCCCAGCTGGCACAGAGCCATGAGACGGGGCCGCCTGTCTCCCAGCCTTGGTCTCCAAGCAGATGGAAGACATCAGCTCCCCACTGCATCCCTCCGCAATAATCTGTCTCGCCTGCTTCCTTTCGGGGACACCCCTTCTCACGGCCAGCTAATCCCCAGTGCTCGCCTGCCTCTTTCCAGATCCCAGCCCTCACCAAAGAGCCCTGTCGCATGTCTTTTCTGAGCAAGCATCTCCCCAAAGGCCATCTCTCCCTGCCGATGCAGGATGCCCTAAAAAAAGACCCTTCTCCCCCAGCCCCCATGGAAGAAAGTCTGGGCACGAAGTCCCCACCATCACCAAGGGAACAGGCACCCTCTTGGGAGCTTCGTCTGTCGCAAACCCCATATCCAAACACATGGGAGTGGATGCTAACCCAGGGACCCAGCTGGAGCTGACCAGGGAGGCACATTGGTAACAGGGCAAGAAGACCCTGGGAGGACTCTGCCTTTGGCTTCCCCTTCTCTCTCCAACGGGTGGCAGCTCTCCCAGAGGCTGCAGAGGAGATGAGAGAATTCCTCCTAAGCACGGTCTCATGCTGGGAAATTTTCTCACTTACCATACAAAATCATGTTAATGGCAGAATAGTAAACATAAATAGGGAGCAAGGAGAGAATGACCTTCTGGCAGCAGCTGAGGTAGGTGGTGTTTTGGTTTTTCTTCACTCCGCTGAGGGAATCATCCCACCAGCCTGCAGTCATCCTTCAAAAAAAGGACCTGCAAGAATTGCTACCCATAGAGGAAATCACATCTGATTTCCTAGCAGGATAGATGCACAAGGAAAAGCTTCCCATTTGGGGGGAGCTCAGTCTCAGGGAGATCCCAAAGAAGGATGCCACAAGCTAGAGCCCAGGAAATCCAGCAGCTGCCCCCGGGACACCACTGCCTCACTGCTCAGAAGGCTCTGGCACGTCCAGAGCAGAGCGGGGGCCAGCCTGGAAGTTGAGAACAAGCAGGTATCATCCCCTATGCCAAAACAAAAGAGAGGACCTGGAATACAGGGCCTGCTTGAAGGAGAAGAGAGAGAGCCTGGAGAACCTACATCAGCCTGGGCTGCTGGCAAGGCACCATCCATCTGCTCCCACCTGTGCAGGCTTTGCTGCCAGAGCAGTGCTGGGGCAGTCAGGGGCTGACCATCCCACAGCCACAGTGGGGCTGAATTCAGTCGGACGGGTGGGAGCAGGCTAAGGGCTCACCCACGAGACAGCCCCTTTCCCCTCAGAGAGATGCTGCTACAGACAGCGCCTGGAATTTGCCAAGCACAGAGCTGTCACCATGGGCTGGGGATTTCTGCCGAGGCCACGTTCCTTGTTAGGGAAAGACGGGTAAAAACTGCAGGAGACACTCTACGGGATATGCTTAGCTTAGCTGTCTGCATGTCTGCTTATTAAGCTCCAAGGTTAAGGATTTAGTTCCACATATCAGTTTACTTAGAAATAAAGCATTGCTTCACATTTTAATCTCAAGTATGCTGCATTGTCTTGCCTGCTTCCTCTCGTGCCCTCTCCCCACGACCCCTTCCCCAGTGAAACGCTGGAAAGTTATTAGCAAATATTCTGTGAAATATTTAATATCCAAACAGCGGGGTCCGTGCATCCCATGAGAGACTCATAGCACTTATGGTCAGGACAAGAAAAACAAGGATTGTTTGCAGGCCCCCAGGTCCTACTGGGAGACACTTCGAGGCTGGAGTTGTTGCCAAGCAAAAACCTCACAGAAAAGCAGCCCTTTAGATGAGTTATAAACCAGGCTAGCTGGGACTGAGGTATTCCAGCTTGGGATGGACCCCACTTCCACTGTGCCCACAGCCTTTGCACAGAACTGAAATACCCCATGCAAGTGCCATTTGAAAGTATATTTTCTGGCCCTATGTTAGTGGAAGCCATCTTCCTCTCTTGTTCTCAAACGGATTTACATTGAAGAAGTCTGAGCTCCTTCTGTCTGCAGGAAGGGTATGACAGACATAGCAATTGGCTTAAGATTTGTTTATAAAAAAACCTGTAAAAGTATTTGTTTATGTGTTTATCAGGGTTGGGGGACTTTCAAAGGTTGTGAAAGGTTTCTAAAGCAAAACCACAGAGCTGTTAAGTGGCATAAACACTTTCCCTAAAAATGCATAGAAGCATACACCCTTTTTCTACTCAAAACACTTTAGCCTGCTACTGGGATCAGCTTTGAAAAAGCTAAAAAACACACCCAAAGTGGGCTGTGAAGATTTATCCACTCATGGCAGGGCACAATGCTGACTTTCCCACCCCTTAGCCCAGCTCAGGTAAATTCAGCACCCTGCAGCCCTGCACAAGGCTCCCCCGGTGCCAGGATTGGACCTGAGCACCCAGCACTCGCTAAAGCCCCTCAATCTTGACCAGAGCCTAGTTAGTCCCACACCCCCAGCCCGACTCTGCTCCTGAAGCCGTGGCAGGCCCTGCCTGGTGGCTGGGAGCCACTAGAGACCCTGGCCTGCTGGCAGGAGGATGCCAGCGCCGGGCAGGTCTGCTCCACGCCACCTGCCTCCAGGCATCGGTGCACCCACCCGCCTGGCTCCCCATCCCCGCAGGGCAGGCACCAAGCATCAGCAAAGGGCTCGTAGAACAGCGCTCATCCCCCAAAAAGTGCCCCAGGTGCATCCCATGCTGATCCAGGAACAAATTCAACCGGGGGAAAAAAAGGCAGTGAGTCAGGCCATGCCATGGCCCTGTGACATGGAGGCAAACCCCACCCGAGGCAGGGAGGCCAGTCACACTCATCGCTGTGACTGGCACACACAGTTTGTTCACCATCCTGCTTAGCAAAATGGCATAAACATCACCTCCGAACACGGACAGTTCCTCCTGGAAGTCGACTGCACCCAGATAGACTGGAAAGACTGACATCAGCCAGACGAGCGTCTGCTCGGCTGCTATGGCAGCAGGCAAACACCTATGAAGCAAGCAGGCTGAGGGCTTAAAGGCAGCACCTGAGGGGTTCAGGAGGAGTCAGAGCAGCAGACTCAGTGCCCACAAACCCATGAACAACAGCAAACAAGGAACGTGCTGCCAGCAGCAATCGATCCTGCTTTCCCACAGAACTGGGCAGCACATTGGCTTGGGCCCCTCCAGCTCACAGGGAGGTTTTACTAAGTGGGATAGTGCCGTTAAAGGTTGAGACTGAATTTAAACTCGAAGTATCATCTTATCTGCGTTACCTGAAGTAATGGAGTACAAGGGAACCCAGGGCTCACGTTCTCCATGGGCAACATGGATTCCACAGTGGAGAACATAGGGCAGATACATCTGCCAGGAGTAACTAGTTGAAGTGTGGAATAGCTTAGCACTGCAGTCTTCAGATCTTCACACCGGGGCAATGCAGGGCCAAGGTAAGGAGCTTTCCCAGCACAACAGGGAGGGGAGGTGGAAGGACAAGGCACAGCCAGCCGCCGCTGCCACCAGACCTGCGAGGAGTCAGCTCAGGGGCCTGAAGCTGGCCAGACTCCCGCTGGCTACATCCCCTGCACCCTCTTCCCCCGCACTGCTATTTCTAGGAGTGCTCTGCCCCAATGTCCCTTTACCTGCCATGAGCACCAAGTTTCTCTGCTGAGCTCCATAGAAAGGCAGCTGTTTGGCTCCTGGATCACAGCTGGCCCTGAAAGCAATACAATAGCATTTGCCTTCTATTGTGCCCTAGCTTAGGACGCTGGACAACAGACAGCCTCACCAACCGACATCGCAATATCTGACATGGTCCCAAAAAGCAGTCCAAAAGGAAGCTTCTTTCTGCGGACTTTTCAGTCTGAACCCAGCCCTTGCATTACATGGAGAACACGATTTCCTGAGGTTGGTCAGGTGGAGAGCATAGGCTGCATCTCAAACCTACCCCATTCACCTCCCCTTCCTACCTCTGCTTCCCCATCTCTGGCATACGCTGTTCAACCACACACCACTGAAGTTGTAGGCCACCATGCTCTCCCAAATTCTAATTCCTCCTGAAGACTTTTCTTAGGCCAAGATGTAGAAAGTAATCCTTCTAGTGAATGTGCCCAAGTCACCAGTAGTTCATTATATATTCCTCCTACTCTATTACATGTGAATCCATTTTGTAGACCCCAGTGTCAATGGGTCAGGGACTGTACTTTGTGTCTTGCTCCTGGGGAACTGGGAAAGGCAGAAATAGGGAAAAGAGAGCATCAGCAGTACAAAACAAGAAGGATTTTCATGTTCTCATTTTAATGATTAGAGACCAAATTAACACCACTGGAGCAGTAAGGGTGAAGGACCATTTCCCAAACACCCTGCAGTTGTTCTGTGAAATAAATCAACCTTCTTTTGGACAAAACCAAGGTATTTCAACATTTAAACTAGTTGCTTGTAATCAGGAAGGGAGACTCTTGATGAACCTCAACTTTTTCATGTTTCATCATTTTATAGAAAAGGACCAAGGAACTGCTACTGTATGAAAGGACATAAACAGGATTGCCAGAGACCTTTCTTAGCTTTCATACAAAGTTGCGGGCAATGGCCAATACTTTGGAGAACTCTCCTTCCCTCTGTCGCAGGATATAGGGTATCGGTGTTTTTATTCTAGTCCCTATTGGATTTCCATTGTCTTCAATGAGTACCACATTGTTGGAATCAAATCTAGGTGTCATGGGGGGGCCAGGCATCTTATGCCCTACAATTAAAGCCTTCTTCTTTTCTCCTTTGATAGCCAGAAGGATCGTATCTCCTACTTTGCCAACTCCGGTCTTGTTATACACGTGGATGCATTTTGGTGGCCGGTGGTACGGCGTGTTCCCCAAGGCGCTGTTGTCCACCACTCGCACGCGGGTGAGTTTCTGTATTGCTCGGCATGCTCCAGTGATACTAGCAAAAGACAGGAAAGAATGAGAGACAGATCTCCTCAATAATCCTTGGGGAGCAAGGGCAAACCCAGCACAGGATCTTGTCATTACACAAACCACTCGGAAGGCGCCAGCAACAAATACATACCATATGGGTGATGCATTGACTGCTTTCAATGTGCTCTTTGAAAGCCAGATGCTACTTTGGGCTTTGCACAGTCCTCGCTAAATGTCAAACATAAAACAACTCTGAAACACGACTAAAAGATGGCATGAAGAGTGGCTTGCATTTACTGGGCTTTTTAGCAACTGCAGATGATTCCATTCAACTTCAATTTACAAGCAAAAAAATGCGCCTGCTTCTGCTACAAACAGTCTACAGGAAGCTAAGACTCAAGTCAGGCTCTTTCAATCTTGTACACAGTCCCCAGCAATAAGGACTTTTCTGGCCCATCTTCTTTTCAGTGAAGCCTAGGAGGGTCTCCCATCTTATTCTGCTCTCAGTGAGACCTCTGAGGTCCTGCTGTGGCTGTGCTAAGCTGCCATCAACTAGAATCTAACAGGTCATCACCTTCCCCATGCGGAAGGAACCCAGAGAGATGCAGTCTCTTCTGCATCTGCTCTGTGGGATTATCAGGAGTAAGAAACAACAGAAATAAACTGCACAATGCTAAGTTGTTAGAACTCACTCTGAATATGCTTGGGAACAGCAGGAATAAACTGAGAAATAATTCAACTCCCATTATAGTAACAGCTATTCTTTTATCCAGTAAGCTCAAATTCAAGTGATTTGTTGCTTCTCTTCAAAGGACGCCCAAACACAGACCATCGGAAAATCAGGAAGATCCTTTCTACTACTAAACAACTGCTTTGCAGTAAGGTACTAGAAACATGCTGGCCAGACAGCTGCAGATATGCCAAGCTGCTGTCAGCTGAACCACTCAAATAGACAGCATATGGAATCAAGCTAACCGTTCACCTCATTTTGCAGAGCAGAAGCATATACAGTGAATAAAGACCAGTGGGGACCATCAGCCCTTCTTGAAGACAAAGGACCTGTATTTGTAACGCTGCCTGGAAGAGGAGCAAGCCATCCCCTGTGTATCAACCACAGTGTGGGTGGACATCAGCTGAAGCAGACATTTTTCCATGCAGTAAGGGAAGGCCAGCTGGGTCAGTCTGTGTTAGTCTAACTGTTCCAGAGCTCAAGCGCTGCCTTTCAAGATTTGTTTCCCATAGCAGAGGCCTACCCCAGCTTTCCCCTACAAAAGGGCACCTCTCCTCTCTCTCAGAAGTCACTCACCTTTGCAAGCAGCTACCCTCTCCCATCCCCGGGCAGGGACTGTGGTATACCACACTCTCTATCCTCTGCCTACCAGCTGTGGCTGCACAGCAGGGAAAGCAGAAGGGAGGAGGCTGGAAAGGACAAGAGTGTTGTCACAGGAAGGAGAAGAGGAAACCTAGGTGGGACCAAGTCCACAACGAAACAGTAGCAAACAACTATAAGTGTGATTGCCCTGATAACCACTTGACAAGAGTAACTGCACAAGGAGGACTTTTTCTTTCCCCTCCTTTTTTCATTTCTGCCACAGTCTTGGAGCAAAACCCCACCACATCCAAAGCAGGCCCACCACAAAGAGTGGGTTTCCCCATTAAGACTGCTGACGTCCTGCAGTAGCACTGCTCACATCTGTGGACTTTGCCTCCCTCCCGCTGTCAGCATATATATATATATCCTCTAAATGTCTACTGGCCAATGCTCTCATGCAGCCCATTTACAGAGAAAGCCAGTAAGACTTACATACCTCCTCGAGATAGCTCCTGGGACTATCACACAACCTAGCCCTGAGCATTGCCTTAATCCCCTCTCCAGACCACAGTCATGGGAATGACTATTCTCACCCTTTAAACTGAAGCCCTGACCCTTCAAAGAGTTATATGCTAGAGATTCCCCGTACCTGCACCAAGTGTACTGTGGGATTAGGCTCTAAGCTTTGTGCAAGGCATTGTAAAATATAAGGTCCATAAATTTAAGAAGCTTTAAATGCCTTGAGCCTCGAACAAGGACGAAAGTTAACAAAATGTACACTGTTAAGGTACAAGGAAATAATTTTTCAGGTTACTTTTGTTCTAAATAACTGAAATGATAAGCTCTGGAATAATTTTTAAAATGTAATTGGCTCTGCATCAGCAGGGGCTGGCTGTTGCTTTTTTGCACATGGCTGAGAAACACAGGCACTTTTAACTTCTGCTTGCAGGCCCTTGCATCACCCTCAAAGGTTTAAAAGCCTCCTTACATGCATATGAAAATGCAGAGTTCAGACCATGTTCAGACTGCTAGGAACCTGCATATGTTGTTGTGTTTGGGCTCACTTTACAACCTGTGAAGAAACAACTGTGAGATTTTTTTCTTCTATTATATTATCCTTTTTGAATTACAAATACTATACCTTATGCTTGACCTACTTAACAGCATCTCTTTCAATGAGGAAACTCTCCCAAGAAAACAAAAGCAAAAGCAAGATTTGACTATTACCTGAAGTGTCGCTGGATCACCGTACTGCTTAGATGGGTTAAGGATAAACCCAATCGCCTATTCAAGAGAGCCATTTGGATTCTGGTAAGCCGCCCTGCATAAGAAACAAGAGAATCATGAACTCTGTAAAATGGAGAGAATTTGTTTTGCTTCCCTCACGTGAATCACACGCTAGAGCCTCAGCACCTCTTCAGACGCTGCAATCCACAGCACACAGAGTGGTAACAGCATCCACGGCACACTACAAAGCAGATCAACAATGCCTGCTTGAATTCAGGAGACAATATAATTCAGATGTGTATACTACAAAGCTGGATTCAGTATCACTGCATTGCAGTTTCCTGCACACAGAGGTAAGGGCCCTTCTCTGTGCACTGTAAACCATGTAACAAGCAGGTTTGAGAATTTCAGACGTAAACTAGTTTAGAAGCTGCAGTGACCAGTAAAAGCTACCATAGTTACTTGTAAAAGCTACCAATGTTACCTATAAAACCAAGCAAAAAGCCAGAGATAGCTGCAGGCTGGCATCAGAGCTTCAAGAAACAATTTGCCAGACAAGAAACAAGACAAAGCTCCACAAGTGAGGGCATGCTCCCTCTTAGCATACACAAGGTGTTCAGCAGCCTGTGTTTAGAGACCAGAATCACACCTCTGCCAATCTTGCCCTGTTAAGGCTGCCCAGATGAAACAGTTCCCTCTAACTTCACAGTGCTTGCTCAACCCAAACCAAAACAGCACCCCAACTGCAGCAGAGCCGGGTTACAAGAGTAACCTCTGACTGAATTTACCACACCCTCTTCCCTGACTACATCTATGGCTGTTCCCTAACCTCATTCTATCAGACTGATGGGGACTAGCTTGCACGCACAATCATGCAGGCATATCTGAACTCGGATCACTTGACCAAACATCGGTTAGGGAGCGACAACCCAGGCAGCTATGCTGGCAGATCCAAGTGAAGGGAGAAAACAACACGGACCTAGAGCCAGTCCTCTTTCAGGCCAGCTCAGGTAGAGCTAAGACTTTCCATCTGACTGTAACTACTGCTGTGTGACACTGCTTGCTTAGACCTTGGCAGTGTAACCAACACATGCTCTGCTTCTCTCCTTTCTGAAGTAAACATTAAAAATACATTGACTTCTTATCTCCCTTTGCTAGTTCTGATGAGCTTAGGGCCAAACCGTAGCAGTACATTGTAAAGCCGTTTTCTTAACTTTTATTTTAAAAACAAAGCTGACCTAACTTCTCTAGGGAGAAAAAAAATACCCATAGAGCCTTCCGACAGGTGATGCCACAGCTGTTCTTATTACAACCAAGTAAAGCCCAGGCTAAATCTTCACTTTCTCTTTATTGTTTTTATTTTTCTCCAGTGTGTTTGCTTACTTGGGGATACAAGTAATTTTTTGGATTTGCGGTTGTCCTACAGAGCAAGCATTACCTGACAGCAAGATGAGCACTGGAGATGCGCACCACAGCAATTTTGTATCAGCGCTCCCTGAGCAAAGTACAAGATAGATGGCAAACCATCTCACCTGTAAACAGGCAGGTTTGGAAGAGAACAGCAACAGTCAAAGCTTACATTTATTTGCTAAACAAAGCCACTTTTCAGTGGGGTAGAAGATCTCCAAACGAATTCAGAGCTTCCCTGCACTGTCCCCTCTCTGAAATGAGACTCCAAGAAGGCTGTGTTTTTGCCACAGCTCCTGACCTAGCTGTGTGATCCTAACGAAAACAAGGCCCTGCAGTACCTACAGTGCTGCTGGCAATCAAGGTCCAATTACCCAGGCCTTGCTGCTGCTAGGATTTCTAAGCAAGTTCAACTGCATTGCCTTGCTGTAAGCCCACACTCTGCATTGGCAGGGAGGACAGCCTGTATCCCGTTCTACACTTGGGTGTACTGTTTCCCCCGTGAAACTCAAACCCAGTGGGTAACACTGCTCCTCCTTCCTCCAGAATTGCACCAAGGCTTTGGTTTGGATCCCTCTAGAAAACCCAAACAAGCAGCAGCAAGTTGGCCTCTCTGTTGTCTTTGATGGACGCTTCTTGGACAGTCCAGCTGCTGCTGTCACCCCCATCTCTATTCCCCTGGCAGGCACGGTGGCCTTGGTGGCAAGAGAGGGTGGGCCTGCTCATCCTTACCACTACGTAAAACGGATAGGAGAGGTCTGCTGGTTCGTGGCAGGGCAGGCACAGGCGCACATTCTGCCTGCTGCCAGAGGGACAGCAACGTCAGGACCAGCATAGCTAGATGTGCTCAAGGCTGCATGTCAGAGTCCTAAAGCGCTGCTTAAACTCTGAACTCACTCCCCACTCCTGGGAGGAGTCACCATTTGTTTCTACCCTGTGGCAGCAGTGAAGGTTTGAAGTTACAAAACTACCAGCAGAAGCATCAACACCATTAAGTGTCCAAGGACTGTTTATTTTTCCAGATGACTCAGTATCCCCTTCTTTGCTAAGAATTATTCCTCGGCACATTAAGATGTGTCACAAACTAAGAAACTTTGTATGATTGATTATTTGGTATGAAGCACCCTGTTAGGAACTGAGTAAACAGGGGGGATGCTTCCAATTAGCAGGAAGGTCCAGGGTGGAAGGAAGAGAAGAATGCATCTGTGGCATGGAGTACAGCACTCAAGGGTGCAAGTGGGTTCATGAAGAGTGAATCACATCTTCAGCTATCATAACATGCCAGCTTCCCTTCTAGAAATGAACAGCCAATAGTTTGGGTCTGTCTCCAGGTGCTCCTCAACCAGACCCAGTCCCAACTTGCTCCCTCCGCGGCTGCGAACTTGACCTACTCGGCCCTCAGTTTTCCCCTCTGTGGAGTGGCTAATTACTAAACTAGACTCCAAAGGGCACAGAAGCCACTCACTCTGTCACACTGGGTGCTGCCACACGAACACTCTGAGGTGGTGCCAGTTGAAGAGCCACTATAAAACAATGACAGCCATCAGCCCCAGTGCACTGGGCACCTCTGTCCTTCTCAGCACTGATGCTGCCTTACACCAGCAGGCCTTAAAAAGGCTCAGAGGAGGCTGCACTTAGCACAGGCATGGGGAATGCACGTGACCAGAGTTTGCTTCTGAAGGTGGCTCTCCCCAGGTCGTCAGGTTTCAGTGCTTAGAGGTGTATGGGAAGAGTACTCACATAACTCCCAAGCCTGTGCTTGAAAATTTGCAGGAATTCTGAGAAGTCTGCTGTTGGTATTGCCCATCTGATACAGGAGTGCACCCTACAATACCCTGGATGGGCAAAACACCACTGCTGCTTAGTACTTAGTCACTAATACACTCCTGACCAAGGAATTATCTTGGAAAGGACTTTCGGAGGTCATATAGTCCAATCTCCTGCTCAAGCAGGATTAATTTCCAAGTTGTTCATGCTAGGCAAGAGCAGTATTTAAACAGACACTATCCTAAAATGAAAGGTCCAACACAAAGACAACTATTGCTATAACATCAGCCACGCATAGCTGCACCAAAGCAGCGATAAAGAACTGTGCAGAGAAAACTCTCTCCCCGTTCCTACCCCACTGCCCCTAAATTCTAGCAGTGGCTCTATCTCATGGTTAGAGAGACTAATTTCTTAAAATGAGAATCACAGAGATGCTTTGCTTCACTCCACAACCTGTTAAAAGTTAGCACAGACCTCAGACAGAGTTCAGAGTAAGATTCAGAAACGGGGGAGGAGTTTGTTAATCAAATATTCACTAAAATGACACAATTTCTACTTACTGAATAAGTCTAAGCATGCAAGAACCTGCTGCAGCAAACACTCCCTTCTCAAGGGCCCTTCAGCCATACCCCATTCAACGCAACAGATCGCCATCAAATTCCAACACCGCACAACAAAGAAACTCTTCACCAGTTATAAACCTCTGGAAGTTATTGACCCACTGCACCATTTTCAAGTGCCATACTAAAGCTACCACCTTCACCATTTTTACTTGAGATTAAAGAACTAACATATTTACTGCAGTCTTGAGTGATTTTTGAATGGAGGAATTCTGGAAAATTTCACCTCAGCAAACAGAAGCAGGCCACATACAATATTTTCGTCCAACGCATGCAAACGCACAAGTAGACCACTTCAGGGAGCTGATACAAAGCAAGGACATCTTCCAGATAAGGACGACAGGATTACATACTCACTTTGAACCAACGTCAGGGCACACAGTAGCAAGAAAGGAAGCCCTGTGTCCCCCCCAACACACATTTCCATCACCTCCCTTATGCTGGCTCTAGCATTCATGTAAATCAGTCACAGTTTTCAGCTACATCAGTTCTCTGATCCAACTCATCCCGCAGCTGCATGAATGCTGGTGCGACGGAATGTGGCAAAACACAAGACTGGGACTTCTTTCACTGCCAACCCAGACTTACATTGTGACAGTATCTCCAGAGAAACACCAGGAGATTTGGACGAGAAAAGGATCTGTTTCATTTCAGCAAAAATACTGATGTGCTTCACAAGAATGGTCTGTATGAATCTGCACTATTAACACAGCCGTGGGAGCACTAAAAAGGTCTGCGTCTGAACACTCAAGAGGCCAGGGCAATGGCTCTGACCAAGTTTTTATCAGTGCATACCCTAAAAACCAGTCAAGGTGCTGTTCTTACCCTGCCTGCATCCTAGAGTAAACGTACTTTTAAATAGTGCTGTTACCTAGCAATCCAATATTACTTTCCTTTTTAATCACAAGTTTTGCAAATGACACCTGCTCCCTATATTCCCAAGATCTGTAGTTCCACAACCATTCAGCTATTTCTTTTCCTTCTTTCTGCTAGTAACTTACCCATACAAACAGGCCCCAGGGAAAACCAATGGATGTCACACAGCAAACGCTGAGGCCTACTACCCAAAGCCTGCTGTCAAACATACAAAATAAAACAGGGAAAAATATTCTTCCCTTTAATAGCAGTAACCTGATCTGCACAGTCAGACAGTGGGGGCCAACATCCCCTTTATTCTTCCAAGAGACCAAAAATAGACATGCTGTGGGCACCAGAAAGATTTGAACTGCATCTGTCATCCATCATTAAAACGCAGAAAATAAATCCAAGACAATATGCACGATGCAAATACCTAAACCCCTACTCTGCCACTGCAGGTTTATTTATAGACCGTCTGCCAGGGTGAGCTACAAGAGCCAACTGTGAACTACGGGACTCAATCCATTCACAGCTCTCCTCATAAAGGAAATGATGTGATTAAGGGCTTGTGTGTGTTAAAAATACACAAGATATTCATCACCAAGACATAATTGGTTTTACGTTAATGACAGCCAGAAAGGCCAGGATTCACAAAGAGGAATTAAGCCTTTTTGAATTCCATTTATGAATAGGATTAGCTATTAAACAGGATACTTATTGATCGAAGTTACCAACAGAAACTCATTACAGGTACATCTGTTAACAACTTTGAAGCAAAACACACTAACTTCATTTTCCAGATCACAGTCAGGAAAGGCAGATTAAAAAAAAGAGCTAAATACCTTTAATGGAAAACTTACTTTTGACATTTTAAGTATGCAAAGTCCCAACGCTAAGGTACTTATGGCTCTTATTGTTCTAGTATCCAAGCACCTTAAACCATTCTATATATTCATATTCACAGCACTGTACTAAAATAGAGAGGGATTATTCCCAGTGCACCAGCAGGAAATTAAGCTACAGAGAGGACAACTTCCTGTGTGAGGTCAAAGGAAAGGAGCAGTAGAGCAGGTACCTAACCCCAGCAGCTCTGCTCTGGTATGGTCTGTGGGGCTGGAGATGAAGACCAGTGAGGTCCCTCCCTGTCTCTGCCTTCTGGAATTACATGTGAATTCAGAGAACTACCCACATTCCCATAACTTAATGCCGCTATCACCTCTCAAATGTATCTTTACTACTTCTGAAAGTATTGAGGTCTCAGGAACAGGACAATACGTGGCAAGCCACAAGACCAGATTCTGTTTCCAGCCCTGACCTCGGTAACCAAGTCCCAACCAGCAAGGTGCGATCACAAACCAGATAGCAGTAACTGTGCTGGGGGTAGCTGTGGCCAGGAGAAGGACACAAACAAGAAGGAAGAAAAGGTGGGCAGCTGTGGCTCAACCATAAAAAAAAAAGTCAGGAACCAATGACCTAGGCTAGTTGTTCACAGAACAAAGAACGATAGTGGCTCCATGCCTTCTTGATAAAGCTACACCAGAAAACGATGCCTAATACAGACAGAATTCAGGCTTAAGAGAAACCTGACCTGGAGACAAAGGCACAGTCATGCCACAAGGCAGCAGAGAGCAACCTGCAGCTTTGCTGGAATAAGCCTCGCTTCTCACTCAAAAACTTCCCTTAACTCAGCTTCTCTCCTTCCAAACAAGACCCTCCCAGGTAAGCTTGGAGAACTCTCGAACCAGACAAGTGAACACAGCTCAGATGAGCATCTGTGTCCTGCTTTTAAAAAGGCTGCCCACCTGTCTGCTTTTACTACAAGAAGTCCTTCATGCTTATAAGAAACCTGTCATGCTGTTGTCTTCCCCAAATCACCTCCCCTTACTCACTGGACCTCCAAAGGAGTTTTTTGGAGAATAAGCAGCAAAGCACAGACTAGTGCCCACACTTCCTGAGTCCCCATGACACACATGAATAAATGCGGCGCTTGTCAGGACACAGGAATTTTGGTCCAACTTTGCTGCATGATTACTCATACCCACACAAGCCTAATCCCAGCAGCACAGCCCCGTGTGAATTCTGAAGCACATTAACACTCTGAAGGACACACGTGCAAGAGTATCAGAATAGACTCTGTCTAGGCACCGGCTGGAGCCCAGCAGTGGCAGAGGGTGCTGTCTCTCGGAGAGGCAAGATGCTGCTGGTCACCCCATCTGCAGTGCCGCGTATGCAGGCAACACAAAAGCTCCAGGCTCCGCACAGCCCAGGCTGTGTCTCCCGGCAGCTTTTGCAAGGCGTCACAACTATCTGTCCCGCTGCGTGCCACTCCAACTTGGCCACCGTGCCGTCTTCGAGGCCGGTGCTTCTCAGCCTTTTTAGGGCAGCAACCCATGCTCAGGGTTTAGACGTTTCAGGCCCTGAGCACAGAGCATCAGCGACGCCTGCAAACGGCTCCCTATGAGGGACGGGCAGCAGGGCGGGTACCCGGGGGAAGGGAGGACCCGGACAGCCCAGGCGCCGCAGGGCCCGCACAGCGGCCCGCTCTCGCCCAGCCCCGGCGCCCGGGGGCCGAGAGGGGCCGCCCGCGTCCCGAGCGGCTCGGCCACAAGGCCGAGTGAGGTGCCGGCGCCGGCTCCGGGGGAAAGCCAGCAGCCCGGGAGCAGCCTGGCCCGGCGGCGGGGTAAGGCCGCCCGCAGGCCGCCGGGTCCGCAGGCCGCGGCCGACGCCGCCCGGGAGGCCTAAGGCCCCGCGACGGCGGCGCCAAGGCTCAGGGGCGGGGCGCCCACTGCCGCACGGCTGCCCCCACCTGGCGCCCGCTCCGCTCCCCACCGCCCCGGCCCGCTGCCGCTGCCGGGGCTCCCCCCGCCCCGCGCGGAGCGCGGACCCCGACCCCCCGCACCCCCCGCCGCACACCTCCGAGGAGAACGCGGGCCCTCCGCCCTGCAGGCCCCCGCGCACGCGCAGCGCCGCCACCCACGGCCCCCGCCCACCGCTGTGCAGGGCCGGTGCCTCCGCGCCCCGCCCACCCGGGGCCCCGCCCCGTGCCGAGCCCAGCCGAACCGAACCGAGCCGAGTCCAGCCGGGCGGTCGCTCCTTGCTCCCGTGTGCGGTGCAGCGCGGTACCGCAGCGCGCGGCCCGGCGGGGTGAAGCGGAGCGGCGCGGCAACCTGGGGGGAGCCAGTCCGCGCCTGACACAGGGTAAGCAGAGCTGCCGGCGCGGCGGGGTGCGGCGGCTCCTCTAGGCCAGGCGGGCCCGGCGCCGCAGCTCGCCGCCTCGGTGCTTGTCGGGGGCGGGGGGGGGCGCGCAACGGCCTCCTGCGGGCGGAGCGGGCCGGGCGGCGCGGCCGTTGCGCGGAGCCCCGCAGCGGGGGCGGCCTGGGGCGGGGGGCGCCGACTGCCATCTTGGGGCGGAGCGGGGCGGGGGGCGCGCCCGGGTGGTGCCCGCGGAGCGGCCTGTGCCCCCGCCGGGGCCGCGAGGGAGCGGGGTGGCTCGGGGCGCTGGGGCTCCTCGCCCGCCTCCCGGGCGCCCCTTCTCTGCCGTCTCCCGGCGCGCCGTCCCTCGGCTCGGCCGCTGCTGGGTAGCGGGGTTTCTGTACCCCGGGGGTCGCCAGACCCGTTTCTGCGGGGTGGCACCGGCTCCCATCTCACCTGCGAGCGCCGTCGGAGGTGCTGAGGCTGCTTTTGTGCGTTCTCGGTCTTGGAGAGCTGCCTGTCCGCCTCCTCTTCCTTGCCTCTCCTCCAGGCACCGCTGTGACGGAGAGTAGCAGGGTGGCAGGAGGGATGTTTCAAGGGTGGGAACAGCAGGCAAATTTCTGATACTGCCCTGCCTCTCGTACCGTGGAGAACTCGGCAAAGAGCTATCAGATAGGGCTTGTGTCTGTGGCCAGGTAGCCAGGCAGTCCCTTTCTACGCTTGTCTTGATCACCGGCCCCTCCAAATCAGCAAAACATGTTTTTTCCTCCTGTCCTAGAGTGTGCCCTGTATGTACGTAGCTACTTGCTGGAGGCATCACACCAAAAATCTATGACGTGGCTGCAGTCAGCCCAGTGCCTGTAGCAGGTTTGGTAGTTCTCAGCTGGATGGAGACCAGGTGTTTGGGGAATTTGGGATTCTGGACACCTCCCTCCCTTGCTTTACCCTCGATAGTAGGAGTTGGAAGCAAAAGGCTGATCGGTGCTCAGGGTGGCTAATTTAGTTGTGCATAGTCCATGAGGACACACTCCCCCCTGCTTCCGCCCCGTATTTGTCTGTTACTGTGGAAGTGTCCTGCTCCATCGTGTCATCCTCTGGAGTAAGCACACGTGGAAAGCCACAGGCTGCAGGGCAGTGACATCCCATTAGCAGTGGTCACAAAGCCACTGAAGGGTTGCACGGCACAGGTGCCTCTTGGATGATCCTGCAGATGCCCCACCCGGGCGTGGGACAAAGCCTTTGCAAGTGCATTGTGAGGACCTGTACCCTTCCCCTCCAAACACCCAAGCTGTAAGGTCCCTAATAGCCTTTTATTCTCTTAATGCTTCCGAGAGAGCATAAAGCCGACCACTCAGCTTGTAACCAACTCCAGGAGGACTCCATTCAAACCAGAAATAGCAAAGCATTAAGGACGTTGCTTCTAATGACTGCAATTAGCTGGTATCTGCCTAGGAAAGGGCTTTTTCATCTTGAGCCTTTTAGTGGTAGGAATACACTGTCTTTACAGGGAGAGAAGTCCTTTCTGCAGTCTTCACCTGGATACCATAGGAGCAAGATAAACGTGAAAGAAGATGCCTTTGAGGGGGTGGGAAGAGACTCTGGTTTGGCTTATGAGTATGTTTTGTTGCACTAAGTTTGCTCTATTTTTGTCTGTTCCTGTCTTCAGTAACCTTGGAAGGAACTGAAGCTACTGTATTTTCTGAGGGTGTCGGTTTTCTTGTCAAGAAGGCATTACTGTGAGGCTTTGCAATGCTCCATTTTCTTCCCCTTTGACCAGAGCACGGTGCAACTGTCCTGAAATGTCCTGAAACCATGAACTGAGCCAAAAAAAGAAAAATACTGAGTGCTTTGCTTCTTGTTTGGTTTTGTGGTTGTTTTTTTTTTCCTTCTGGGCTTTTAAAATATCCTTAGTTATATTTTTTAGCCTTCTTCAGTAATAAAATGGGCTGGGAACTTGCTTGGGGTTTTTTGATAAATTTTTATGTAAAAAAAAAAAAAATCCTCATGAAATCGCTTTGTTCTGGGAACTAGGACTTTAAGAAAATCCCAGGTAGCATGAGATTTGAGATAAAAGCCTGAGAGCTGGCAGTGCCAAGGGCCTGGTTTTTGTCCGTTGCCAATTATGCTTTCCTTGAGCCCAGGGTAGCTGGAGTGCCTCAGGTCACGGGGAGCCCCACAGCGTCCTGCCCGCGGCTCCTCTGCCGCCTTCCCCATCCATGCCAAGGTGCAACCACAGCCCGCATCCTCTCTGTAAGCACCCTGTCTCCATCCCAGTGGCCAGGGTGAGGCTACATGCTGGGGACCCGAGGGCTCCACAGGCAGCACCTCCCGCTCCCAGGAAAGACAGCCAGGACCTGCGCCGTCTGACATGAAGCCTGCCCAGCCATGGGGTGATTGCTTCGTGCCAGAGGAGGCCCTGGGCGTAGGATACTCAGCACTGTTAATTGCAGACGGTGCCGGTTATGGATCCTGTGGCTGATTTGCATATCAAAGCATCCGAGAGCTCCGAGGTGGGTAACGGCAGCAAGGATGATAGGGCTTGCTGGAGGCTGGGGCTGGACCTTCCCCGGGGCTTTTTGTGGCGCATAGATGAGACAAGATGATGGGGGTGTTTGGAAAATGGAGATTGTCTCTGTGTCCTTGAATGACAGCATTGTTAAGGCTTTTTTAATCTAGCAGCTGCTTTCCAGGTGCTGGGAACCAAGGAGGGGAAGCAATCGGTGGTGGCAGTCCCTTGGGCTGCTTCTGCCCTTCCTCCTCCCTGCAACCGAGAGCTTGCCTGGCAGCCCCGTGCTGCCCTCCAGCAGCCGTCCCCCCTGGCCGGCATGCCAGCCCACTACCTGTTCTCCATGCCACCTCTGGCACAAGGAGGCGGAGGCCCTGCTTGGAGCCTGAAGCAAAGGGGCAGGTTTGCTACTGCCTGAACTGGCTCTGCAGGGTCCCAGGTCTTGCCTGATGGCTCAGGAGGCATTGGAGGGGGGAGCGGCAGAGCCTCGAATGGGCCATGGCCTCTGGGATGCTGTGTGAGTCAGAGGAGGGTTCACCTGTGTCTGGTCTCAGCACAGCTGTCTGCTGTTCCTCCTGGCTCTGGAAATGAGCCTGGGGAGCTTGGAGCTTGCTTGCAGGCTGAGCTGGAAACCAAAATGCAGGTATCCAGGTGGGGAGAGAGGGAGGGAGTCCCTGTGTCCCTCTACCACTTTGATCTTCGCAAATGTGTTGCTGGTCTGATGCTATAGCTTTGAAGGACCATGGCGTAGGGCAGCTGGCCTCTCTGCAGGTAGCTCCGCATTCATCATGGGAGTGCCTGCTGCCTGGCACTGCAGCCCTCAGCCTCTCTTCTGTGCCCTGTGCAGCTCAGCCTCTTGCTGGGGAGGACTCCTTGTCTCGCTAGCCATATGGGGAGTTGCTGTGTGCAGGAACTGCCTTGAGCATGGCCTTCTCAGGAAGCACCTCTCCGCTTGCAGCCCTCATCCTGTCGGCAGCTCTCTGGCTTGCTCAGGGGAGTGAGCTGGGGAGCAGGCCTGATGCATTGGCTAGAAAGTTGGTTTAAAGGAGGAAAACAAAAATCAAGGAATGAAGAAGAAATGCGCATGTGTGTATGCACTCTGCAACAGAGAGAGGGCAAGATTCATGAAGCTGGTGCCAAGCTTGTAGAGCAAAGGCTTGCAGTATGAAATGGCTTTTCTCTGAGCCTGCAGGCCTGCGGTTGGCACTGGCTTCTCATTTCATGTCCTTCCAGCGTGGAGCTGGGTGTCTGCCCTCTGCTCCAAATACAGATTAGCTGCAGGAGGCCCAAGACTCTCTTGCTAAGTGTGAGATGCAGAACGTTTTCCTCGGTGCTTCTCTGTGCAGTGCTCACTGCCCTTCGCAGGGTTATGTTTGCATGTTTGTTAGGTGTTCCCTGCACATGATTGCTAAGCAGTGCTGGAAATACTTCCGTTCTCCCCCATGGCTCTTGCATTTTCCTATTGCCTGCCTGCTGTTCTCCCTCTTTGGTTTTCAAGTCCATTCTTCCCCATCCCTCATAAAGCCAGGTGGGGGAGTGGGAATGCTTTCCCAGTATCCCGGTGCTCTCCTTAGGCCAAGCTCTTACAGTGGCTACACAGCTTATATGGGCAAGATGGGGATCCTGCTGGCATAGCCCACTGCATCTTTTGAGCAAGGTCTCCTGTTCTTGATGTGCTTTGGTCTAATTGTCAATGCCAGTAGCTTCTGCCCACATGGTTATTGTGCTGGGAAGAGAGAGAGGTCTTGTTTTATGCGTGTTGTTTTTCCCCAGAGAAATTGGCAGTTGGTAGTACAGGTCTGGCTTAAAGCAAGGTTTTGAAGATTCCTGTTTGTGTCGCCCAATCTGTGAAGAAGTTGTGCTATTGCATTAAATGGGGCTGGATCTCTTAAGGGACTGTGTATTTGAAAGGTGGCACATTGCATCAGCACCAGGAGAAAGCAGTTGCAAGCAGGATTCATGTCTGCC